>NC_055999.1:61800916-62120202 GCF_018446385.1 Zingiber officinale | reverse complement strand
GTTAGTAGGATGTTGATGCACAGAAGTTGACTATTTGTTTAGCTTGCAAGCGAATCATTTTATTTGTTTAGCAATGTCTTCCTATGCATAATGTCTTTTTTTTAATAATGTGATTTGTATATAACAATGTAACGGGTAGGGAAATTTGACTTAAGAAGGGTTCGATGAACCTTATCAAAACAAAAGAGATTTGGGAATATGACTTAAGAAGGATCCGATGAACCTTACTGAAACAGAGGAGTTTGGCCGAATGATCAAAGGTTGAAGTATAAAATAACCATATCTTATGAATTAAATTCTTGTAATTTATGAAGAAATTCATGAAACTAATGTCATTGTTTTCATTTTCTTACATGGTAAATTATAAAAAAAAAGGAAAGGATATCTCTCTTAAATGCTAAAAGATTATTTTTTTAAAAATGATTGAACTTGTTGTATCTTTAGACTCACTAGATCTATATGATGCAGGGAATAAGGAGACGGAAGGATTTGACAATACATAATCTTTGTAGTTGAGTTGTTTAGTTCGAATTATTTACATGTGGATGATATATATATATATATATATATATATATATTTTGATCCGGTGGTAAGAAAGAGGGGCCCGCCTCGAGGATGGTCAACGACCCTGTGGCGGTCGTAGTCAAAGTTAACCTATCTGAGCGATCGGCGCGGATAGCGTCCGAGCTGGCGCTTTGACAGCTCGGCCGTTATGCCGAGCTTCCGACGCTCACAAGCCAAGCAGGACTCCTTTTGTTCAGAAGACTGCGCCAGTCGCCCTCAGCCGAGTGGACAGCCCGCTCGGCTCAGCCATGATGTCCACCGAACTACCGGGTGACTGACGGGCCGAGCGTCTCTTCCTTTCAGTCCAGTACATGTCCCTTCTCGGACGACAGTGAGTCCAAGCACCTCTCTCGTTCAGACTAGCAGCAAACAAAAGGGGCAGAAGAAGACGAAGGGGACAGTTGGTGATATCCTTCTCGAGACATGTGCCGCCGACAAACAGCATGGTCGGCGGCCGGGCCGGACAGAGAATCGTACGATGGAAGTTTCCACTGTCAAGGCAGAGATATGCTCGGACGGTTGCGGTATGGCGCCAAACGTACTTTTCTGACATATCCATTTTGAGGTATGTCTTGGGAAGCGCACACGTCTCGAGAAGCGTTACGCGCCTCCCAGGGGTCCTATATAAAGACCCTAGGCTTCGACGGAGGTATGCATTCTCATCTACTGTAGCTCTTGGTCTCGTTACAATGTTTCGATCTCTTTTCGCCGGAGCTGACTTGAGCGTCGGAGGGCCGTCGTCGGAAACCCCTTCCCGGCCCGATTTTGTGCTTGCAGGTTTCCACCGGAGGCTCACACCAGTTGGAGGATCGTACGCCGTCAACGAGAGCGCCACATCCTCAACGTCTGTCGACTCAACACTCGGACATGATCAAATTGGCGCAGTCTGTGGGAACACACCTAAATCCGAGCGAAGAAGATGGAAGAAGCTGGACGTCAACATACTGTGACGCTCTCCCAAGAAGAGCTCGACGCGCTCATCCAGGCGCGAGCAGCGAAGATAGTGGAGCAGTAGCAAAAGACTCACGCTGAGCGGTTGGCACAACAGGCCACCTCAGCATCAGGGGGCCAAGCGGAACTAGAAGACCGACCGGAGCAATTTTCTACGTGGGCACAAAATAGAGGGCAGACCGGCACGCCAGGAGAGGCACCCGCTGCCCCTATTCCCTTCCATCAGGCCCTGTTCCAGATTCCGTCCGAGTTGGCCCAAGCCAACCAGGGATCATCCGATGAAGCGCCCATGTGGGATGCTAGGAAAGGAAAGGCGCCTCGAACCGAGTCATCCCCCGAGCGGATCAATCACCAGTTCTTTGCGGCGATTCTACAAGACCTGCTCCCAAAGCATTATGCTCCGCTAGCGATCAGAGAGTATAATGGGACAACCGACCCGGACGACCACCTCGGTAAATTCGACAACGCCGCCACTCTTCATCAATACATCGATGGAGTAAAATGTAAGGTCTTCCTCACCACCCTGTCCGGCTTCGCACAACGTTGGTTCCGGAGGCTGTCAGACGGATCGATTCGGAGTTTCAAGGATTTCCAAACGGTTTTCCTCCACCACTTTGCGAGCAGCAAGCGCTACCAAAAGACCAGTGTCAGTCTGTTCTCCATGATGCAGGGGGCCAGAGAGACTCTCCGAGCGTACATCCAGCGATTGAACCAGGCCGCTCTGGACATTCTCGGAATCTTATCCGAAACCATGATGCACGCCTTCACCCAGGGGCTGATGGATGACGACTTCTTCCACTCGCTCATCAGGAAACCGACGCGTGATTATGACCATATGTTGAAAAAGGCGAGCAAATACATCAACGTGGAGGAGGTGCAAGCGGCCCGTAAAAAGGAAGCACCGGCAGAGTTAGCAGCACCGGCCGAGCGGAGGCCTCAAGCCACTCATCAACCACCCAGAGGACCCCGGGTCGAGGGGATGAGGCCGCATCAGGAATCAAGGCCGCGCGCTGTCCAACACATGAAGGTCGAACGACCTAAGCCAAGAGGAAATGTATGGACTCCCATGTTTTGTTCACTTCATCAATTGGCAACCCACAACACCCGCGACTGTCGGAGTCTCGCCCCGGTCACTAAGCCAAGGAACTATCGCCGTCGATCGCCTTCGCCTGACCGACATCATAATCATCAGAACGCCGGACGACGAACAGCCAGACAGTCACCCGAGCAGCGACATCCACACCAACCAAGAAGCAACCCCTGAGCCTCCCAAGAGCGAGCCAGACCGTCTGCTCAGGAGGAAGAAAATAGAAGCAACACCGCTCGGGGGGAAATCAACATCATCGCTGGAAGGCCAACCAGCGGAGACTCCAACCTATCCCACAAGTCGTACGCCCGACGGTTGGAGATCCATGCCGTAGGATGCAGCTGAGAGAAGGCAAACGGCTCCGAGATCAGCTTCGGCCCTGGTGACCTCGAGGGAGTTGAAATGCCTCACGATGACACCCTCATTATTCGAGCGGTAATAGCAAACTACACTATTCATCGCATCTTTATTGACACAGGGAGCTCGGTCAACATCATCTTCAAGAGGACGTTCGATCAGCTTCAGATCGATAGGGCTGAGCTGCTGCCTATGACAACGCCCCTGTTTCGATTCACTGGAAACGAGGTTCGGCCGGTCGGCTAGATGAAATTGGCTATTTCGCTCGGTGAAGAGCCGCTCAGAAGGAAGCGGACCACTAACTTCATCGTAGTGGACGCGCCCTCGGCGTACAACGTCATTTTGGGCTGGCCAACCCTAAGTGAATTCCAGGCTGCCATCTCAATATTCTATCAGAAGATCAAGTTTCCTGTCGAGGACCAAGTGGGAGAGGTCAGAGGCGATCAGTTGGCAGCGCGGCGCTGCTATGTGGAAATGGTCCGAGCCGAGTCAAAGTCCGCTCGGAAGGCTCCCCGGATCGAGGTAAATGCTATAACTGAAAAGCCTCCCACCTTAGTTTATGAAGAAAAAGAAGAAGTACAGATCCAGGATGGCCGACCGGAGGCCACCACCTTCGTTGCATCCGACCTGGAAGCCAGCCCGAAGGAGGAGCTGATTAGATGCCTACAGCGCAACAATGACGTCTTCGCGTGGTCAACACACGAGCTACCAGGCATCTAGCCGAGCGTCACACAACACGAGTTTCATGTCCTACCGGACGCTCGACCTGTAAAGCAGAGGAAGAGGGACTTTAGCGCGGAGCAGAATGTCATCATCCGAGCGGAAGTCGAGAAGCTTTTGGAAGCTGACCATATACAGGAAGTGCAATTCCCGAGCTAGCTCGTGAATGTGGTGCTGGTCTCCAAGCCGGGTAACAAGTGGAGAGTCTGCATCGACTTTCGAGATCTGAACAAGGCATGCCGTAAAAATTTTTACTCTTTGCCCCGGATTGATCAAATGGTGGATTCGACTGCTAGGTGCGAGCTGATATGCATGCTGGATGCATATCAGGGGTACCATCAAGTGCCGCTCGCCCGTGATGATCAGGAGAAAGTAAGCTTCATAACTGCGGACGACACTTACTGCTACAACGTGATACCATTCGGATTGAAGAACGCAGGTGCTACATACCAGCGGCTCATGAACAAAGTGTTCCGGAAGCAGATCGGGCGAAACCTGGAGGTATACGTTGATGACATACTTATTAAATCAATCCGAGCGGTCAACCTTTGTGCAGATATAGAGGAAACCTTCGGGACGCTGAGGACCTACGGGGTCAAGCTAAATCCCCAGAAGTGTCTATTCGGAGCAAAAAGTGGGTGCTTCCTGGGGTACATCGTGACCGAGCGGGGCATAGAGGCAAATCCCAGTAAAGTGAAAGCGCTGCAAGACATGCCGCCTCCCAGAAATCTGAAGGAAGCTCAACGCCTTACGGGACGAATAACTGCGCTGTCCAGATTCATTTCGAAGACCGCCGACCAGAGCTTGCCCTTTTTTAAGATTCTGCACCGAGCCACTAAGTTCCAATGGGACTCAGAATGCGATAAAGCCTTCGAAGAGCTCAAAGTATACCTCAATTCCTTGCATGGGTCGCCGGGGAAGCCCTTAGAGTTTACTTGTCCTCGACTGAATATGCTTCGGGTCGGCTCTTGTGAGGCCGAACGGTGAAGAACAACCTATGTACTTCTTAAACCACATACTAAAGGATGCTGAGTCTCGCTACACTGGTCTCGAGAAGTTAGCCTTTGTGCTGGTGCTCGTTGGTCGAAGGCTCTGCCCTTATTTCCTGTCGCACTCGATCGTTGTGATGACAAACAACCCCCTGGGGAGGGTCCTTCTCATTCCAGAGGTGTCCGGTCGGCTAATCAAATGGACCACAGAACTTAGCGAGTTCGACATACGGTATCAACCCTATACGACCATCAAGGCATAGTCGCTAACAGATTTTGTCACGGAGGTACACGAGCCCGAGCCCGAAGCCACCTAGCAAGTGTACGTGGACGGATCATCCACTCGGCAAGGAAGCGGATCGGAGTGCTGTTGATCTCTCCCCACGGTGAACGGATGCATTTGTCCGTACGGTTGGACTATCGAGCAACCAATAATGAAGCAGAGTATGAGGGGTTGATAGCAGGTCTGCAGGCCTCTCGGCATGTGGGAGCCAGCAATGTCTTGATTCATTCAAATTCACAGTTGGCTGCTCAGCAACTTTCGAGAGCTTTCGAGATAAGCAGCGTCAGGCTCAAGCTCTATGCGGAGGCCTTCGAAAAACTGAAGGCCAGTTTTCAAGAGGTGATCATCTAGAAGATCCCCCGAGCGGAGAATCAGGTTGCAAATGAGTTGGCTAAGCAAGCCAGCTCGATATCACCGATCGTCATCCAGCAGCCAATCGAGCAGGTATCTCTGGTCGCTCACATCGACCGGATGGAGGGGCTCACATTTCCAAATGACTGGCGGACGGTTACATCCATCGATCCTATATTCCATAAAAGGAATGTATATGTATCTAGATCAAAAAATAAAATCCTAATAAAACTAAATACAGCTCCTGCTGTATTTTATAATACAATCATACACACATAATAAATGCCCTTGACATGTCCAATAGTCCAATCACACACATAATAACTATAAGCCATAATAGTTGGATCCTGCGTCCACAAAGTTAGCACATCCTACTATTAACCTACCTAAATTATGTATGACATGTGCATAATTAAACTAATACCAAATGCACAGAGGCAAAACCCTAGCTCTGATACCAATTGTTGGTTGCTACTCGGAAAACCCAATGGCTCCACTGTACAAAATTTTGTACGTGATCTGAACCTTTCCTAGCTACCATGTGTTCTTTTAAGTTAAACTTATATCTCCTGCGGAACTTAACACGTTTTATTCTAAGTTTAACTTATATGTTCTTTTAGGTTTATATTTGGATCTCTTGCGGAACTTAACACGTTTGATCCAAATCACCTAGGTTATAAATTCAATTAAATATTAGTTTCCAAAATTGGCTTCCAGTACTGCAAGGCAAGGCACTTGGCCTTCTTGGATATGGGAGCAACCACCACCGACTAGACAAAGCCTTTTAAGGAAAGTTAATATTTAATTTCCTTATATAACTCTAGGTTAACCAAAAGGAACAATCAAATCACAAGGAAAAAAGAAAAAGAACACAACATCGAAATTAAATTCGAAAAACAAGAATCGAATGCCTCTTGTATTTGGTATTTATACAAAGAAAAATTAACTAGTATGATGCAGAAATTAAATACTAGTTATACCTCTTCCTTGTATGCTAAAAAACCTCGAGATCTTCTGCCGTATCCCTCGCCTCCTCTTAGATGTCGTGTGGGCGACGATCCTCCAAGACGAACACCACCCGGAAAGCTTCTCCTCCTTCTCTAGAATTCGACCACCACCACCACAAAGGAGCAAAAGAGAGCAAAGGGAAGAGAGGGAGAGGGGCCGACCACTTGATGATCTCCGACAACACAATATCAATTGTTATGTTTTTCAAGGCCTCCCCTTCTCCCCATTTTATATTAGTTCCTAACGGAAAATTATGGAAAGAGTTTTATAAAAAATTAGACTCATTCCTATTTCCTTTTAATTTTTTTTTTCTTTCCTTTTAATTAATCAATCCTAGATTGATTTATTAATTAAATAACTATTTGTTGATGTTTAATTATTTGACTGGCCCCTTGCTTGGGCACCAAGAAAGGTGGCCGACCACTTATTAAAAGGGAAAGAAAGAAAATATTTTTATAAAATTTAAAAGGAGAAAACTTCTAATAAAATTTTACAAACTCTCCTTTTTTTCTCTAATGTGGATATTAAAAGGAAAGTTTTAAAATTTAAAACCAAGTTTTAAAATTTAAAACATCTCTAATAATATTTCTTTTTAAAAGAAAGTTTTATAAAATTTACAACTCTCTTTTAAAACCTTGTGTCCTAATTTAAATTAGAAAATTTTTATAAATTTTTAAAATCTCTTTTTTTACAAATTGTAAATATCTGAGGAAATTTAAAAATTCAAAAACAACCTTCCTAATTTAAATATTGCGGCCGACCCCCTTGCCTAAGGCAAGGGCCGACCACTTCTAGAGAATATGTGGCCGGCCATTGCTTGGTCACCAAGCAATGAACCGACCCCTTCTTGGACACCAAGATAGGCTTTTGTTTGGATGGACTTGAGGCTTTATTGAGACTACAACAGGGACCTAGAGGAGAAATTGGTTTTGGCCTTCCGATGAGCTTGAGTATCCCGTGCTCGCCCCGAACACACAACTCAAGTTCATCGATAATAACTCATTCCACTAGAGAGTTATTACCGCACTACCGCACCAATCCCAAATTACATTATGGGCTCCTTCTTATCATGAGTGTGTTAGTCTCCCTGTGTTTAAGATTACGAATGTCCACTAATTAAGTGAGTTACTGACAACTCATTTAATTAATATCTAGCTCCAAGAGTAGTACCACTCAACTTCATCATCATGTTGGACTAAGTCCACCTGCAGGGTTTAACATGACAATCCTTATGAGCTCATCTTGGGGACATTCTCAACCTAGATCACTAGGACTCAGTTTCCTTCTATAATCAACAACACACACTATAAGTGATATCATTTCCCAACTTATTGGGCTTATTGATTTATCGAACTAAATCTCACCCATTGATAAATTAAAGAAATAAATATTAAATATATGTGCTTGTTATTATATTAGGATTAAGAGCACACACTTCCATAATAACTGAGGTCTTTGTTCCTTCATAAAGTCAGTATAAAAGGAACGACCTCTAATGGTCCTACTCAATGCACTCTAAGTGTACTAGTGTAATTATATAGTTAAGATAAACTAATACCTAATTACACTACGACCTTCCAATGGTTTGTTCCTTTCCATCTTGGTCGTGAGCTACTGTTTATAATTTATAAGGAACCGATAACATGATCTTCTGTGTGTGACACCACACACCATGTTATCTACAATATAAATTAATTGAACAACTACATTTATCATAAATGTAAACATTTGACCAATGTGATTCTTTTTTCTAGATAAATGTTTATACCAAAAGCTAGGCTTTTAGTATACATCCTAACAATCTCCCACTTATACTAAAAGACTAAGCTGCCATATCTGCTGCCATACATCTGATTCCCAACCCTTCAACATGCCCATCAAAAGCTCTTGCCTTAAGGACCTTAGTGAAAGGATCTATAGGTCATCACCTGATGCAATCTAGGCGGCAACAACTTCTCCTCGTTTATACGATTTCTCGTATTGGGTGGTACTTGCGCTCTATTATGTTTACTTGCCTTATAGACTTATGGTTTCTTCGAGTTTGCTGCTGCACCACTATTATTATAATAATTTTGGGCAAACTAGAAATCATGTCTAAGTCTATCTTGAAGTATCTGAGCCATACAACTTCTATGGCTTCCTCAGAGGCTGCTATATACTCAGCTTCTATGGTGAAGTCCGAAAAGCACCTATGCTTATCACTCTTCCATAGTTATGACTTTACCTCCTAAAATAAACACAAAACCCCGAGGTTGACTTACTATTGTCCCTATCCGATTGAAAGTCAAAATCTGTGCAACCCACAGGGACCAAATTAACTGCCTTGTAAGCTAGCATATAATCTCTAGTGCCTCTAAGGTACTTCAATATATGCTTTACTGCAGTCCAATGTGTTGGAACCCCAAGGTTGGTTTTGGTGTGATCAACAAGTTAAGTTAGGTTCTGTTGTTTTCTAACCTTGTGTCTAAGTGTGCAGGAGCTTAGGAGCATAGGTACTCGAGCGGAAGACGCAGCTAGCGAGAAGGACGGCACGCGGTGCGTCCGAGGGACGAGGCGCTGCGGAAGAGTACACCGGCGGACGAGAAGGAAGTGCGCGCGATGGTTCCGAGGTACGAACGCCGGAGCGGAAGATTGCTCGGGGAGCAAAAGACGCAGCTAGCGCGAAGGTCGGCACGGGGTGCGGATGAGTACGCTGGTGGACGAGAAGGGACACGCGGCAATTCTGAGGGACGAGAAGCCGGAGGGAAGCACGCTCGAGAAGACCGGAAGATGGGTTCGGGTGAGCCCTATTCCAGATGTCAGAGATCACCCAATCAAGCGGATCCGGAGCAGAAGACCCGGACCGAAACGGGGACTTAACGGAGAAGTGGTCTCGGACAAAAAGTCAACCGCAGTTGACTTTTTGCTCCGGGGTGCCCGGAATGCTTCCAGGCGCCTGGAATGCTTCCGGGCGCCTGGACCCTGATTTTGACCAAGATCGCGATTTACGCGATCTGAACGTTGGGGGATAAAACTTTATCCCCCCCAGGGCGCCCGGAACCCTTCCAGGCGCCCCGACCAAGGCTATAAATATAGCCTTGGTCCAGAAGCTCTTCATTAGTTCAGAAATTATAAACAACACTTGTGTGCTTCCACTGTTTAGTTTAGTTTCTGTCTTTCTGTGCTTACACTGCTGTAAACGAGGCTTCTCCGCCTGAAGGAGCTCTTAGTGCGATCTTCATCCTTGGATTAACAACCTCCCCGGTTGTAACCAAGTCAATTTCGGTGCCTCATTTTTATGCTTTATTTTCTGTTTAATCTATTTTTTATGTGTTAGCTTAATCGTACGAGAAAGGGTTGTGTTTGATTTTTCAGGGCTATTCAACCCCCCTTTCTAGCCGGCTGCATCGGTCCTACAAGTGGTATCAGAGCCGAGGCGCTTCAGGAGGACTAACCGCCGAACGAAGCAACAAGATGGCCGGATCCAACATCTACGCACCAAAATTCGAAGGGGACTTCGCTAGCTGGAAAAATCGAATGGAGGTATTTCTTGAAACAGATTATGATTTATTACTAACAATGGAATTTGGCTATGAAGCACCAGAGGGCAAAGCAAGAAATCAATGGTCAAAGAAGGAGCAGGCTGACCACGTGGCAAACAAGAAAGCAGAATTCCATCTGCTAAGTGTACTTCCAACACAAGAAGTCAATCGAGTCGGTACCTACAACTCGGCAAAGGAGCTTTGGGAGAAATTCCTGGAGTTACACGAAGGAACATCCGAAGCCAAGCTTGCAAGACGGGATTTACTTCGTAACCAACTTACAAACCTCCGATTTGAAGAAGGTGAAACAATTGCACATCTACACTCGAGAATTCAGGAACTCATCACTAGACTTACGAATCTCGGAGAAGAGGTAAGTAACCGAGATTCGCTAAGGTATGCCCTAAATTCCTTTCCTAGAAACTCAAAATGGGCATCACTAGTAGATGCCTTTTACATTTCAAAAGATCTAGAAAAAATTTCATTAGACGAATTCTTTTCAACTTTTGAAGTGCATGAGTCAAGATGTGCAGGTCCGAAGGAGCCCAAGAATAATGTCGCTCTTAAAGCTTCGAGAGACGAACCTGAGTCAGAATCTTCTCTCGACGACGAGGAAATGGTAATGATGGTAAGGCGATTTAAAAATATTTGTAAATCTAGGAAATCTAACCATCCGCAGGGAAGAAAGAAAAGAACCATCCGCTGCTACCATTGCGATGAAGAAGGGCACGTCAAGGACAATTGCCCTAAACTGAAGAACAAAGGGAAGGACAAGGGTAAGAAGCCTATCCAAAAGCGCAAGGCCCTAAAAGCGACGTGGGACGATACGTCGTCGGAATCGGAAGTCGAGGAGTTCTCCGGGCTCGCGTTAATGGCGAGTCATCAAGACGACGATTGCGAGTCAAGCTCTTCCGAAATGAGCATCGAAAGCATCGATGAAGGGGGAGCCACGTCCGAAGAAAGCAGCAGTTCAGGGGGAGAAACCGACAACGAGATCGACAAGGTAAGTGAGGTACGATCTCTTCCTCCTGATAAAATGTTTAAATTCATTAAAATTTTAACAAAAGATTGCTGCAAATTAGAAAATGAAAATAAAGATTTAAAAGCAATATTAGCTACATCTTGTCCGTTAGAAATGCTAGATAAATCAAATTTAGAAAATGAAAAATTAAAATTAGAAATTCAAAATTTAAAAATTCAAGTAGAAAACTTGAAAAACTCTGCTTGCTCATCTAAAACCAATTTTAGAAGGTTCAATAATTTGAATTGGTATTATAGATATCACCAGGGACAAATTAAAAATATCTCTAGAAAATATGTCCCTAAGAAATTTTTAGTTAATCCAGTAGGTTGGAACCTTTATTGGGTTCCTAAATCTTGCTTAGTGTAAATTTTAAAATCAAAGTTAGCGCTTTAAGTGAGAAAATTAAACAAAAATTTCTTTATGGGCTTTGACTAGAAAGTGGTTGTTGCTCCAATAACCAAGAAGGCCTAGTGCCTCGCCACTGCCTGGAAGCCAAATATTGAAATAAATGTTTAATTAATAAAACATTAATACTAGAATTATTTAATGCTTTAAAAAGTTATTCAAACATGTTTCAAAATTTTGACATAAATTTTTTTTAAATAATTAATTTTTTTTAAAATTCTATTTTCAAAAATAATTTTTACTTAGAGTGTTTAGAAAAATTTTCAAAAATTATTTTTTCCTAAGTTAAAATTTTACTTAGAGTTTTTTCTGCTTTTATTGATTCAAAAATATTTTTCAAAATATTTAATTAAGTTTTATTGATTGCAAAATTCTTTTTCTATCTTAGATTCTTTTGACTTAGAAATTTTTTTTAAGGTAGCTTTTCAAAATTTTCTAAGTCTTTAACCCTTAGATTTTTTCTTGGAACCCCATTTTTTGTGATCAAAGGGGGAGAAGGATAAATATTGGTCTAGGGGGAGGTAGCCTAAAACTATTTTTTTTTTCTATCTTTGTGCACTAAATTGTAAATTTAGTTAGTTTATTTTTATGTCTAGTTAACCCTAGCTTAACTTGGGTTGATCACACCAAAAAGGGGGAGATTGTTGGAACCCCAAGGTTGGTTTTGGTGTGACCAACAAGTTAAGTTAGGTTCTGTTGTTTTCTAACCTTGTGTCTAAGTGTGCAGGAGCTTAGGAGCACTGGTACTCGGCGGAAGGCAAGCGAGAAGGACGCGGTGCGTTCGAGGGGCAGTGCTGCGGAAGAGTACACGAGAAGGAAGCATGCGATGGTTGAGAAGCTGAGGCGGAAGATTGCTCGGGGCAAGAGGCCTAGCGAAGGTCGGCGCAGTGCGATCAAGGGACGAAGTCTGCGGATGAGTCTGTTGGTGGACGAGAAGGACACGCAGTCCGAGGGCGAGGCGGGAGGAAGCACGCTCGAGAAGACCGGAAGATGGGTTGGGTGAGCCCTATTCGATGTCGAGATCACCCAATCAAGCGGATCCGGAGCGGAAGACTGAAGCGGGACTTAACGGAGAAGTGGTCCCGGACAAAAAGTCAACCACAGTTGACTTTTTGCTCCGGGGCGCCCGGAATGCTTCCGGGCGCCCGGACCCTGATTTTGACCAAGATCACGATTTACGCGATCTGAACATTGGGGGATAAAACTTTATCCCCCCAGGCTATAAATATAGCCTTGGTCCAGAAGCTCTTCATCAGTTCAGAAATTGTAAACAACACTTGTGTGCTTCCACTGTTTAGTTTAGCTTCTGTCTTTCTGTGCTTACACTGCTGTAAACGAGGCTTCTCCGCCTGAAGGAGCTCTTAGTGCGATCTTCATCCTTGGATTAACAACCTCCCCGGTTGTAACCAAGTCAATTTCGGTGCCTCATTTTTATGCTTTATTTTCTGTTTAATCTATTTTTTATGTGTTAGCTTAATCGTACGAGAAAGGGTTGTGTTTGATTTTTCAGGGCTATTCAACCCCCCCTTCTAGCCGGCCGCATCAGTCCTACACAATGTCCTTGTCTAGGGTTATTTTGATATCTGCTGACTATGCCCTTGGCAAAACAGATTTCTGATCTCGTGTATAGCATACTTTAGGCTTCCGACAGCCGAATCATAAAGAACTGCCTTCATTTCCTTTATCTCCTTTGATGTCTACGGAGACATTTCTTTAGATAAAGTTACTCCATGCTAAAAAGGTAAGAAACCTTTGTTGGAGTTTTGCATGCTTAAAACGAGCAAGGATTTTTTTCGATATATGAAGCTTGGGATAAGTACAATATTCTTTTCTTGCGATCTCTTATTACTTTGATCCCAAGAATATATTCATTCTCCCAAGTCCTTCACATCGAATTGTTTGGACAACCATACCCTTACTTTTGACAATATTCTGATATTATTTCCAACTACCAAAAATGTTATCTACGTATAGTACAAGAAATACCACCACGTTTCCATCACACTTTTTGTATACACAAGACTTATCCGGTTATTAAATAAATCCATAGGTCTGGATTACTTTGATAAACTGGATGTTCCAAGAACTTGAAGCTTTGCCTCAGTCCATAGACTGATTGAGCTTGCACATAAGATGCTCTTTTCCCTTTGTAATGAACCCTTCTGGTTGCTTTATATTGATGCTTTCTTCAAGACTTCCATTAAGGAAAGCTGTCTTGACATCCACTTGCCAAAAAGAAACTGGATAGACTTTAGCATGACTACCGATAAAAGGTTTCCCTTTTTTTTAACAAGTCTTGCTTTGAAAGTATACACTTTCCCGTCTGTCCTTCCTTTTCTATTATAGACTTGTTTAACACCCAATGGCTTTTACACCATCTGGTGGTTCTACAAGCTTCCAGATTTTATTAGAATACATATATTCTAATTCTATTATTCATTACTCTTAGCCAAGATGCTGCATCTTTATCTTGGAGTGCTTCATCATATGTCCGGGATCAGGCTCATATTCATTTTGGGATCAAGTCCAAAGACTCTCCCAAAACATGAATCTCTTAGGTTGCTTGACAACCCTCCCACTACGATGAGACACTGTCTGTAATTGTGTATCATTTATGATACGTGTTGCAGTTTCTTGTGATATTTCTGTACCGTTAGATTCGATAGAGGGGGGGTGAATATCGATTCGAAAATCTCGAGTTAAAACGCAGCGGAAAAGTAAAGAAGTAAAGAGATGAACACTGTTGATTTTTACTTCGTTCGGAGCCTGTGACGACTCCTACTCGAAGGCCCGTACTCCTTGAGTACTTTCGTTGGGCAATTCACTAGCAATTCGGATAATTACAATTTACGTACAAATATTGCTAATGAAAAGAAAGAAAACAAAGCTAACCGACAAACAATGAATTAAAAAGAGAGCCGGAGTGAGTCGTCGGAGCTTTGTGAACGTCGTTGGGCCTTGAGCGGCGAGTGATTGGACTCGAGTTCTCGGAAGGCGATATATTGAAGCTCCTGCAGGGCTTCTTTTATATCTTGCTCGGCGCTGAATCCCTTAGGGCGCACTGGAATGTGACGAGCACTCCCAACCATGCTCCAAGTGTCGCGTCGTCAGGGATAAAACTTGCCTCCGGGCGCCCGGACCCTCGGCGCCAGAACCTCCTTCAGAAAGTCCTTCTCCTGCAGAAGAGATTAGTCCGAGGCAAATGTACCTGCAGCAAAGATTGTTAGCGCAGTTTTATAGATAAGCAAAGTATGACTTAGATTCCGTCTTTAGAGGCCGGAATCTAGTCACGATCTCGACTTAGATATCCGAAATGGATCTAAGCGGATCGGCCTAATGTTCCTTCCGGAGCGCGTCCTCGCGATCACTCCCCTCGGTGACTTACCTTACTTACCCGCGGGGCGTCGGTCGGCCCTTGACCGTCTGGACTTCGCCGACTATCCGGTCGGCCGTCGACCTAGGACTTCTCGCCAAGCGTCCGGTCGGCTGTCGACCGGCTTGGACTTCTCGCCACTATCCGGTCAGCCGTCGACCTAGTTGGACTTCTAGCGTCCGGTCGCCCGTCGACGCTTGGACTTCTCGCCGACTATCCGGTCGACCCATTGACCTAGCTGGACTGTCGGCCCGTCGACCTGTCTGGACTTCTCCTGCACACTCGATCAAAGTGTCAGACAACAACACAACTAACTTAACCTATTTGTCATTCATCAAAACCTGGGTTAGACCGTTAGTGCTACCCGCACCAACAATCTCCCCTTTTTTGATGGAATGACAACCTGGTTAAGTTAGTGAAAGCATATGTACGAAACAACATGCATTTGTGTGGTTTTAAAGTTAGTTTGTGTTTTCAAATTGGTTTAGCTAACTTAACCACCTAACCCTTCTCCCCCTTTGGCATTCATCAAAAATAAGCAAAGGTAAATAATCATAGTGAAGAGTTACTGTATCAGGTAATCAAATTTTGAAAGATAACTAAGTTTGGTTCAAAATTTGAAAGATAAAAGTGCAATTTTTAACACCAAGTTAAAAAATAGTCAAGTTGACTTGGGGTAGTTTAAAGTTTTGAAAACTTGTTTAAAGCATTAGCTTTTAGCTTTTAGAAAAATAGCTAAGTTTAGATAAACAAAATCTCAAACACAAGTGCATAAGCTTTTCAAATTGGTTGATTTTGAAAATTGATTTTGAAGCTTTGATTTTCAAATTTAAGTTTAAAATTCGATTTGAAAAACTGAATTAGTTTTATTTCTCCCCCTGAACCTGACATAAAATTTTGAAAATATTTGCTAAATATATTCAAAAAAAAAATTTGAGGTAGAATTTTATAGAGAAATTTTAAAGAGAAGATTAAAAAAATAACACTTAAGGAGATAATTAAAAACCTCCCCCTGAATTTGATACTCCTTTAATTTATTAATCCTCCTTATTTATTACTCCCCCTTAATATAAAATTTTACAACCATAACATATTTTCGTACCTAAGTGTTTTAGGTGATTGTATAATTATCTTTATAAAATTGTTCATTTAAATTTGACTAAACGTAATTAACGTTATATTCAGTTGAAATAAGTTAACCTTTAGTGTAATGTTAAGTAAGATAAGTTGTTATTAATTCAATAATTAATCAATATTAATAATTTATTGATTAAATTTTGCTTGATTCAATAATTTAATATAATCTAAATTTTGTATTAATTGATGAAGGTGTTAGTTATAATTTAACTTTTCATTTACTTCCTTTTAAGTTGGATTAACTTAGTTTAAATTTGGTAGTAATTTGAAGTTAAACTCATTATTAAACAAGGTTAAGTAAGGTTCAATTTAAGTCAAACTTTAATTATGTTTTAATAAAAATAATTAATATTTTAAAGGTTGAAAAAAAATGACTTAGAGTAATTTTAATATTTTTACTCAGGTTAAACCTAGGTTCTAATCAAATCAAGCTTAGTTCTCAAATAAAGTTAAACTTAAATAGTTAAGTTCTACTTATTAATTACATAATTAAGTTTAAAGTTAAATTTTTAAGTTTTAATTTAAGTTTTAATTTTCAGTAAGGTTAAATTAAAAAATAGTTTTAAGGTTAAAATGATGTTTAAGATTAAAAATGAGTTTAAAGTCAAAATAATAATTTTGAAAGTGAAAATAGTCTATAGAAATAATTTATTATTATTACTATTTTTTTTTTAAGTTAAAAGAATTTTATTACAGTGAAAAAATAAGAAGAATTTTTCAAAATGATACATAATTTTTAAAATAGTTTTAAAATGATTTTTAAAATAGTTTTAAAATGATTTTTAAAAGTTTTTAAAATAATTTTTGAAATAATTTTTAAGTTAAAATAATTTTAAAAATGTAATTTTTATATTAAAATAATTTTTAGTTAAAATAATTTTTAAAATAACAATAATTTTTAAAAGGTTTTAAAAGAATTTTTAAAGTTTTTAAAATCATTTTTAAAATAATTTTTAAAATGTCTTAAAAGAATTTTTAAAATAATTTTTAAAATGTTTTAAAAGTTTTTTAAAATAATTTTTAAAAGAGTTTTTAAAATAATTTTTAAAAATTAAAAAAAAAATTTAAAAGAGTTTTTAACGAATTTTTTTTTAAAAAGTTTTTAAAGAATTTTAAAAAATAGTTTTTAAAGAATTTTAAAAATAGGTTTTAAAGAATTTTTAAGATAGTTTTTAAAGAATTTTTAAAATAGTTTTTTTTTTTTAAAGAATTTTTCAAATAATTTTTAAAGAATTTTAAAAATAGTTTTTAAAGAAATTTTTAAAATAGTTTTTAAATAATTTTAAAAATAGTTTTTAAAGAGTTTTAAAAATAGTTTTTAAAGAGTTTTAAAAATAGTTTTTAAATAATTTTAAAAAATAGTTTTTAAAGAATTTTAAAAAATAGTTTTTAAAGAATTTTTTAAATAATTAAGTTAAAATAATTTTTAGGTTAAAATAAATTTTTTAATTTAAAATAATTTTTTGGTTAAAATAAATTTTTTAATTTAAAATAATTTTTAGGTTAAAATATTTTTTTTTTAAATTTAAAATAATAAATTTTAAAAAAAATTAGTTTTAAAATAAATTTTTAAGTTAAAAAAAATTTAAAATAAATTTTTAAGTTAAGAAAATAAGTTTAATCCTTAAAATAGATATATATATTTTTTTTAAAAAAAATAATTTTAATTCAATTTAATTTTAATTAATTTTAATTTAATTTGAATTTGAAATTCCAATTTTAATTTTAATTAATTTTAATTTCGTTTGAAAATTAATTAATTTAATCCTTATTCATCTCACCCGATCTAGATTATCAATCAGGGAATCTTATAATTTTGTGAGATGAATTAGATTTAATTACAGAGTTTGGTTTAACTTGTGTTAGATTCAGGTTTAGTTTTGGTCTCAACAAATAGGCATTCTTCGAATAAACTTCTAAGCTTGGTGAGTCACTTGGACGTCATTAGAAGTAACCAACCTTTCGAGGTTTTCCGAATAGTCCTATCTGTTGGTGCAACCTTAGGTCAAGGTTGACCTGGTTGACCCGACTCGAGTTGACGTGACTCGAGTTGTATTTTGATGTTTGACTTGGGAAGATTGTCGGTGCAACCTTAGGTCAAGGTTGACCTAGTTGTGTTGCATGTTGATGTTTGACACTCGTGAGAGAGTTCTATTCTTGATGTGGGACAAGAATAGATGTTTGGGAGATTATTGGTGCAACCGTAGGTCGAGTTGACTGGTTGACTGATTCGAAAAGTCCAGTATAAAGACTTGGCGGAAAAGTCAGCGAGGAGCTTGGCTGGAAAAATCAAGTATGGAGACTTGGCGGAAAAGTCAGCGAGGGAGCTTGGCGTGAAAAGTCAAGTATGGAGACTTGGCGGGGAAAGTCCAAGCAGGAGTTTGGCACGGGAAAAATCCTAGTGAGTGAAGCTAGGTGAAGGTGAAAGTCACGGTGAGTGAAGCCGGGCATTCGGGAAAATCCTGGTGAGTGAAGCCGGTGAAAATCTAGTGAGTGAAGCTAGGTGAATGAGAAAGTCCTAACTGGGATGTTAGGCGGTGTGGAAAGTCCGGTGAGTGAAGCCGAGCGGTGGAAAAGTCCTAACTGGGATGTTAGGCGGTTGGAAAGTCCTGGTGAGTGAAGCGAGGCAATGGGAAAGTCCTAGCTGGGATGTTAGGCGGTGTGGAAAGTCACGATGAGTGAAGCAGGCGGTGAGAAAGTCTGGCGGGATGTTAGGCGATGTGGAAATCTGGTGAGTGAAGCGGTGAAAGTCACAGTGAGTGAAGCGAGCAAGGAAAATCCGGATGGATCGGGGATGATCGGACTTGGTGTTGGAAAGTCCAAGTAGGTCGAAGGATTGGCCGGACACTTGGCGAGGAGTTCGAGAGTCGAGGGTGACGGATGCTTGGGATGTACGATGAGGTCGAGTTGACCGGATATTGGTTTGGAAGTCTTGGAACTTGGTTTGGGCAAAACCAAGCTCGGATCGATCACGGACCGATCGGTGATCTGTTGCTACGATCGGTGCGGTGACCGATCGGATACCGAAGCTCTGTTCGATCGATGCGGTGACCGATCAGTTAATTCTGATCGATGCGGGCCGTCGGACAACGATCGAGAGGTTCCACGATCGGTGCGTGACCGATCAGGAGCTTCTGATCGGTCCATGAACCGATCAGAGCAGAAGCGAAGTTAGGGAATGGATCGGTCGTGGACCGACCCATAGGCTGATCGGTCCATAGGCCGATCCAACTGCCGTGACGCAGCGGCTAGATTTCTTCTGTGTTTTCTTCGCTTTCTTCGCGGGTTATAGAGGGCTGCTGCTGCGAGCCTCTCTTTCTTCCTTTTCTAAGTGCTGCTGTGCTTGAGCTTTGTTGAGCTCCTCCGAAGCTTCGCGTGAGCTTCATGCCACGACGGTGTCACCTGCTGTGGTAGGCGCTTGGAGCTGCTGCTTCTTCCAGTCGAAGAGAAGGCAAGCAAGAGTTTTCTTACTGTTGTATTTCTTGCTGTCTTTCTTTGTATTTCTGTACTCTCCTTACTTGCTGTTGCAAGAGTGTGTTGTGGCGAGGTTTCTCCACCCATAAGGAGTTTGTATTAGCCGGTTCTCCGGGGACTCATCCACCGACGGATTGAGAGGCTTCGTCCACCTTACGGACACGCCGAGGAGTAGGAGTATCATCTCCGAACCTCGTTACATCGACGCGTTGAGGTTTGATCTTCTTGTTTTCGTTTCCTTGTTTATTTTTCCGCTGCGCTAACGAATTGTAGGAAGAAACGCGATCGATTTGGGGCGGCTATTCACACCCCCCTCTCTAGCCGAGTACGAAGGATCCTAACAAGTGGTATCAGAGCGAGGCCGCTCTTCGACGGATCAACACCCGGGGGAGCACGGGCTAGAGATGGATCTCTATGGAGAAGATGTCACGATTCAACCCTTCTACGAGTCTCACGACAACTTCACATATTGGAAGGTAAGGATGATGTATTTTCTTAGGACTAATATGTTAAATTGGTTTTGTGTACAAGAAGGGTTTTCCCCACCGATGGATGAGGAAGGAAAACCTATCAAGAAGAAGGAGTGGACGAAAGAGCAAATCCACCAATCCACAATCAACGACGAGGTAACGAAAATTCTTGAATTTTCATTACCTAGTGATATCTTGCATAAGATAGGTAGATACAACGATGCCAAGGAATTGTGGAACAACTTGGCAAAGTTCCATGAGGAGAGCTCAAATTCAAGCCATGAAGAGGAGCTAAGTGAGCCAAGTAGCTCACATCATGGAGGGAGCGAATTGGGAGTTGAGGGCTACTCAACATCCAAGGAAGAAGAGGAGGAGAGTTCCTCTTGTTCAAGTTCGGAGCAAGAAGAAGAGACATCTACCTCCGGAAGGGATGAGGAAGAGAGCTCACACCCATCCCCAAACCTAGGTAACTCAAGCATTTCAATTTCAAATAAGTTACATATAATATGCTTTGAGTGTAGGGAACATGGACATTACAAGAGTAAGTGTCCAAAGAGGGTAAGAAAGACTCCACCGGCGCCAAAGTTCAAGGAAGCCGGAGTCCCAAAACGCAAGGGCAAGGAGCACATCGTGTGCTTCCAATGCAAGCAAAGGGGACACTATAGGAGCCATTGTCCGAGGGGGAGGCAACCTCACAAGGGCAAGAGACCGGGCACAACGATAGGGGGAGCTAAGGCAAACCCTAAGGTAACCTCTAAGGTTCATTATTGCAATTCTAATAAAACTCATGCTAGTAGTTTTGTTGCAATTGTTAATAATGATAAGCATGTTAACTTTAGGAACCAATACATGTGCTTAGGAGCTAAACATGTTAGCCTAGGTAAGGTTAACACTAGAAATACCAACCCTAGGATTAACGCTTCTAAAGTTAAGGAAAACCTAGGTAGAAATCCCAAGAAGACTAGACACATGCCTAGGAATATCTCAAGAGAAAATGACAAATTAAAACTTGAGGTATTAGAGAGGGAAAATCAAGTCTTGAGGTCAAGACTTGATAATTTAGAAAAGACTCTTAAAAACATGGAGAAGTCATCTCTAGGGTTTAAGGGTCAAAAACCAATGTCCAAGGACAAAAAGGGTTTGGGTCACAAACCTAAGTCCCAAATGGTCAAGCCCACTTATCACAATGTTCCATTCGATTATGGAACAAAACCTAGGGCTAGGAAGACCATTACCAAGGTTACAAGGGGAGTCACCCCTATAGTTGACCTTGATGAGACCCAAATGACCAAGGCTTCAAAGCCTAAGAGGGTCATTAGGAGGGTTGCTAGGGAAGTTATCCCTAGTGAATATTTAGTGAACCCAATGAGCTCTAATAGGTATTGGGTTCCTAGGAGCATCTTCTCTACCCATAAATGGGTTAGAGAGTGTCAACTCCAATAAGAAGGGTAGTTAACCCAACTTTGAGGAAATTGACACTCAAGGAGCATTTTCAAGGTTTTGTGAACCTTTGAAAATGAAATGAATTATCATTTACTCCTTTGAAGAGTTAAATGTGCCTAAAGATTGGAAATCTCATTTTTAATCTCAATTGGCACAATTTGGAAAAACCTAGAAAAATATCAAATTGGGATTTTGATATTCTCTTAGGTAATCAAGGCAATCCGGGCCTTAATTTAGAAATGCTACTCTTGTAAAATTTTAAATGGTATAAATCAAACAAGAGATCAAGAAATGCCAATTTGGGTTTTGACATTTTCTTGGAGCACTTTGGGCAATCTAGGATTAGAATTTAAGTTAGCTAAGTGATTAAGGATACTTAGATAGGTAATCTAGGTATTTTATTTGTGTTAACTTACCATGGTTGTTTGCCATTTGCCATGTCATGACATCATATTTAATTTATGATCATTTGAAATGTCATGATAATGCTTAGGCTAGTTTTTATGTCATGTTTATTTAAGTTTCAAACTTTATGCCATGACATCATGACATTGGCACATGTTTTCATTTATGTTATTAATTTATGCCATGTCATCATCTCTTGCATTAATAATCAATTGAATTGATTTAAGGATGAAAAACACATTTTGATATTGAGATCAAATTTGTGTTTAAAAAATGCATGAGACCTTAGTCTAAGATACCTAAACCCATATCTCACATCAAAATTGACATGGATGTGTTTGATACACTTTAGATGTGTGTGAGATATTAGGATCATGAGTTAGGATCAAGGTGCATAGTTCTTGTACCTAGATGAGCCTAATTCAAGAAATGGAGGATCATAGGGAAAGCTTGTGTACAAGTCATGTACATTTAGCCCTAAGATTATGGTCCTAAATTAAAAGGTTTAAAATCATTTCAAAATTGTTTTGAAAAACCTTGATGAAGCTTTCCTAGTGATAGCATTCATCATTGATCAAAGTGATACAAAGTTGGACTTAACTTTGAACTATTTCAAAGTTTTTGAACTTTGTATCAAGATTGAAAAATGGAAGTTATTTTCATAGAAAACTATTTTTCCATGATAGTGTATGATATGAGGAATGTATCCTCAAAGTTTCGTAATTTTTGGAATTTTCTTGAATTTATTAGGAGTTTCTGAATTTCCGGAAGGGGAAATCAGAAATTCTGATTTCAGTGTCTGGATCGGTCCGGGGACCGATCCAGGGAATCTCTGATCGGTCTGCGGACCGATCCAGAGTGTTGTGGATCGGTCTGCAGACCGATCCAGTAAGATCCAGAAAGCTTGATGCGATCTGGTGAAGGACGGATCGGTCTGGGGACCGATCCAGGGGGCTTCTGATCGGTCTGGGGACCGATCAGGGCGTGCCGAATTTCTGATCTTCCAGCTGGTGTCTGAAATTTCAGTTATGGAAGTGGTGTTTTTTGGATTTCTAAAGGTTTGGAACTCTCTAAGACATTGTTGGTGCAATGGTCAAGGGAGAGTTGACCTTGAGGGGGAGTTTTACCTAATTGTCAAGGGGGAGTTGACTTTTAGGGGGAGTTTTTACTCCAAAAGACTTTTAGGATTAGTGATATGAGATTATCACTAAGTTGATTGTTGAGTTTAGTATCAAGGAGGAAATTAAAAGTTTCAAATGAAAGGTATGGGACTTTCATTAGGAAGAAATTCTTGACCTTGATACCCTCCTTGTTCCTTTTGATGTGTGTCAAAAAGGGGAGAGTGTTCATTGGAGAATTATTGAAGAACCCAAGTTAGGTTATCGGGTTAACCTAAGCTAGGGAAAGAATGTCAAGGAATGTTCAAGGAAGAACATTGGAATTCTTTTTGATGTGTGTCAAAAAGGGGGAGAATTATTGGAGAACCCAAGTTAGGTTATCGGGTTAACCTAAGGGGAGAATGTCCAGAGAATGTTCAAGGAAAGAACATTGGACATTGGAAGATGATTGAAAACCTAAGTTAGGTTATCGGGTTAACCTAACTTGATTATGGTTTTGTCAAACATCAAAAAGGGGGAGATTGTTGGTGCAACCTTAGGTCAAGGTTGACCTGGTTGACCCGACTCGAGTTGACGTGACTCGAGTTGTATTTTGATGTTTGACTTGGGAAGATTGTCGGTGCAACCTTAGGTCAAGGTTGACCTAGTTGTGTTGCATGTTGATGTTTGACACTCGTGAGAGAGTTCTATTCTTGATGTGGGACAAGAATAGATGTTTGGGAGATTATTGGTGCAACCGTAGGTCGAGGTTGACTGGTTGACTGATTCGGGAAAAGTCCAAGTATAAAGACTTGGCGGAAAAGTCCAAGCGGGGAGCTTGGCGGAAAAGTCCAAGTATGGAGACTTGCACGGAAAAGTCCAGCAGGGAGCTTGGCACGTGAAAAGTCCAAGTATGGAGACTTGGCGGGGAAAGTCAAGCAGGGAGTTTGGCACGGGAAAAATCCTAGTGAGTGAAGCTAGGTGAAGGTGAAAGTCCTGGTGAGTGAAGCCGGGCATTGGGGTGAGTGAAGCGGTGAAAATCCTAGTGAGTGAAGCTAGGTGAATGAGAAAGTCCTAAGCGGGATGTTAGGCGGTGTGGAAAGTCCCAGTGAGTGAAGCCAGGTGGAAAGTCCTAGGGAGGATGTTAGGCGGGTGAAAGTCACGGTGAGTGAAGCCGGGCAATGGAAAAATCCTAGGGATGTTATGCTGGGTGAAAGTCACGATGAGTGAAGTAGGCGGTGAGAAAGTCCTGGCGAGGATGTTGGGGTGTGGAAATCACGGTGAGTGAAGCGGTGAAAGTCACAGTGAGTGAAGCCGAGCGAGGAAAAATCCAGATGGATCGGGGATGATCGGACTTCCGGTGTTGGAAAGTCCAAGTAGGTCAAAGGGATTGACCGGACACTTGGCAGGGAGTTCTAAGCGGTCGGAGTGACCGGATGCTTGGGATGAAGTACCAATAGGTCGAGGTTGACCGGATATTGGTTTTGAAGTCTTGGAACTTGGTTTGGGCAAAACCAAGCTCCGGATCGGTCACCGACCGATCGGTGATACTGTTTGCTCGATCGGTGCGGTGACCGATCGGATACCAACGAAGCTCTGATTCTTGATCGGTGCGGTGACCGATCAGATTAATTCTGATCGATGCGCGGGCCGTCGGACAACGATCGAGGTTCCACGATCGATGCGTGGACCGATCGAGGCTTCCTGATCGGTCCATGGACCGATCGGACGGAGCGAAGCAAAGTTAGGGAATGGATCGGTCCGTGGACCGATCCATATCTGATCGGTCCATGGGCCGATCAGGGCACCTCCTGAGCGACGGCTAGATTTCTTCTGTGTTTTCTTCGCTTTCTTCGCAGGTTATAAAGGAGGGCTGCTGCTGCGAGCCTCTCTTCTTCTTCCTTCCTGTTCTAAGTCTGTTGTACTTGAGCTTTGTTGAGCTCCTCCGAAGCTTCGCGTGAGCTTCATTCCACGACTAGATTAGGCGCTGCTGCTTCTTCCAGTCGAAGAGAAGGCAAGCAAGAGTTTTCTTACTGTTGTATTTCTTGCTGTCTTTCTTTGTATTTCTGTACTCTCCTTACTTGCTGTTGCAAGAGTGTGTTGTGGCGAGGTTTCTCCACCCATAAGGAGTTTGTATTAGCCGGTTCTCCGGGGACTCATCCACCGACGGATTGAGAGGCTTCGTCCACCTTACGGACACGCCGAGGAGTAGGAGTATCATCTCCGAACCTCGTTACATCGACGCGTTGAGGTTTGACCTTCTTGTTTTCGTTTCCTTGTTTGTTTTTCCGCTGCGCTAACGAATTGTAGGAAGAAACGCGATCGATTTGGGGTCGGCTATTCACACCCCCCCTCTCTAGCCGTACGAAGGATCCTAACACTATCCACGGAGCTTAGTATTAAACCTTGGTCTAACTAGTTAGGATCCATTTAAAGGTAGCTTCGGTCAGTTCCACTTGGCCAAATGCACCAGATCGAAGCCATATCTTTCTAGACATGCGATGCCCAAGCTTCCCTAATGTACTATCATCCAAAAACTTCACCAGTACCATGAGTCAAGTTAAACTTGGTCTCTCTTTAACTAATCCTAATTACCCTGCCGGGTTAGTTTGTTTTGGGTTACCCTGTCGGGTAGGTTAGTTTTGGAAGTGCCAGCTATTCTGGAGCCTCCCCCTAAATTGTTGATTTTTATTTTTAAGATTTCTTGTATAATTAGAGTTAGTTTTAGTTAAGTTTTAATGTTTAATTTGTAATTTAAATTTAAGTTTTTAATTTTGAATTAATTAACTTGGTCAAATTATCTTTCTTTGAAAGAGTATGTTTAATATTTAAATTTTCTTTCAATTTTAATTTTATTGGGTTAATTGACTTATCTTTCTTTAGTAGCTTATTTTTAAAGTTTAGGTTTTTATTTATTTTTGAGTTAATTAAATTGTTTGAATTATATTTCTTTAAGGGTTTATCTTTTAACTTTTTATTAATTGTTAATTTTGAATTTTCTAGATTATTTTTGTTTAATATGTTATCTTTAACATTTAATTTTAAGTTTGTTAACTTCCGTTTTGATTTTATCAAAGTGTTTGATTTTATCCTTATATTTTCTTTACCTTTTAAGTTGATATAATTAGTGGAATTTATTAAATAAGTCTTATCATTAAACTTTAATTTTTTGTTAATTAAATTATCTTGGGTTTGGATAGAATTTTCTAGATTGATATTGTCTAGATTATTAAACAATTTATTAATTGTGTCTAGATTGATATTGACCTTGTCATCCTTTTTGTTTGAATTTTCAAATTTGTTTAGGTTTAAATTCGAATTTTTAGATTTATTAATTATTTTCAGATTTTCTGTATTTTCTAAATTAATTATATTTGTTTTATCAGAAAATATCCTAGGGGTATTTTCTGTATTTTCTGAATTAATTATATTTGTTTTATCAGAAAATGTCCTAGGGGTATTTTCGCAAGTATTGTCATGTACACTATTTTCACATATACTTTTAGATATATCCAAATTAACATGCACATATTTTAAACTACTACTAGCAAGGGTGTTTTGGTAAATATTACTAACCTTGAGCGCAACCCCTAATTCAGCAGGCTTCTCCGTTGGATCTGACTCGAGTCTGAATTCGACTTTAACTTGATCTTCTAGCTCCATTGGTGTCTCGTGAAGCTTGATTATGCATTCTTGTATTTTTCTAGTCTGCATATGATATTGTTAGGTAAAATATTACAAATAATTTTACTTACGTTTTTATTCAGTTCCGAGTTCTGAAAAGGTTTTTTCAATATTAGCATATAATCGATATCTACGCTTCCTAAGAAGCATTCCATTCTTCGCCTCCAGTAGTTGAAATCTTCATCGTACGGTGGTGGTTCATTGGGGTTCCATCCTTCTTGAAAAGACATTGTTCTTGCACACAATGAAACAAAGACAAAATCCCAAGACTTGGTCTTGGATTAGCAGTGCTGGAAAAAATAATATTTCACTAATAATTTTTTTTTTTTAAAAAAATAATAAAATATTAATAAAAAATATTATCTCAAATTTTTGAAAATGTAATATTTTGTTGATACTAAATAATAGTGAAAAGATGACGATGTATTTTTCAAAAACAGTTTTGGAGGGAAAAAACGAAAGGCGTAAGGTTTTATTTTAAAAACGAACGATATATAATTTTTCTTTAAAAAGACCCCCCTCTTTGTCTGATTGGTGGTTGCACCAAATCAGAGCGGTACCTGCTCTGATACCACTTGTAAGACCGTTAGATTCGATAGAGGGGGGGTGAATATCGATTCGAAAATCTCGAGTTAAAACGCAGCGGAAAAGTAAAGAAGTAAAGAGATGAACACTGTTGATTTTTACTTCGTTCGGAGCCTGTGACGACTCCTACTCGAAGGCCCGTACTCCTTGAGTACTTTCGTTGGGCAATTCACTAGCAATTCGGATAATTACAATTTACGTACAAATATTGCTAATGAAAAGAAAGAAAACAAAGCTAACCGACAAACAATGAATTAAAAAGAGAGCCGGAGTGAGTCGTCGGAGCTTTGTGAACGTTGTTGGAGCGCAGAGCAGCAGAGTGATTGGACTCAGAGTTCTCAGAAAACTGATATCTTGAAGCTCCTGCCTGGGGCTTCTTTTATATGCTGCTCCGGCTGGATCCCTTCCGCGGCAATGCGACGAATTAGTCCAACTCCCAACGATGCTCCAAGCAGCGTCGTCACGGGATAAAACCAGTGATCGGAGAAATCAAGGACCTTCAACAGGCGCCGGAGCAGGGGACCTCGAGCACTCACAGTCCTTGACGGATCGGGAGGAGGACTCTTCCGAGCTCAGAGAAGCTCTCGTTAGTCGAGGTAGCCGTGTGAGTCTACCTCGCCCTGAGCCTCACAGTCACAGAACCTCTGAACTTAGTGCAGTGGAGATTAGAGTGGGCATGAACGGATGAACGACGATGCCATCCACTTCAAGTAGGATGGCAATATCTCAAGATTACCCTTGCGCGAAAATAGAAACTTACATATATGCAAATTAACGACCCGTCTGGACTTCTCGCCAAGCGTCCGGTCAGCCCGTCGACCCGCTTGGACTTCTCGCCAGCTATCCGGTCAGCCCGTCGACCTAGCTGGACTTCTAGCCAAGCGTCCGGTCAGCCCGTCGACCCGCTTGGACTTCTCGCCAGCTATCCGGTCAGCCCGTCGACCTAGCTGGACTTCGTGCCAGACATCTGGTCAGCCCGTCGACCTGTCTGGACTTCTCCTGCACACTCGATCAAAGTGTCAGACAACAACACAACTAACTTAACCTATTTGTCATTCATCAAAACCTGGGTTAGACCGTTAGTGCTACCCGCACCAACAATTTCATCTTGTACAGTTGGTACTAGATTAGACATGTCCTTTATTATTTCCTTAAGAACAAATTTACTTATGGGCACATGGTTTATTACATAGTCATTTTCTAAAAATCAGTCATTGATGCTAACAATGACCTTCTGATTTTTAAGACTATAAACCTTCTTTCATTTCTCTAGGATAACCTACAAATAAGTGAATTCCTGTCCAACTTATCATTGTCTCTCTTCAGCATATGTGCTGGATTACCCGAATCCGAATATGCTTCAAAATAGGCTTATGCCTATTCTGTAATTCTATATGAGTAGAGAGTTCTGACTTTTGAAGGTACTATGTTCACTTCCGTTTCCAGAGTATATCCTTAAAATGAATTTGGTAATTTTCCAAATAACTCATCATCAATCTACTTATTTCCATAAGAGTCCTATACCTTCCTTTTTCTACACCATTCTGTAGGGGTGTACTAGGTGCAGTTAGTTGGGATTGAATCCCTACTTCTGATAAGTGACTCCTAAATTCTTCCAAGAGGTACTTGCCACTACGATCTCACCGTAGTGTCTTGATACTTTTACTTTGACGTTTCTCCACATCAGCCTCGTACTCTTTGAACTAATCAAAACACTTAGACTTGCGGCACATCAAGTAAATGTATTTGTATCTCAAATAGTTGTTTATAAAATAGAAGAAATATTTGAAACAACCTCTTGCCTGGATAGTCAAAAGTCTTCACAAATCAGAATGAACCTATTCCTATATATCTTTGGCTCCAAACCCCTTAGACTTAAAAGCTTCTTGGTTATTTTTCCTTCCGAGTAAGACTCGCAGGTTAGAAAATTTTCCTCTACCAATGAACCCAAGAGTTCATCGATTATTATCCTTTGAATCCTACTCAAGTTAATATGACCTAGCCTTAGATGCCAAAGATATGTTTGGTTCATTTTGAAGGTTCTTTCTCTTATAGTTAGAAGATGTGTTACTAATTTTCATTTGTTGCATCGTGGGAGTTATTGAATTTATAAATTGCCAACCAACGTTCCAGAATAGATAACTTCACTCTTTTCTTGATAACAACTTTGTTATTAAAAGAGGTAGAATATCAAGTTCTTTAAATAGTTTAGAAACTGAAAACTAGTTCTTTCTAAACTTGGTACATAAAGACAATTACTCAAAAATCCATGTTTTATTCTTATCAAAAGATAAACATCTCCCACTGCAACAGCTACCACTTTTACAGCAGTGCCCATGTGGACAGTGTTTTTATTTTCATTTAGTTGTCGGGTTTCCTGGAACCCTGCAATGAATTGCGGACATGATTAATGGCATCTGTATCTACACTCCAGGTTCTGGTAGATAACACCACTAAACATGTTTCAACTAATGAATTAAATACACCTATATTGTTCTTGGTTCTAAGAAGACAGTCTACCTTAATGTCCAAGTCCTATTTCCAATCATTACAATTGGGACTACTAAGTCTTTTCTATAGTATAACAACTAGGGGATAGACAAATATTTTAAATCCTAAGAATCACAAAAATATTTGGTCAAGATCAACTCCTTAAAATCCTCATGAATTTTGTATGCCACGATAGTGTGGACGTATACAAAATCAAAGAGGAGATTTTATCCATTGATTTTATTATCTCGTCAACTTTACTTTATGACGAATAAAATTAATAGTTGATCTGTCTTTAATCAAATATTTGGTCAAAACTTTTGAATTTAAAATAACATTGATTCCTCAAACAATATTATTTAAATTCACCAACACCTCAAACACCGTGAATTTTGCATGCCACGATAGTGTGGTCGTATACAAAATTAAACATTTGTAAGAGGAGGGGTTTACCCATTAATTATCTTGTCAATAAATCTTTATGACAAATAAAATTACCTCAAACACCGTGAATTTTGTATGCCACGATAGTGTGGACGAATACAAAATCAAACATTTGTAAGAGGGTTTTTAATTTTCTTATCTTGTCAACCTATTTATTTGATAAATTAATAGTTGGTTTTCTTCGGTCACACAAATAATAGCAGTGACTCCGATGGGGAGGATACTATTAGACGTGCCTAAGTGTATACCATTACTTGACACTAGGTCCATTAATAAGATTGTGCCCCTTCCGATGGGGAAGATCACACGCTCTTAATTAACTTCCTATAGTCATCCAAAATGGAAGTTTAATCTAGTGATCCGCAAACAAGCTCATCCGATATGGAGGAAGACACTCAAAGCCAACGTGCAAGCTTGTTGCATCACTTATAAACCAGTAATGGAGACCGTGGAATTTATTTAAAATAAATCCCTCTCCCACTTAGTTATTTAAAGTGAGGAATTTTGACTATGCTAACCTACTTAACATACATACTAACAAGCACACACAGCACAATACAAAAGCAATAAATAGAAAAACTAATTTTCAACTATTATGACTTTTATCTATTATTGTCCTCCGTATGTCGTCATCCCTAGCTGCTGCCATCTTTGGCCATCGCCACCGGGTCTAGTTGTCGCATCCATCTTGCTCCTTGTTCCGCTGCGCCACTCTGATCCTCAAAAGGTTCCACGCCTTGCAAGATTCGATCCGCGACATAAATAGAATTTTACATTTTTTGATCCTATATTCCTCGAAAGAATGTACATATAAACTAGATCGAACATAAAATAAAATTTACATCCATCGATCCTATATTCCATAAAAGGAATGTATATGTATTTAGATCAAAAAATAAAATCCTAATAAAACTAAATACAGCTCCTGCTGTATTTTATAATACAATCATGCACACATAATAAATGCCCTTGACATGTCCAAGGGTCTAATTACATACATAATAACTATAAGCCATAATAGTTGGATCCTGCATCCACAAAGTTAGCACATCCTACTATTAACCTGCCTAAATTATGTATGACATGTGCATAATTAAACTAATACCAAATACACAGAGGCAAAACCCTAGCTCTGATACCAATTGTTGGTTGCTACTCAGAAAACCCAATGGCTCCACTGTATAAAATTTTGTACGTGATCTGAACCTTTCCTAGCTCCATGTGTTCTTTTAAGTTAAACTTGTATCTCCTGCGGAACTTAACACGTTTTATTCCAAGTTTAACTTATATGTTCTTTTAGGTTTAGATTTGGATCTCCTGCTGAACTTAACACGTTTGATCCAAATCACCTAGGTTATAAATTCAATTAAATATTAGTTTCCAAAATTGGCTTCCAGTACTGCATGGCGAGACACTTGACCTTCTTGGATATGGGAGCAACCACCACCGACTAGACAAAGCCTTTTAAGGAAAGTTAATATTTAATTTCCTTATATAACTCTAGGTTAACCAAAAGGAACAATCAAATCACAAGGAAAAAAGAAAAAGAACACAACATCGAAATTAAATTTGAAAAACAAGAATCGAATGCCTCTTGTATTTGGTATTTATACCAAGAAAAATTAACTAGTATAATGCAAAAATTAAATACTAGTTATACCTCTTCCTTGTATGCTAAAAAACCTCGAGATCTTCTGTCGTATCCCTCGCCTCCTCTTAGACGTCGTGTGGGCGACGATCCTCCAAGACGAACACCACCCGGAAAGCTTCTCCGCCTTCTCTAGAATTCGGCCACCACCACCACAAAGGAGCAAAAGAGAGCAAAGGGAAGAGAGGGAGAGGGGCCGACCACTTGATGATCTCCGACAACACAATATCAATTGTTATGTTTTTCAAGGCCTCCCCTTCCCCCCTTTTTATATTAGTTTCCCAACGGAAAATTATGGAAAGAGTTTTATAAAACCTTAAACTCATTCCTATTTCCTTTTAATTTTTTATTTTTCTTTCCTTTTAATTAATCAATCCTAGATTGATTTATTAATTAAACAACTATTTGTTGATGTTTAATTATTTGACCGACCCCTTGCTTGGGCACCAAGCAAGGTAGCCGGCCACTTATTAAAAGGGAAAGAAAGAAATTTTTTTTATAAAATTAAAAAGAAGAAAACTTCTAATAAAATTTTACAAACTCTCATTTTTTTTCTAATGTGGATATTAAAAGGAAAGTTTTAAAATTTAAAACCAAGTTTTAAAATTTAAAACATCTCTAATAATATTTCTTTTTAAAAGAAAGTTTTATAAATTTTACAACTCTCTTTTAAAACCTTGTGGCCTAATTTAAATTAGAAAAATTTTATAAATTTTTAAAATCTCTCTTTTTACAAATTGTAAATATCTGAGGAAATTTAAAAATTCAAAAACAACCTTCCTAATTTAAATATTGCGGCCGACCCCCTTGCCCAAGGCAAGGGCCGTCCACTTCTAGAGAATATGTGGCCGGCCATTACTTGGTCACCAAGCAATGAACCGGCCCCTTCTTGGACACCAAGATAGGTTTTTCTTTGGATAGACTTGAGGCTTTATTGAGGCTACAACAGGGACCTAGAGGAGAAATTGATTTTGGCCTTCCGATGAGCTTGAGTATCCCGTGCTCGCCCCGAACACACAACTCAAGTTCATCGATAATAACTCATTTCACTAGAGAGTTATTATCGTACTACCGCACCAATCCCAAATTACATTATGGGCTCCTTCTTATCATGAGTGTGTTAGTCTCCCTGTGTTTAAGATTACGAATGTCCACTAATTAAGTGAGTTACTGACAACTCATTTAATTAATATCTAGCTCCAAGAGTAGTACCACTCAACTTCATCGTCATGTTGGACTAAGTCCACCTGCAGGGTTTAACATGACAATCCTTATGAGCTCCTCTTGGGGACATTCTCAACCTAGATCACTAGGACACAATTTCCTTCTAATCAACAACACACACTATAAGTGATATCATTTCCCAACTTATTGGGCTTATTAATTTATCGAACTAAATCTCACCCATTGATAAATTAAAGAAATAAATATCAAATATATGTGCTTGTTATTATATTAGGATTAAGAGCACACACTTCCATAATAACTGAGGTCTTTGTTCCTTCATAAAGTCAGTATAAAAGGAACGACCTCTAATGGTCCTACTCAATACACTCTAAGTGTACTAGTGTAATTATATAGTTAAGATAAACTAATATCTAATTACACTACGACCTTCCAATGATTTGTTCCTTTCCATCTTGGTCGTGAGCTACTGTTTATAATTTATAAGGAACCGATAACATGATCTTCTGTGTGTGACACCATACACCATGTTATCTACAATATAAATTAATTGAACAACTACATTTATCATAAATGTAGACATTTGACTAATGTGATTCTTATTTCTAGATAAATGTTTATACCAAAAGCTAGGCTTTTAGTATAAATCCTAACATCGCGCACGCCTCGAGAAGCGTTACGTGCCTCCCAGGGTCCTATATAAAGACCCTAGGCTTCGACGGAGGTATGCATTCTCATCTACTGTAGCTCTTGGTCTCGTTACGTTGTTTCAATCTCTTTTCGCCGGAGCTGACTTGAGCGTCGGAGGGCCGTCGCCGGGAACCCCTTCCCAGCCCGGTTTTGTGCTTGCAGGTTTCCACCGGAGGCTCATACCAGTCGGAGGATCGTACACCGTCAACGAGAGTGCCACGTCCCCAGCGTCTGCCGACTCAGTACTCGGACATGATCATAGATATAGATATAGATATATATATATATATATATATATATATATATATATATATATATATATATATATATATATATATATATATATATATATATATATATATATATATATATATATATATACATATATAGCGTCAAAGTGCAGGATATCAGTTGTTTTTATTTTATTTTTTATTTTTAATTAAAAATAATTAAATATATATATATATACAGCGCAGGATTTCAGCGTTTTTTTTAATTTTTTTTTAAAAATTTTTGAATTAAAAAAATAATTAAAATATATTTTAAAAATTTAATTTTTAGGGTTCAGACTTTGGGTTATAGTATCGAAGTTATTTTTTTTTATTTTACTTATAGGGTTCAGGTTTGGGGTTATAGTATCAAAGCTATTTAGGGTTCAGACTTTGGGTAATAGTATTAAAGTTAATTTTTTTAGATTTTACCTCTAGGGTTCATGCTTTGGTTATAGTATCAAAGCTATTTTATTTTTTAGATTTTACCTCTGGGTTAAGGTTTTATATAAGGAAATGTTAATTTTTTTAATTTAAAATATTAAAAAATAAAAAAAAATAAAAAACAAAAGCTTGATCTCCTGCGCGACGCGCACAGTCGGCACTGTGCGCGTCGCGCAGGAGATCAAGACTATATATATATATATATATATATTCAATTTGGGCAATGTTTGGCTAGAAAAACCTAGCTGCCCTATGTATTCACGTTGGAGCTTTTGCACCCGAAAATAGGTATCTAGCTATAGATTTTCTTGTAAATATGTGCTTAATTAAAGGTGAACCAATGTCATATGATATATTTTTATTTTAACATCAGATGTTGGTAGCACGAGGTATGAACCTCGTGATAAAAAATAGTAATTCGCTTGCTCCTAGTACTCCTGTTAATTCATCCTTAGGTCAATGGATGAGGTAAATCATGGGTGATTATTTGTCATTAGTGCATGTGGTCAAGGCATGGGGAAGACATGCTCAGACACGTCGAATTTCGACCTAAGATCTCATATGACAACATCTCATATCTTAACTACCCCATCACCCTGAGAAGACAAATGTTGATAGCATGGATACTATCATTAGTGTGGATCAATAGATATGTAAGCACACGAGCATGCAATGATTCATAAAAAAATTTCAAAGGAGTGATCCTAAGACAGTGTGGAGTAAATTATATAGCTAGATCAAGAAAAATGGTAGAACTTTCGAATTCATGCTTTGATGATACCCATATTCGCATCTTAAATGAGAAATGACTAACCTAAGCTATATATCAATTTCATTGTATAATATAGGCATTAGTTCATGTAACGAAGTATAGTCTTCTATTATTATTTCAGTTTGTTTCAAATTTTATATATTACTAAACATTCTATCGGCTAATGAGCAAAAAATTTGATGTGTAACAACAAAAATCAAGGTTTGCTCGCAATGAAAGAATTTTAATAAAAATCAACAATGGATGAAGCAACTAGGAAAACATTTGGGCAAGTAGGGCAGTGGATCAAGCAACCTAAGCAATGAAGAAAGGTTTGAGTTGTGATGCAGGGATTTCAAGCAAGTTGTTATTGAACACCTCAACTACATAGAACGACTGTTGGACATGAGCTCAATTTGTGAAAACTCCGCAAACAAGAATTGTGATGAATTATAAAGTAGTTTTACAAAATCAAATAATTATGTATCATAGTTCTCAATTGTATCTGCAATCTAATTATGTTGCTGTTAGAGAGGAGATAAAGGAAATAATAGCGGACTAGGCACATTCCTAAATCATCAAACCCAAAAATATAAGAAAAAGAAACAAAACTAATTATCATCAATGAGTAGAATCATTTATATATCAGCTAATTATAAAATTAGGTTGGATACGTTTTCAGAGTGATTCCTACTTAATTAATTCGTATGTCCAACAATGCTCAACCATTTGCTGTTCTCTTCTTTTCCAACCAGACAGTCCCCGGGGTCATGATGTTACGGTGGAATATTCAAGTTATCATTTAAGTATCCATAGTTCGAACCTCAGATATGATGTATTTGTAGAAATTTTTCCTCCAAATGAGAGGGAGGAGGGAGGAGGGGGGGCGTAAACAAAGGATGTTGGGCTTCTGGGCTGGCTGCCGCGTGTGCTTCCTGATTTACCCTAGTGGCCAGTAGAAAACTTTCATGGGGCCGGACCGATCACTTCTAGGGATATTCGAAAGCACAATCGCAACTTGTTGTAGCAAACGAAGACCACAAGGCAATGACAGCTTTAGCAATGGGAGATAGTGTTGGACAATCTGTCAGAGATTTTAAAAAATTAGCCGAATTTAGCAGGGGGAGCGTAACCAAAGGATGTTGGGCTTCTGGGCTGGCTGCTGCGTGTGCTTCCTGATTTACCCTAGTGACCAATAAAAAACTTTCGTCGTGGGGTTGGACCAATCACTTCTAGGGATAGTCGAAAGCACAATGACAACTTGTTGTAGCAAACGAAGCCCACAAGGCAAATGGCAGCTTTAGCAGTGGGAGATAGTGTTGGCAATCTATCGGAGATTTTAAAAAATTAGCCGAATTTAAATTATACTGAAATAAATTTAACTTTGTATCGAGATGATTGGAATTGATAATCTTAGGCTAACAGCGGGGGCTGATTTTTATCAAGTGGTGACTGTAGAGTAGCTGAGCAGAGCAGCCAAGTCAAGAGCTAGAAGATCGGTCAAGCTAGCGGGAAAATCGTCCGAGCGGGCAGAGCGGTAGATCAGGCTGAGAAAACAAGTACTTGACCGAGCATAGTAGAGTAGCCACAAGTAGTGTGGTTGAGTAGCAGATCAGTCAGAGTGACCGATAGGGTAGAGTAGCCGACCGAGTATATCGGTCGAGCAGAGAAAGGCAAGGCTGACTAAAGGTAGAGTAGCCCGAGCGACAGAGCAGTTGATCAGGACGATCGATTGACCTACCGAGTTGTAGAAGGGGCTGACCAGGCTGAGCAGTCTTATAGTAGAAGGTAGGGCGACCCGAGTGATAGAGCAACCGAGTGGGTGAAGCAGCCGAGTGGGTAGAGCACTCGACCTGGCAGAGCAGAGCAACTGATCAAGCGGCTGAGTGGCGGTGCATCCGAGTGGGCAAATCGAGTAGATCAACCTAACAATAGAAGGTTGGTCGAACTAGAGGCAGAGTAGCCCGAGAAGGAAAAGCGACCGAGCAGGAGAGTGGACCGAGGCCTACGATGGATGCAGTTTCCTTGAAACATATTCGCCCCACCTTCGGCTATACTTCGAGGTTTCTCAGGTCGTCTGTTTCTTAGGATATAATGGTTAACCGTGATTCCCACCAAACACTGGTGGTCACGGTGAACCATGAGAGGTACCCGACTACTGTCACGGGTACTCCGTCGAGTAAGAGATGCACGACATAAAAGGAGAGGGAACGGAGGTGGAGAGCTTCAGCTTTTCTATTTTTTTCCTGCTCAAGACCATGTTCCTCCTTACATAGGACACTATCCCTCACCTGCATTGAATGCCGAGTAATGACCATTCAATACCCAGGGATTAATGATAGGGTAATCCCTGGGTAGTAAATAAAAATAATTCATGTGGCAAAATGTTGGTTATGGACACTTGAACAAATTTTGTCCGTCCCGACCAGTCTGACATTTGGCACGTGCAAGTCATATTCATACACGAGTCAATTTGGTTCAGTGCAATCTATTGAGGACGCTTAGCTTTGATAAGCTAAACACACTTTTGAAATCATACAACAAACAACTCAATTCTTCACCATGCTAATTACACTACAAACTAAATACAATCTATTATTCATTTTGTTTAATGGAGAGTGTACCAACATCATGATAATTGGAACAATAAGTAATCCACTACGAGGCCAACTTCATTACCACCATGCTTGCAATGGGCTTTCCTATTTTCCCAATACAAGAACATGGTATTTGTAGCACAAAGCAAACTAAGTGCTAATGCTATTGCTATAAAAGTAATCTTCATAGTTTAAACTATCAAATTCACCAAGTTGAAGTGAATTATTTTTTCAAGATCAAGAAACCATCAATCCATGAAGTGATAACACAGATGTCATGGAGAATATATATATATATATATATTTTTTCAAATGCCTTTACTTGACCAATTTGTTTAGCTAGACAACTGTATGTGGGTTACCTTATGAGAGGAGGGTGTTGTATGTGAGGAGAGACCACAGCGGGTGGAGCCATGTAGTAGAGCATGAGGACTGTATGTGGGAGAGCATGTAGGGGTGAGAGTAATGTATAGGTGCATAGATCCACCTTAGAAAGATCTATCTAGTCCGCATCAAACGACTAGCGGTAAAGACATGTCAAATCCGTTTATGGCTGGGACTTTGTCAAAAAGTCCACGAGGGTGAATAGGCCCACCAGAAAGACCTATCTAGTCTGCAGCAAACGGCTCATGGTAAGGACAACATCAAATCTGTTTATGGCTGGGGCTTTGCCAAAAAGCCCAAGAGGGTGCATAGGTCCACTATAAAGACCTATCTAGCCCACAGCAAACGACTCGCGATAAAGGCACGTCAAATCCGTTGATAGCTGGTCACTTGCTGAAAGTGACATCATGAGGTCGTGGCCTATGACACAGGAGGAGATGGATTGAGATAGCTTGGAGTCACTGGAGGCTCACGGACACATGGGAGATTGAGAGGCATGGAGGAGGTGTAGGGCACCAGTTTACAGGAGACACATGACGCAGCGTGGACAGTGATGATGTGGACACATGAGTAGCTGGACAGAGATAGAAGGCAGTGCTGGATGATACCTCAGCTCAGTATCTAGTGCTGTGGATGAGTTGCATCTAGCATGTGCAGAGGTTATATGGATATATGGTATATGAGTGAGCACATGTACATGATCATGGTTCCCCTTCCAGATCTAATACTTCGTCAGACATGATATAAGATGTCTCACGATCTTTTCTTGTATGATTGTGCATTTTGATAATATATATTTACCTTTCATCAAAAAAAAGTATGGGCAGTTCAAACAACATGAGCAAGAAGTGTGGGCAACATGTTAATCTGTGCACAAATGGCCAATGCAAGAGTCCAGAGAGGCCGAGTAGGTAGGCGCATTAAAACTATTTTTGAACTTGACTAGTTAATTGATGTTCGATTGGCCTTCATCCTAAGAATATTGCAAACCAACTATTTCTTAAAATTATTAATGGAAAAGAAGATTCAAAAAACATACCCCTCTTCAAAATTGACAATCAATATTTAAACTAATCTAATTAGATGATGCTAAATAACAAGTTTTTTAGGTATTTAGTTCAAGAAATTAGCAATGCAAGAAATATATCACCTTGCATCCAATAGAAAAACAACACAAGATTCTTATGAAAGAAGAAAATTCATGTGAATTAACTTCCCATATTTACACCCATGAATGTCTCCAATCAATCTCTAAATTGCAACAATAAAAAATCTACTCATTCCAAATTGAGTTGTGGTGGAATCTAAAAATGAAAGCTAGTTTGTTACTGAAATTAAAGCTTGCACCATCTCTTCATATTTCTAAATCAATTTAATCCTGATGGTATGAAGTTTAAATTATACTCTTGATCTATGTGAGGTAAATTACATATGAAACACAAGAACTAAGTTTTAGATTTATTTTTATACTAAAAAGAAAGGAAAAGAATGCAAATTAAAGGAGAGACACAATATTGTGTCAACCAAACAATATGCAAATTGCACAAAATAACTATAACCATTTTAGGATAATCAAATATGAGGTGAAAGAATATGGAATTAATCAATCATTTTAAGTAATTATTTTAATAAAACCTTAGTCTTTCAGTAAGTAATGGAAGGAAAGGAATTAGGGCTGTAAACAAGCCGAGCTGAGCCGAGTTTTGAGGTGTTCAAGCTTATCTGATAAGATAACCAAGCCGAGTCGAGCCGAGCTTAAAATGAACCAAACTTTTGAAATGAGTGTTCAAGCTTGAGTTGGTTTATTTTTTATGAGCTTGAGCTTGTTTGAAACTTGCCTTGAGTTTGGTTCGTTTAGATGTTATCAAACTCTCAATTCAAGCTTTGTTCGAGCTTGGTTCGTTTAGATGTTATCAAGCTCTCAATTCAAACTTGTTTGATTGCTTGAAACTTTTAGTTATTTGATTGATTATTGAGTTTGATAATTTAAATTAAATTTATTTTATTTTATTTTATTATTTATTTATCAGATTGAAAAGAGTTTTATTAATGATTATGGTTCGTGAACATTGTTCATGAATGTTGTTCACGAACATTGTTCATGAAAATTTATTCACGAACATTAACGAGCTGAACACATATGCGTTCAAGCTTGTTTATTTAGCTTAACAAACTGTTCAAGCTTGTTTGTTTAATTAATCTTATGTATATTGAACGAACATAAACAAATTCTTACCAAGCCGAACACCAAACTTGTTCATGAACGCTTGATTCATTTACAACCCTAAAAGTAATATAAACTAGCAAAGCATGATAGATGTTGTTCGACTCATGAACAAGAGTCGACCAATAATAATAAATCCTTGCAAAAATACAAGACTTATTGAGTGTACAACTATCAGTCGACCAATACATAATAATAATTTTTGGTTTGATTGTAAAAGTTGCAGCACATGCTGATCATCTATCTTAGATATTCAGTCGACCAATACAACCTATTCAAAATCAATTATAAATATGTGTTAGGCCAATTGATTTAAATGTTCTAGGAATTTTAGATCTCCATCAACTAGTGGTAGAACTTGGAGATTTTGACTCATTAATAGTTGAATTGGCCAAAAAAAAATTCAGAACAAGTTAATCAAAGCAAAGCAAAGCCTCTTTTCATGATGAAACCATCCTGCAAATGTACATTCATATGGAAGCCCTTCTCAAAGTCTTGGACTTCAACTTAGTTTCTAGCATCGAACTGTTTGCAGGTTTATTTCTTTGTTTGAGCTCGATAAGTACCATTATTAAAGTCTATAGAGGTTAAAATACATTTTTCAAGCTACATAAATGAAACTGGGATAGATTCTGAAACATGATTACCCCAAGTGTATGTTAGATGCTCTTTCTGGACGGTACTTGTTATATATCAAAAAGAAATTTACTATCTACAACCAAATAAAGGTTAATGAGATAATTCTGTTAGGGTTTAATAAGCCTATATATTTATAGCTAAGAGTTTGTAAAACCATTAACCAAGTTATAATTAAAAACCTATAGTTCCTAATCAAACGCACGTACCTCACCCTCACCGCGGCCTCACTGATGCGTCCACGCTGTCGCTCCTCCCCTGTACGCCACTATCTCGGCATCAGCACCGCAAGCAGTCTTATGATTTTAGGAGTTAGACTTGCATATGATTTAATCGATTACCATAACGTATGAATTAATAATTATGCCTCTGCAGTCTTGTTTAATTCTAACAAAGGCGTTTAGTTCTTTTGGATCAGCAAATCTAACTCCCTTTTTGGACCCACATATCTATATTGTCATAAAAGATTGAACAACTGAGATCAAAGTGATTTACACAGAAATTATCAAGAATAAAAAGGGTTAGATCAAAAGGAAGAGATGAAATGCAAATCTGATTCCCATTCAATTATTGCACTTGGGTTTTGCAAGTCCTACTTCAATTACACCTAATTAATTGTTTGTCTTATACTAAAATATACTAGATTTATTAGTTATATATAAATAATTATCTGTAATTCACTTGATTTTCATAGTTATATATAAATAATTATCTAGTTTATGAATTGTTGGTGCAGTTGACATCAATGATCAAATCTAAATTTTGATGAATGATAAATGGATTAAAATTAGGTGTGGTGTGATCTAATCTTTCTACAAAGTGTACACTAGGTTGAAATCCAGCTAAGTCTGGAGGACCTGATAGTTGGTGTAGAAGTTCAGATAGATTAAGGAGTGACATGATATATGGCGGGAAGTCCTGCTGAGACCGTGGGACCTAACAGCTGGCCGAAATCTAGTTAGGTCTGCGGACCTGACAATTGGCGGGAAGACCTGGTGGATCGAAAGGGAGCCAAGTGATTCTACATGGTAAGTAAGGTAAGTCACTGGAAGAAAGTACTCCAGTAAGGACGAATCCCAATTAGGGACTTTAGGCGTAAGTCCAGTTTAAGTCCATTTTAGAAACCTAGATTGAGACCTCGACTAGATCCTAGTCTTAGAAAGATAGGATATAACTCATAAATATATATAAACTATTCATGCATATATTTTTCTAATTCTGTATTATAGAGATAAATGTATATTTTTGAATTTTGCACACGTGACAATTGACAGAGTTTGAGTTCGAGTTCGGAGTCAAAAGATATGAGCTTTGGAAGATAGTAGCATTGAATCAACTGAGGGGAGGTGCCTCTGGCCTGCAGAGAGGCACCTCAGAGTGTTGGAGGTGCCTCAGAGCTCAATGAGGGCACCCTCGAGTAGATAAGGTAGAAGGTTTCGTCAAGGATAAGGAGCCGCTTCTTTAGGGATGAGTTTTGGAGTTGAAGGTGCTTCAAATATCTTATAAAAGGGGTATTCGGCTAGGAGAAGAGATAGAACTTCCATACGAGCTACTACAACTTTTCTGTTGCTTTGACCACGCTCTGCTACTGTCCTACTATTTCATGACATTCGACCACTACCGACAGATTGACACCAACACATGAGCCCAATCAGATTCGATTCTTCTAAGTGTTGGTAATGATTTTAGTGTAGGGTGTTACACTTTCCTAATCTTTGTATTCGGATTACTCTTCCAATAGTTCTGGAAGAGAATTTAGTGGATTTCCTATTGATACGGGCCGAGGGATCGTGAGTCTTGAAGTAGGAGTTGTTGAAGTCTCCGAACCAAGTAACCGACTGAGTCTTGTGTTTTTGCTTTTATTTAGTTTTTCTACTGCACTTTTTATTAAGTTTAAAAGGACTCTATTTTTAAAATACACGTGATTCACCCCCTCTCATGTACGCTTCAATCCTACAAGTGGTATCAAGTCAAGGAACTCAAGAACACATTGGAATGATTTACTTTGGGTTCCAAGAACTTAATCTGATTCTTGGAAAACAAAGGGTCATATACAATCAATCTAGGCTCGGATATAAGGCCAAACAATGATTTAGATCTTACTTGTCTTTAATTAATCGAACCAATATAAAACTGATCAAAGCATGAGTCCCTAAATCTAACTTGATTAATTAAGTTGGATTTAATTAATATTGGATTCTCAAGTATCAAATCCACTATCTTGATAGACCTTATCAAGGTTATGATCTAGGGGGAGTCAATAGAAAGACCATTTTTACTATTAAATATATTTGGTTGATTGTTTGATTTATCACTTTCTGTATTTCTGCTTAGATTAAGATAGATAAGGAATTAGGCTTGATTGATACTTGATTAGTTAGACTAAAGATTCTCAGAAAGAAAGTTAAATATTTATTTTTCTTAAAAGACTTTGTCTAGAAGTGGTTGTTGCTCAAATACCTAAGAAGGGCTCGTGCCTCGCCATAGTCGAAGCCGATTATCGAAATGGATATTTAACCGACTAATTGTTAAACCTTAGTCTAACTCAAATGTAAATCAATCCATAGATTTTAATTTAAATTGAAGAGAAAATTAACTATCTCACAAAATCCATGAGTTTCTCTATTTGAAAATCTAGAAAAGGGTAAGACGAATTTGAGTTAAAACTAAGGATTAGTCTAAATCAACTCAAATCAAACTTAAACTTAAATCAACTTAACCTAACCCAAAATTAACTCAAACCTAATCAAACTCAACCAAACTTAATCAAACTCAAACTTAAATCAAACCAATTAGGACCTAATTAATTTCAAAACCTAAATTAATTTCAAAATCTTAACTAATTTCAAATATGAATTAATTTCAAAATCTTAATCTTAATTAATTTTTAAAACTTTAATTAAAAACTTGAATTAATTTTGAAAACCAAGTTTTATCTAAATAAATTTTAAACTTAATCTAAAATTTTAATTTAACCTAATTTTACCTCAATTAAATTCTAACTTAATAATTATTAACTTTATTTAACCTAATTAACCTAAAAGGTTGAGATAAAATAACTAAGTGAATTTAAATCAATTAACAAACTTAAATTTTATGGATCTTATCATTAAAATCTAAATTAAATTAATTCTACATTACATGAATTATGCATCTCTCAAAACATCTAAGCTGATCGTGTTTGAAAATCTAAAATAGGTGAGATGCTAGGAAAATAGATGACTATTTTAAATATGTTTTAAACTTATTTTGATTTTTCCATACTTGAACTCTAGGATTATAATCATGCCTAATTTTAAAATTAATTGTCCCCTCATACTTAAAGCAATTACTTAATTTTTTTCCCTAAAGATATTAATCAAGGGGGAGAGAAAAAGGAGGTTAAAACTTAGGTATTTTTCAAAAGTTAAGTATTTTTAAAAGTATTGTATTGATTTTTCAAAGTTTTGATTTCAAAATTAAGTGTTGTTTTAAAAAGTAAAGTCTTTCAAAATCAAGTTCTTTTTCAAAATTTCAAAAGCTAAGTATTTAGCTAAGTTTATTTTATATAGCTAATAAATATTTAGTTAAGTAGTTTTTTAAAAAATATAATTCCTTTTTAAAACTAAGTATTTAGTTAAGTATTATTCAAATAAATTCTTTTCAAAACTAAGTATTTGGTTAGTATTTTTTAAAGAAAAGAAGAAAAATCTAAATATTTTCTTTTTTTGAAAAGAAAGTTAAGTGAAACTTTTCAGGGAACTTAAAGATAATTTTTTGTGGAAAAATATTAAAAATTAGTTTTTCAAATTTAAGTAATATTTTTACAAGTTAACAACTTTTCTTTCTACTTAGTATTTTTTTAATGTGTCAAAGAAAAAGGTGTTAAAAGTAAAGTAAAAAGTTTTATTAGTAACATTTAAGGGGGAGTGAGTAATATTATTTTGAGGAAGAGTAATTTTTAAATTTATATCTTTTAGCCTTGAAAAAATATTACTTGAAACCTTACTTGTTTTACAAATCTTACTTTATTACTTTGAATATTTTTATTTAACTTTGAACTATATTGCCATAAATCAAAAGGAGAGAGATTGTTGGTACTGAAAGCACTAGCTAAAAGTTGTCTTTTGATATTTGGAAAAGGTTTAAAGTTAAGCTGTGTTGTGATCTAACAAGTCTAACTGAGTATGTAGGAAAGTCTTAAGTGATCTTAAGCAATGTGAAAGTCCTAGGTGAATCTAGGTAAAGAAGTCCTAGCTGTGGCTAGGCAATGAAGTCTTGGTCCATGGGATGACAGGTAAAAATCCTAGGGTTGAGGACACTAGGTGAAAGTCCTGGACGTCGTGGACACCAGGCGAGAAATCCTACGATTGAGAACATTAGGTGAAAGTTCTAAAGTCTCAGATGCCGTAAAAAAGTCTAAATGGTCTAGAGGATCAGTTTGACAAAAGGTAAATTCTTCTGAGAGGAGTAGGTGAGGATGCATTCCCCGTTGAGAGAATTGCAGGCATAGGTTCAACCTAGGGTTTCACTGGAAATCTGAAAGTCAGAACCAGACAATTCAGAGACTATTAAATTATTCATGTTTTATTATGCTAACTTTCTTTTGCAAGGTATCTTTGGTATTTTAGACTACATACTTTGCAGGAAGTGAAATGCACAAAGAAGCTTTGGGTGAACAATGCTCAAGGCACCTCCTATAGTGTTGGAGGCACCTCGGACACCCTGGTAGAAGGCCTTGTGCAGAAGGGCATAAAGGAGCCTCCCACGTGGTTGGATGTAACAACCCAAATTTCCTTATTACGAGTTCTAATAGTAGTTAAAAATATTTAGAAATGCTTTAGAAATATTCTAGAGATTTTTAGAAATTTTTAGAGTATTTTTATGTAATTTTTTGGAGTTCGTTTGGTATTTTTACCAAAAGAAACAAGTTACAAAAATAAAGAAATTAAGCCGAGGTTCGAACTGGAGACCTCCGGTTAAGCAAAGCCTTAAGTTGCCTCGGCTGACCAGGAGCCCAAGCAGGCATTGCTGATTAGAGAAGGAACAGAATTAATTTAAGTAGTAGTAGTTATTGACAGAAAATAATTAAGCATAAAAGAGGTGCGGTCGAGATTCGAACCCGCGACCTCCGACCCAACCCGAGCCTTAAGCGAATCCGGCTGACCAAGTGCCCAAGCACCCAAGCGGGTAGTTCTATTTAGAAAAGATAGCAAAATTTATTTAAAGAAGTTAACAGAAATACCTGAGTTATAAAGAGAGGAACTTAGGGCTTGATTTCTCCGGTGATCGAAAACCCTTCTCCCCTTTTCTCTCTCGCTCGCGACAGCGGAGCTCGGGCGAAAAACAGAGCCGCGGCTAGGTCTTATCTCCGGCGGCTGATCAGGAGTCCAATCCGAGAGCTCTTCGCCTTCCCAAGATCCTCTCGCCGAGGAGAAGCTGTAGGCGCAAAAGGAGGCCGGAAAACTCGAGTTATCCGAACCCTAGAAGCCCTTTTCTCCTTCAGTAGTGAGTCCAAGAACACAAGGTAAGTGCTTCCTCACCTGCAGTAGAGTAGTTTCGGTTCCTGTTAGTTTCCTCTTCTTGATTTTTGAAGCCTGTTTGTAAGGAGGATTCTTTGAAAACTTCTGTCGTGAAGCTTAAAGAGGGGAATGGATTGTAAAGGGTAGGTACACGGTTTGAGTTCTTCATATTTCGGAATATGCTGTATTGATATTGTAGTAGTTAGGATATGGCTTTCTTTTGGGCTTTGGATCATGCTATGCAGATTTGGTGTAAAATATGGAAACAAATAATAAATAAATAATAAAGTTTAATGGACGAATAACCTTAACGGAATTTTTAGAAATTTTTGAAAATTTTTCTGGAATTAATTGGAGCTCGTATGACGTATTTAGAGGGGATGTACTAATAGGCCCGAGAAAAAGTCGGTTAGGAATACCCGAAAGTGGGAGTTGATTAAGGAATTAAGCTAGGGTTTGATTTAGAAATTCCTAAGTTTATAAATGGCTTTCTCTTATTATCCTCATGCCCTAAGTCCCCACCGCCGACTCCTCCCCAAGCACACACGCGACGCCGCCCAAACCCCTCACCGATCCTGTTCGCCATCAAGACACAGCTTCCGGCGATCCTTCTCCCTCACGCGAGCACCCTAGCCACGACTCTTCTCCCTCATGCAAGAACCCAAGCTGCCGTCGGCTCCTTCCCTTGAGCACCGCACACACCGCCGATCCTCTTCCCTTCCCTTCCCCTCTCGCGATCTCCCGCAACCTAGCCGCCGATCTCTTCTCCTCCTCACGCAAGCAACCCCAGTCGCTGAATCTTCTCTCCAAGCCGAGCCCTAATTGATCCCGCAGGTAAATTTCCCCTAGTAGGTATGGAAGTTTGTCTCCCTTGGTAGCTAAGCGTAGGGATTAGAGGATGGTCCGGATTTTTGTGGCGTTGCTTGATTTACTGCTTTAGATTTTTGAGATGTTGATTTGGTTTATGGTATTTGCATTTTCTCCTCGTAATGGATTTGATTCATCAGGATAGACTTGAGGGTTTGTAATTGGATTGGTTTTCTTTCACTGCCTTGGGAAGGATTTCTAATTATGGATCAGAATAAAAGGGTGTGGTTTAGGTTTATTGTTGCTCTTGTTTTTCCTCAAGTTATCTATTATTTAGGGGATAAAAGTAGTAGGCTGTAATCTGATTCAAGGTTGTTTTTGCTTCTTCATGAGGGTCTCAGATTTCCGGACAGATTTTAGAAATTGAAGTTTGATTTTGGCGATGCTTGCTCTTTTGTGTTGTTCTCGGATTTCCGGAACAGAATTGGTAGGTGGTAGTTGGATTACAGTGCCACTCTTTTGTGTCTCCAAAATAGCCTTGGTTTCTAGAATGGTTCCTCTATCTGGGTTCCTATTTATTTTGCCCAATATTGATTTCAGTTTCTTTTGGGACGGTTTTAGTTGTGAAGATTTGTGTGTGGGTGTCTCCATTATTGCTTCATTTTCCTTCCATGAAGGTTTTGGGTTTCTGGTGTCGATCAGAAGATTGCCATGATTAAATTGGTTAACTCGTAAGATGTTGAGGTAAAAGAATCATGGATTGAGTTAAACCAAATTTGGTTAATGAATTAGGCTAATTATTTTGATTAGGATTTTTCCTAACTAGTTTAGGGGTTTTATTTAGCTGTTTAATTCATATGGATTTAGCTAAATAAAATATGTATATATTATTGATTTATGCAGGACGCTGATTCGAGATGAGCGTATTGACGTATGACTTTTGATTCAATCTTCTTTTAAGGCGGGTATTTCTTATTTTGATTCTTTTAGTACTTTGACCTTAGTGCATGAATTATTTTGGATAAGGACTATTTACCTTGACTCCACTCTTACTTTCCTGTGCTTGATACTTCCACTCAAAATCTTTGAGTTACTCGTTTTTATATCCATACAGTCTCTTGTCAGGCCCACATCGGATACTAGATACCATGTTCAGTATGTTTTGATTGCTTATTTACGTATGATATCGAGTACGCGGCTTCACGAAGATACCGCTTATGCTTATATATATGACGATTGTTGCATCGTGATCACGTCATGCACGACGCCAGATCCCCGCCACCGAGAGAGTGGTAGTTGAGTCGATGCTTGTCTGTCGTGCCGCACTCGCCACTGCAGGTGGTAGGCGAAGTCATGAAGGACCCCTTCATTGTAGCTAGTTAGCTACTCAAGACTGTCCATCCGGCCACCATGGAGCGGCCTTTGGTGGTAAATGTCATTATCGATCCCTCTTAACTATACAGGCGTGGTGCAGAGAGGTGGGCGGGGTGACCATCCGTCATACGCTGTTATGCTGGAGTCATTACTTATGTTATTATTGTTTACTTACGCCGCATGGTATATTTATGTTACCGTTCTGTTGTTCACTTATGCTGACATGCTGTCTTATGTTAAGATATGCTCACGTTGTAGGTGGTTAAACCTTGGTTTAGTAATTGGAAATGTTTATATACCTTACCCATTACCTCTGTAGTTATGAGCAGTACTATAGCAGATTAGTACTATTTCTGACTTTCTATATCTAGCCTAGGATATCGTTCCAGGTATGAACCTTTATCATGGTTTTATTTTTGTATCTGCTATTCTCTTATGAGACTGTATTCCTGTTGGGTATTCTTTATTGGTTGATTATGTTCATGCACTATCTTTTCTTTACCCGCTGAGTTCCAATACTCACCACCCCGCACAATGGTTTTCTTTCGCCAGGTAACAGGTAGATGAGTCATGGATGCTTGGAGAGATGTTGGCTGCTAGTCCTGGGTCCCGCGTCATATTCAAAAATTGATTTTGGTTCTGTTTCTCTTTACTTGCATTTCGTATTCGTTGGATTTGGTGTTGTGAGAGCTATGTTTGATACTGGTTTGTGGACTTGGTATTTGTGATGTTTTGGTAACTTTGCAATTTGTGGGTTTTTCCCTTTGTTTTCTTTCCGTTGTGTTTATTTCCAGCCGTGTGGGCTGTTATATTATGTTATATGTTTTATTCATTTATGTCCAGCCGGGTATGTTGTGTATATTAACTGCGTGGCTATGTTATTTCATTTTGTATATATATTCCAGCCGAGTGTGGCTGAGGTATATTTTGTATGTAGTAATGCTTCATATTATCCGCCGTACAGGGGAGGTGTTGCCGAAATTTCCTCGGACAGGGACCCCCCCGGGGCGTGACAATTTAGTGGTATCAGAGCCCAGGTTTTCCGATGCCTATTTGTGGTGTTTTGGGATTTTGATTTTGTCTGGATTTACAAATTGTTGAGTTAATCTGATACCAATTTAGTGGTATCAGAGCATGGTTCGAGTCAAATGCTGGGTTTTGTGTTTTTGGGATTTCGATTTTGTTTCGATTTACGATTTCGGTTGTTTTGTTTTCCCTTTGTAATTTGGTTCCTCGATGTGACTTTCGAGTTGTGGGACCAGGCAGCGGCAAAATATCTCCGAGCTATAGGATGTAAGTGGTCTACTGCTAAATCATTTTCCTTACCTACTTATTATTAACAGGAATGGCATGAAAAGGGTCGACTGCTATGCATCACCGTGGACAAGGTCGACCACGAAAACAACCCATAGTATCGATGGGCCCTGAACCTGCCGGCCAAGAGACGGAGTTTACAGGAAACCCGAATGAGGTTGATTCAGGTAGCAGTGATCGGAATCCTCCAACCTCTACTAGGGAGCATGAGTTACGGACGCCGGGAGTACCACCTTCTATACCTGCTCCAGACACTACTGGTTGGGTGATGGATAGAGCCCGAATACCCTTGTTGGCCAAGTCTGTGAAAGATCGAATTACTCTGTTCCATGGGGGTGCTGACCCTTGGGCGGCTCGTAGCTGGTTGAAGAACTTGGAGGGCACATTTTGGTACATGAAGTGTACAGATGAAGAGAAGGTGGAGTTGGCTGCGTACCATCTTCGGGATCAAGCCGTCACTTGGTGGGACATGCAGAAGTCGATCTTTGGAGAACAACGTATCACGTGGCAGATGTATAGGGAGGCATTTGAGAGACAGTATTTCCCGGTTACATTTTGTCTAGCTCGTCGTCAGGAGTTTCTGAACCTCAAGCAAGGTGACCATTCTGTGATGGAGTATAATGCAGAATTCAGTAGACTGGCTGAGTTTTGTCCTCATCTGGTGGCTCAGGATTATGATCGGATGCATCAGTTTACTCAAGGACTTGCGGCATACATACGACTCAAGATGTCAGGATTTCCAGGTAGTTCTTATCGGGAGGTGTTAGATCGGGCGTTATTCATTGAGATGACTCAGCAGCAAGTGAACCAGGAGAAAAGTAATACTAAACAAGTGACACAGAAGAAGGAAAAAAGAGGCCAGAGCTCACAGGTTACCTCTGGAGGGTCCTCTCCACCTCAGAAGACAAGGCGAACCTCGGATGGGGGTTCTCGTTCCCCTCAGCAAGATTGGAAGAATGATAGTAGAGGGACCAGATGTTTCCAGTGCGGCTCGAAAAGTCACCTCAAACCCAATTGTCCATTGGACCACTCGATATGCTTTTATTGTAAGCTTCCGGGCCATGAGAGTCGGGATTGTACTCTGAAGGCTCAGTTGGAGACTACTAAAGTTACATCTCAGGGAGATCGACCCACCCAGCCATGGCAGCAGAGAGGACTCCAGAGGACTCGGAGTGATTCACGTCAACAGTGCCCGCCAAGCTCCCAAGGGCAGATATATTATATCCAGAGCCAGGAGGACCCAGCGATACCAGTGACCACACAGTACTCTGCCACAGAGTCTCCTCATCAAGTATATTCTGTGCATCATGACCTTTCCCCTCCATTTCAGCCTCACCCGACCTTTCAACCCCAGCCACAGTTTCAGTACCAACATCAGCAGCCGGTTATCGCACCTTCGAATCCACCTCGTACTGTTCCAGCGATGCCATCACCGAGCTCAGATGTGGGGCATGCTTATGTAGTTACACGGGAAAAGGCGCAGCAGGCCGAGGGATCGGCCTTCCGAGGTAAGGTCTCAGTTTATATTTTTATTGCACCCTTATTGATAGGTACGGGGAGATTCTTATCCAGTTATAATTATAGTATAATTGAGTAGAATCGGTAGACTACCTGTGCATCGAACACATGGATTAGTAGTGTTCTTACCATTTTTGATCTTTGGTTGGAGTAGCGTACGAGTATGTTGCGTGGTTGTTATCTTTGGATGAGGAATCCCTAAGTTGGGTAGTAAATTTGGGGACCAAATTTTTTATTAGTGAGGGAGAATGTAAAATATGGAAACAAATAATAAATAAATAATAAAGTTTAATGGACGAATAACCTTAACGGAATTTTTAGAAATTTTTGGAAATTTTTCTGGAATTAATTGGAGCTCGTATGACGTATTTAGAGGGGATGCACTAATAGGCCCGAGAAAAAGTCTGTTAGGAATACCCGGAAGTGGGAGTTGATTAAGGAATTGAGCTAGGGTTTGATTTAGAAATTCCTAAGTTTATAAATGGCTTTCTCTTATTATCCTCATGCCCTAAGTCCCCACCGCCGACTCCTCCCCAAGCACACACGCGACGCCGCCCAAACCCCTCGCCGATCCTGTTCGCCGTCAAGCCACAGCTTCCGGCGATCCTTCTCCCTCACGTGAGCAATACAAAATAAATTTGTACATGTCTTCGCACGTGGCTCTGATACCACTGTTGGGTTTTTCGGGCTGCGAAAATCGTTTTTTCGCGTCGCGGAAACCCCGAAACTCCCTAGCCAACGGATCCGTGCGAAGAGTATAGAACAAAATTTTACATGTACGAGTTTACTAACTAGATCTACACTTAGATCTACATGTTTAGAAGGTTAGCCTTGTTGCGTGCCTTTTTGCGAATCCCGCTCGTCCAAGGTGCGCCGGATCTCGAGTGTGTTCAAACGTACACACCTCTAGTAGTATCCACACGAACAAGAAGTGTTCTCTAACACTCAAGGATGGAGAAGAGAACACCACAAGTGTGCTAGCACTTCTTGATGCTCTCGGATAGGATTGGAAGATGAAGAAAGGAAAAGAAGAGAACACACTCCTCTAAAAACTTTATGTGACTTTCACTAACCTTTCTTCTTGGATTAGATTCACTCACCTTTCCTCTTCCTTGCTTGAAACCCACGGCAACAATAGCAAAGGAGGAGGAAGAACCCAAGGAAGAAGATGCAACAATAAACACACATCAATGCCACAAAACAAAACCTCTCCACAAGCATTAGTGTGGCCGACCACATCTTGTAACCCCCTCATTTAATGTGGCCGACCACATTAAGTGAATGTGATGTGTAACCTCCATGAGGTGGCACACCATAATAAGGTGGAGATGATGTGGCAAGATTAGTCATGCCATGTAGGATGAGTCAACCTTCATGATGTGGCAATACATCAAGTCAAACTTGATGTTTCAACTTCCATTTGGTCAAGTCAAAATTGACCAATTTTCTTCCTTGTTGAGTTAAATCCAACCTTTGATTCAAGTCAATTTTTAATTTAATGAATCTCAATTCATTAATATAAATTGACTCAATGAATCAAATTTAAATTAGACTCATTCAACAATTGAATCTAATTGAGTCTAACTTAATAAGTCTAATTTGAATTAATCCGAATCCAATCTTTGGTGCATCATATGAACCTAATCCAATTGGTTCATCATATGAACCTAATCTCCATCCACTTGTTCTTTGTGTGTGACCCAATAGGTTCTTGTAACATTGGCAATGTTTCTAAACTCCTTTAGAAACATAAGCAATGAGCGGCATCTAGCAATACATCATTGCTACCCAAGTTACAAGAATGTTGAGATCCAACATCACCTTGTGACTACTAATTGTGACTCCTCACAATATATGACAAGTGTCCTTCTATCCTAGACATCTAGATTGATCAATGTGAGGCATAGACCATGTCATCCTCTAATCAATCTAAATCTTGAACTCCAAGTAGACTCACTAAAACAAATGAGCTCAATATCTCATATTGACTCATTTGGGCATGGTCATGCACTTCGTGGTCTCACTCTATCAAGAATACCGATGTCTCTCCCGTCATATAGGAGGGATAGATCCCATCTACATCACTCACATCCCTCTGCATAATTTGTTACATACCCAGTAATCGCCTTTATAGTCCACCCAGTTACGGGTGACGTTTGACGAAACCAAAATACATAACTCCTTATGTAGGGATCCATGGTGACTTCAGGTCCAAGGACTAGTAGTCATACTAATAGCCACATGAGAAAGTATATGACACTCATATAACGATCCATGATACTTTCTCATGGCGGGTCATTCAGTATACATTCTCTAATGCATACCCATGTGTTAACTTGATATCTCTATATCCATGACTTGTGAGATCAAGTCATCGAGTTGACCTACATGCTAGTCTTATTGCATTAACATTGTCCCTGAATATTAATACTCGACTAGGAATGATTAAGAGTAGTGTTCCCTATATCATCTCACTATCGGTTCAGCTAACCGATTAATATAGGTAAGAACCTTTTACTTAAGGACGTTATTATACTTAGTTTATTTAGCACCAATACAAGTAAGTAATAACCAAAAACCAAATGCCTTTATTTATATAGAATATGATACAACAAGTCCATAATACAATCATCAAATGATTGGCTCTAGGGCTCTAGCTAACAAAGACTAGTACATTTGACTTAGTTGGATGCTCTGACTTAGATTATGTTGGGTGCAAACTAGATAAAAAAGGTATAAGTGGAAGCTGCCAACTTCTAGGTTAGTGCCTAGTAAGGTGGTCCAATAGAAAGTAACACTGTATTGTCTTATCTACTACTGAATGAGAGTGCATAACTATGAGGGAATGTGTATCCCAACTTCTATGGATGATGCACACATTAAAATATTATCAATTAGAATACAAAATACAAAAGTCTCAATTGATAACATGAGTTCAATCAATTTAACAAAAAAATCCAATACACCATTCAAGAACTAAACATATAGAAGTTAAGCACAACTTTGTAAGGGATCATGTAGCTAGGGGTGATATGATACTTGACTATATTGAGTCCAAGTTAAATCTAGCATCCATATTTACAATACCCTTACCTGAACTTGAGTTCAGTACACTTAGAAGACAATTAGAAATGTGCACAATAGAATATATTACTTTATAGCTTACTTATCTTTAAGTTTTAAGTTTCTACTTTAAAAATATGTTTTCAAAATTTTTGGTTTTTAAAATTAATATACACTTTCAACTTTAAACCCTATCCTTACAAAATTAAATGTTTTTAAGTTGTACAAAGCATGATCCTATAGCTTTTAGGAGCCAGTATCTCACAAGCACACTAGGACTATCTTGCTTGTGATTAAAAATACTTAGAAAGGTGTGAGATATTTAGGACCTTGCTTAGACTTCAGAATACTTATGTCTATGCATCTACATAAGTCTAGGAGATAAATACCAATTCAAATTGATCAAGTTAAGTCATCCTTCTTAGTCAAACTAACTGGATCACTTAACTTGACTAATCAAGCGAATGCCTTATAGTAAATAGCTAGTAGCTAAAGGTTAGATATTTCTTCTAAGAAAAGTAGATGATTATTTTTAATATTTTTTTTTCAAAAAAAAGTTTTTACTTTGATTTAATCATGCTTGGACTTAGGATCATACTCATTGACTTTTTTTAACTCTAACTGCCCTTCAAGCTTAAAGGTCTTACTTAATTTTTTTTTCAAAGGGGGAGAAAAAGGGAGTTAAAAGAGAAGTAATTTTCAAAAGTTAAGTATTTTCAAAAGTATTGATTTTTCAAAAGTGTTGTATTGATATTTTAAGCATTGATTTCAAAATTAAGTGTCATTTTAAAAGGTGAAGTCTTTCAAAATCAAGTTCTTTTTCAAAAATTTCAAAAGCTAAGTACTTAGATAAGCATTTTTTAAGTATAACTACTAAATATTTAGCTAAGTAGTTTTTCTAAAGTATAATTCCTTTTAAAGCTAAGTATTTAGCTAAGTGTCATTCAAAGAAATTCTTTTCAAAGCTAAATATTTAACTAAGTGTTTTTTTAAAAGAAGAACTAAATATTTTTTTTTTCAATTTTTTCAAAAAGAAGAATTTAAAAGTTAGATGTTTTCAAGGTTAAGTGATATTTTTTAGGGGGAGCCTAAAGTTATTTTTTTAAAGTTTGTTTGGTACTTTCAAAGCTAAGTATTTTTCAAAAAAAAAGTTTTTCAAATTTAAGTACTATTTTCACAAGTTAACAGCTTTTCTCTCTACTTAATTTTTTTTGATACATGTCAAAGGGGAAGAAAAATATTAAAAGTAAAATAAAAAGTTTATTTTGAGGCAGAGTAACATTTAAGGGGGAGTGAGTAACATTTAAATTTATTTCTTTTTCCTTGAAAAATGTTACTTGAAGGCTTACCTATTATTTGTTACACAAATATTACTTAATTATTTTGAATATTTTTACTTAACTTTGAACTAGATTGCCATAAATCAAAAAGGGAGAGATTGTTGGTGTTAGAAGCACTAGTTAACCAAAGTTGTGTTTTGATATTGGCAAAGGTTCAAAGTTAACCTATGTTGTTGTTCTAACAAGTTTAACTGAGTGTGCAGGAAAAGTTCTAAGTGATCTCAGGTAAGGTGAAAGTTCTAGTTGAAGCTAGGTAAGGGGGAAGTCCTAGTTATGGCTAAGCAAGAAAGTCCTGGTCCATAGAATTGGGCAAAATCTTGGTAGGTCGAGGACATCAAAGAAAAATCCTAGGGTTGACGACACTAGGTGAAAGTCCTGGAGGCCGCAGACACTAGGCAAGAAATAAGGCCGAGGACACTAGGTGAAAGTCCTGAAGTTTCGGATGCTGAGTAAAAGTCCAAACGATCTGGAGGATAGATTTAGCAAAAGGTAAACTCTCTTGAGAGGAGTGGATGAGGACACATTCCGCGTTGAAGGAACAGTAAGTGTTGGTTTGACTTAGGATTTTTGAAAAATCTAAAAGTCAGAATTAGACAGTCCGAAGACTATCAAATTAACAAATACTATGTTTGTATTATGCTAACTCTATTTTGTAAGGTATATTTGTGTATTTGGACTAATGTGTTTTACAGGAGCTGAAACACACAAGTTAGCCTCGGGTGAACAGTGCTCGAGGCGCCTCAAAGTTGCTCGGAGCCACCTTGGATTTAGTGGAAGGCGCCCTGAATAGGACGAAGGTACCCTCATATAGATAAACCTTTGGGATAGGGTTTTCACCATGGGGAGGCACCTGGAGTGCATGGAAGGTGCCCTGGAGTGCCTGGAAGGTGCCCTCCAGAGGGTAAAAAAAATACCAATTCGCCCAGTTTATCGCTACCGAGGTTTGAGGGATAATCTTTGCATATGGAGGTGCCTCAATGCTTAATAAAAGTAGTGCTCGACCAAGAACTCAAGAATACTTCCAATTCAATACTACAACTTCTGTGCTTGCCGCGCTGCTCAAAAGACGACTCTACGACGCCCAAACACTGCTCTGACGATGACTACGCTCAAGACCTACTTCAAAGTCATCGGTATTGTTTTACATTTCAATTATTTGTACTTAAATTCAAATTGTATCTATAATTTCTTGATTGATTAGTGATTTCCCAACGAAAGCACTCTCACGTGCGGGCCTTAGAGTAGGAGTCGCCATAGATTCCGAACCAAGTAAAAATACTTGTGATCCTGTGTGTCTCTTTCTTTTCTTCTACTTACTTTCTTATTTTCCACTGAGCTTTAACTCGAATAGTTTTACTCAAAAAGTAAAAAAACCATGAGCGCTATTAACCCGCCTCTAGCTCTTTCGATCCAACAGTCACTGGATCTCTCCTCCAGTTGTATCTTAATTTACCACTTGCAGTCTTACTTGACTTTGTTCTCTTGACACACCAGGTCTTCCTACCAAATGCTCCATCTGGAGTTCAGCTAGTTGTCAGGTTCCATAGACTCAACTAAACTTCCTGTAAGATATCAACCTATCTAGGCTTCCTGTCAGTTATCAAGTTCTTCAAGCCTAACTAGACTTCATCCTAGTGTCAGGTTCCGTCAGTCTTTTAGTCCTACACACTTGCTGAGTATATTAGGTTACACATAATCTAATTTTAACCTTTATCATATATTAAAATCTGAGTTTGATTACTAGTACAAACTACACTAATAACTTTTAATTCTTTTAATTTTTGACTTTTTTCATTTTCTAGCTATTTAGAGAAATTTTTAAACATTTAAAAGGTTTCATCTTTATGTTTTAAGAATTTTACCCATGTATATCTAGAGAAGTAATCTATTATAATTAAATAATATAGGTTTTCATTTATAAATTTGATTCCATGTGATCGAAGAACTCTAGATGTAGGAGTTCAAGTATATTATTGGTTTGATTTTGATTAGTTAGTTTATGTGTTGACTTAATTTATTTTCCTTATTGAAAAGAATTACAAAATTTATCTTCTAAGTTAATTACTTTTGGTAATCCTTTAACTAATCCAGCGTTTTGTTATATTCCTAAGATGAGTGTGAGATAATCTCCTATGCCACAACTAGGTTTTCTCTTGTTGTGTCAAGTGACACTTAAGTGAGGATTTTAATAAGTCTATTGTATAAATATTGTTATGTCTAAACCCCCAAAGTTTTATGTTTGAGTTTTTTTTATGACTTATCAAACATTCAGAGGATGAAAACTTGATTTCATAATCACCATCACACAATTGGTTAATGCTTAGTAAGTTAAAATCAATGTTTTGAATAAGTAATATTTTTCGAATAACAAGATTTGATTCAAGTTCAATATTACCTGAACTGATTACCTTAAGTTTTTCATTATTGCCAAAGACAATCAATCCTAATTTCTTGAGTTTAAATTTGGTGAATTTAGTATGATATCTAGTCATATATCTAAAGTAACTACTATCGAGAATCCACTTAGATTCCTACATATAAAGTTGGAATCAATAGCCAATTTAAGATTTGTAATTTGATTTAGTTTAATCTTAATTTAATTTAGTTTGAATGTAGCTTTAAATTTGAATTTAATCTTAGTTAAATCTTAATTTCAAATTTAGTTTAATTTTTAATTTATATTTAGTTTACTTAAATTTTAAATTAGTTTTTAATTTAATGTAATTGAATTTAAACTTAATTTTAAATTTAGTTTATTTTTTAATTTAAATTTAGCGTAGTTGAATTTTAAATTCAATTTCAAATTTAGTTTAATTTAAATTTAGTTTATTTGAATTTTAAATTTAATTTCAAATTTAGTTTTTAATTTAATGTAGTTGAATTTAAACTGAATTTTAAATTTTGTTTAATTTTTAAATTTAAATTTACATTAGTTGAATTTTAAATTTATCTTCAAATTTAGTTTAATTTAAATTTAGTTTAGTTGAATTTTAAATTTAATTTTTAATTTAGTTTTGAATTTAAACTTATTTTTAAATTTAGTTTAATTTTTTAATTTAAATTTAGTTTAGTTGAATTTTAAATTTATTGTAGTTGAAAGTAAATTTAATTTAAAATTTAGTTTATTTTTTAATTTTAATTTAATTAAGTTGAGTTAATTTCAAATTTAGTTTATTTTAAATTTAATTTAGCTGAATTTTAAATTTAATTTTGAATTATATCTATCTCACCTTGTATAAATTATCAACCAAGATATTTCTATTGTTTTGTGAGATGAAATTTGTTTGTTTTATTTAAGAGATAATTTTAGCTAATGTTAGGTTCAATCTTAGTTTTGAGTCTACCAAACAAGCTTCTTTAGAATAAGTTTTCAGTTAGTGGCGAAATATATGACCTTCGTAAGTATTATAGTGGATCACTTTCTAAATGCTTCTCTAAATAGTCTTGTCCAAGGGACTTACTACTAAGTCTTAGTGCAACTAGTTCATATTAGATTGGGGTAACTTCAGTTAGTTTCACTAAGACGATTGCACTAGGTTGAACATATATGATTCTCCCAGACATGCTTTCGACTTAGCTTCCCTAACCTACTATCATCCCAATCTTTTTTGGTAAAAAGTTAAAATTCTTCCTAGTGTTATTAGTCCTAAATATGCAGACAGGAAGGTCAAGTTTTCAAGATGATAACTAATTTACCGCCTCCCTCTAGAACACATATTTTATGTTTTATATTTAAGTAATGAATGTCATTTTTAGGTATATATTATTGTTTTAGTCCTACTTGCTTTGTTAGGCGAGTTTTCAAAATACATGCTTTGACATGTTTCTTATTTTGGTTAACAAATGATAAGTAAGATTTGTTCATCGATTTCGATTGATATCCAATATCGAACTTGTTGTACACGACCCTTTGTAATCCAAGTATCATGTCAAGTTTCTTGGATCCCAAATTGAACCTTTCCAACATTCCCTTGAGTCTCTCAACTTCTCCTTTCAATATGAAATTCTCATCCTCAAGTCTTGTAATTTGATTTGGGTTTCCATTTTAAACTTGGTTAGTTGAGAGTTTAGGATTAACTTGCTCCTTAGGATGTTTGACTTCCTTAAGGAGCAATTCAACTTGTTTCTCAAATTTAACCTTCTTGGCTTGACTCTGACTCATACTCAGATTCATCAGGTTGGTTTCTTGCCATTAGTGCTAAGAAGTTCTTTTGTCTTGGTTTGTCCATCTGTGATTCCTCCAATGATGACTCATCCCAAGGGGCCTTTAGTGTTTTTCTTCGTCTTGATTTGGGTTTTTCTTCTTTGAGATTTGGGCAATCATACTTGCAATGCCCCTTTTTATTACATCTGTAACATGTCACTTTAGATATTGATTTGGTTGGTGTAGATTGTATCACTTTTTTGAAATCATCCTTTAAAAATATTTTTTTCTTCTTGGTAAACATCTTCCTGACTATGTTTACTAGTTGTTCTTTGGTTGAGTCAGAGTTGGACTCATCTTCAGATTCATGCTTGAATCGGGCTTTCAATTTTAGCTCCTTAGTTGGTCCTGCAACAAGGGCAATACCTTTTTCGGTTTGACTCGAGTTAGTCTGCTCGTGTAGTTCAAGTTCTCAAAAAGTTCATCTAATCAAATTTTAGAAAGGGCCCTTGAGTTTTTATAGGCATCTATCATACATGCCAATAAGGAGTTTTGAGGGAACGAGTTAAGAGCGTACTTGATTATATCATGGTTCTCATGTGGGTGATCAATGAGATGTAGTCCATTGAGAATATCTTTAATCCTCGTGTGTTGTTGGTTTACCAACTCACCATCTAACATTTTAATATTTAGTAAGGAATTTAATAAAAGATCACATTTTGTTGTAAGTAACCCGTGATGATTTTGACGTGATCAACCAAGTGAAGTTAGGTCATGTGTATTTGATCCTTGTGTCTAAATGTGTAGGAGAATAGGATCATAAGAAGTCAAGAGGAAGTCAAGCGGAAGACATAGCGGATAAGAAAGATGGAATGAGAATCGAGTCGATGGGGTTGGTGTATCGAGGGACGATAAGCTACGGAAGAGTACATCGGTGGAGCAAAAAGGACGTGTGCGACACTTTCGAGGGACGAGAAGATGGAGTGGAAAACTACTCGAGGAGAAGGCTGGAGTTGGGTTTGGGTGAGCTCAACTCTGGAAGGCCAGAGGATCACCCAAGAGACTAAAGAAGGAGCTAGCGACCGGAGAAAGTACCAGACAGTCAGCCTGAGGCTGACTAATTCGGGCGCCTGGACCATCCAGGCACTCGGACCACCAGGGTGCCTCGTCGTAGTGGATCACTCTTCTAGCCCACGTAAGCAACGGTCCGGGTGCCTCAACATGGTCCAAGCGCCCAGACATGAAAAATTTCATCTTTAAGCCGTTGCGAAGCTGTTGTGTGGAGATAAAGTTTGCCACACTGGGGGAGCTTGGAGAGGGTCCAAACGCCCGAAGTTGCCACGCCAGCAAACATCTAATTTCAACCAGTGGGCTATAAATCTAGCTCTGGTCTTCTTCATTCAGAACAACACTCTATGTATTCGAGTTTTCCATTTCTATTTTGTGCTTTCAATGTTCTATACGAGGCTTCTCCACCTTTGACTTGTGGCAAAGAAGGAGTCGATTAGTTGAGCTTCACTTTCCTTGGATTAGCAACCTCCCCGGTTGCAAACCAAGTAAATCCTTTTTGTCTCATACTTATTTATGCATTTTAGTTTCCTTTATTAAAATATTATTATTAACTTAAGTCAAAAGCTTTGAGAAGGATATATTTTTAATTTCAGGCAATTCATCCTCTCTTACTGGCATCACCGGGACTGATAAGGTTTATTAGAGCAAGGATGCTTCAGAAGGACTAACTGCATGGCTGGACCAAGCCTCAACCCGCCAAAGTTCGAGGGGGAGGTCACACACTGGAAACACTAAATAGAGGTATTTCTAAGAATATGCTTCGAAATTCTGACTAATAGCAGAGCCAATAAGAAGAAGAGAAAGAAGAATACCTTTGGACAAAGGAGCAAAATGACTTCATAGCCAATAGCAGAGCGGAATTATAAAATACCGAAAATAGGCGAATATTAATAAGGGAATTTTTCGGATTTTTTAGAAATTTTTGGGGATTTTTTCGGAGACCGTATGGACGAGTTCACGGGGATAAAAATGGGGCTCCGGGAAAGCCTGTTTAGGCTACCCATTTAAGCGAGGAATTGTTTATTTTATAATTCCTTTTTCATTTTTCTTATTTCTTTTCCTTTATTTTTCTTTCTTCTGTTTTCTTTCCTTGCCGAAATCATTTTTTCCCCCTGCGTGCCGCCTGCCCGAGCCCTCGCCGCGCGCCCGACTCCTCCGAGCCCTAACCGCCGGCCGCAGCGGTTTTCCTCCCTCCCTCGTGCTTAAGCGGAGAAGTCAATGCCTCCTCTGCCCGATTTCTTCTGTTGATCCCCCATTTCTTCCTCTATTCCGACCGAGTAGAGCCGCTCCTTCTCTGCCCTGGTGCCGGCGCCACCGCCGACCACCCTGTGCCCTAGCACCGATCTCCTGCAGTGCCCTCCCTTCCTCTGCCCTCGTCACCTCCTCACCACCGAGATCCCTGAATCACCGCCGAGCCCTAGCTTTCGAGCCGCACATCGCCATCTCAGCCCTAGTTCTCCGGCCGACTCCTCTGTGTGCTGCTCACCATCGCTGTTTCCTCCTCTGTGCCAGCCACTAGCACCGACGTCTCTGGACCTAGCACTGTCGCCGACCACAGGTTCGATCCATCACAGATTGTAGGCTCTGTACCCTAGCTTTGATTGGAGTTGGGGTTGTATGATCCGTGATCTTCATTGCTTGAGCTTCTGTTTGATCAGTTTTGATTCCAGCAGTGATTTCGGCCGTGAGCAGAAGATAGACTTGCAGTGGGCTTGTTTTAGTTCTAGCAGCGAGACAACCCTTTTTCGGCTGTGAATTGAGGTATGGTTTAGGGTAAGTTGTTGGTTTAAAGACTGCGAATTTAATGTTAACGTTTGATTTACAGAGGTGGATGTATTGACTACGAATTTTGGGTGTTTGATGTATAGGTCAGTGGTTAAATCTAGTACCAGCCACAGTTTTGGCAACAGGTGCATCCTCGACAAATTAATGATATTAGAGGTAAGGGTTTTGAATATTAGTAAATCAGGTTTGTGATCTTTGTGGTGAATTTGGATTTACATGGTTAAATGTTGTTCACCTTGATCGTTAAGGTTAGTGGAACTAATCCTAATTGATTTTGAGTTCAATTTAATTAGGGTTCTTGAAGGAAAATAGTTTGGTTTAACTATTTGAGTTATAATTAAACTTAGCTAAATTGTACGATTTATTACAGGACATTGACGCGAGATGAGTATCTCGGAGTCAGATTTGGACCATTTTATCGGAGGCGGGTACTTTGACTTATGCCTTTTGATATGCAAAATAATGTGTTTAACATATAGCAATAATTGTGTTATCCATTTATTTCGGTTGGTCACTACATGATCTGTTACATGTTTGCTTGTTTACTTATTATGCACTGCATGCTATTATTTACCTGATCATACATGCTATTAGGTAGTGACCCAACCACATGATACATTATGTTCAAGACCTAGGGTTTATTTGATACCCTATCTGTTTGTGTACCTTCTATTTGATTCATTATCTTGTAGTACACATTTTTATTTATGTATGGAGCATGCTATGCTATTCGTGATATTGCCATGTTTAGTGTCATGCATCATCTTGCATGATTGCATGCTGTGCGATTGTCTGCTCCATTATTGTTGAGCACATCGCCAGTTATATGTATCTGTACACACCACCACTCATGGGTTAGTGGTATATCGATGTGTGTGATTCATTGCTTCGCTGGTGGTGACTCAACGTGGTAGCCGTCAGACTGCTCTGTTTGGCTCCGCTGGTTTAGTGTAGCACAGAGCCGTGACAGTTGACTTTGTTTGCCCGTTGGTCCGCCTGGGTAGTGTGACTCAACAGTAGCCAGAGAGTCCTCCCGCCATCGTAACGGAGACGAGAGCATTACGCCCCCATTTATTATTTCGGTAGGAGTATGTGTACTCGACAACATCCCGCTCACCCTGGCCACCATCGTGAGCAGCGGTGATGTCGAGTGCACCATTGTCACCCACCCACTCGGACTCACCATCATGTGTGAGATAGCCGACCGCGGGGTGACCGCTATCGCATCATACGCATGATGCATTTATTGTTCGGTTTGTTGCATTTATCATCAGATTTATATGGATGCATATGATTGACATGCATACAGTGATTATGACACTCTCGACGACCCTATTACCTTTTACCTTGATCTTGGTTCGCATGCTTTTCCTATTTTGTTTCACTTTTATCCTTCTCGTATTCGTGATACCGATTTACGATTAGTGTTGTCTCGTTATTTACTTTATTTTGCATATCAGTTGTACTGAGTTTGGACTCACCCGCCTCCATTGTTGATATTTTCAGGTTGAGGCGTCCGAGAGTTCCCGCCGCTAGTCCCCATCTGCACGTAGTGCTAGTCCTCTCTGGTCTTGAGTTGTTATTTTATCTTAGTTTCTCTATCGACTTTGTTTTAGTCTTGTATTGTTTTACTTATGGATATTGTATGGATTCTTATCGTTTGATGGATTTTGGTATGATTTGGATTTATTATACTACATGCCTGCCTGGACAGCAGAAGAGGTGAGTTCGTCTGATTTGAGCTTTACGAGTGTAGTTGAGTAGGGTTGATTTTGAGTCATGGTATTACTGTTCTGTTTGTTTATGTTAAACTGCGTGGTTGTGTCAGCCAGAGGCTGAAATTGATATTAAGATGTAGAAAAGTTTCAGATTGTCCGCCGTACGGGGGAGTTGCTGTCGAAATTTTCTCGGACAGGGACTCCTCCGGGGCGTGACAATTTATTTGGTATCAGAGCTTAAGTTTTACGATCGTTGTTTTCGTATTTTGGATATTTGGGATATTTGGGATAACCTGATACCAATTTATATGGTATCAGAGCGCCAAAGTTTGGCGAGACTTGTTTGATTTTCGTGTTACGGATTTTTGAGATTTGTCTGATACCAATTTATTGGTATCAGAGCGGGTTGTGATACCTGCTTTTGGTATTATGGAGATTATGTGCTAGCCTAAGTTTGCGAGTCAAACTGGGCATTTTCGGATTTTCGTTATGGTTATGTTTCGGGTATCTGTTTCGAATTTTTATATGGATTTCCGGTGATTTTTCTTGTACGTAATTCCGAGGTCAATTTGGGGGTTGGACAATGACGGAATATCTCCAGACGGCAAATAGGTAAAAAGGTAGTTATATATTTCGACCTCTTACACTTCCTTGACTTGTTTTAGTAATGTGAAACCTCTATGGAATGCCCATATATTTGCTTATTTAAAAGGTAATTCTAGAAGCTTTCAAGCTCATAGAACTGTGATAGTCCTTCATTGTGCAACAATTTGTTTCAATTGACCTATAGGTTGTTTCATACACAAGGACAACAGGGATTAGACATCAATAACAGACTTGGTATTGAAGATAAATTTAGATACTGAAATAGGTTGATGGAAATATAGGAAACAACTATATAATCACTATTATGACCATCGGGAAATAACTATGTCATTCATTGTGGTATAACAAGTATTGGATTTTTAAATCTTCCTATCTGTTGCCATGTGTGCTACATGGTTGGTGGATATGGTCCTAGGACCTTTACTTAGACTGCTTTTAGTTATACTGAACTGAACAATAGCCATATAGAGAATGATAAAACGAGAGGTGCCGTGATGCACTCTAATGCCCACTACAAGAAAAATGTCATTCAACAACACTCAAACGACAACTGTTTTATACCAAACAGTTGTCTTTTTGCCTTTTAACAACGGTTTTAACAAAAACTGTTGTCTTTTAGTAATTTTTTTGACCTATGACAACGGTTTTTAAAAAATATTGTCTATTTATATTTTTTTGAGGATACGACAACGATTTTTAAAGGGTACGACAACAGTTTTTTTAAAACTGTTGTCTATGTGCGCTTTTTTGGAATTACGACAACGGTTTTTAAAAACCGTTGTCTATTAAATGTTGTTGAATGCGATTGTTTTTTCTTTCGCCACTTTTTCTCCTTCGTCATTTTTCTGTCAGTGTTGTTTACGCCTTGTTTTTTTTCTGTCTCTTTCCCAAAACCCTACTCTTCGCCGCCTCCTCCTCACCGCCCACTTCGCCGCCTCCCTTCTCACCACCCTCTTCACCGCCTACTTCGCCGCCTCCCTCCTCACCGCCCTCTTCGCTGCCTCCCTCTTCGCCGCCTCCCTTCTCACCACCCTCTTCGCTGCCTCCTTCCTCACCGCCCTCTTCGTCGCCTCAACTTTCGGCCTCGCCACCTCCTCCTCGTGGCCTCTACTTTCATCTTCACCGCCTCCTCCTTGTCGCCTCGACTTTCAGCCATCTTTGTTGCCTCCTTCTCACCAGCGTCTCCTCCTCGCCACCTCGACTTTCATCCATCTTCGCTGCCTCCTCACTAGTGCCTCCTCACTTCTGCTGCTGGAATCATCGACACAAAATGACATGATGGATAAAGGTACGACAAACTATTTCCTTTATCTGCAACAACGACATAGACAAAAGTGTTGTTTTTGTTACTCAAGCAAGGAACAAGCTGATACAAACTCTGGGCCTCGATTCTTCTCCTACAACTCATGAAACTTGCCCACCAACCATTTTGGTAATGGTCGAAGCCAGAGCTTGAAAGATCGGAGGGTGACAAAGATTGGGAAGGGAGGCCACAGCTTCCGCTCGCAAACTTTGGATCCACCAAGCGGATCGTGCCACTTTTGTAAGATAGCTGAGTGATCAAGTAGTGTGTGGAGTCGATGGAGATGGTGGCTTTGTCGCCGTCGCAGGTGAGCTCGTACATCCGATCCCCGCACTGAGGCGGATCAGTTGTTCGACGAAATGGGTGGCTGATGTCGTGGAACAAACCGCAAGAGAAGGGAGCACAAGCTTCTTGGCTCCACTGCTGCTGCTGCTGCCCCGTAGCTGTAACAGCAGCCTGGGACAGGAGGAGGAAGAGTAGCGGCAGAAGCATAAGTATGGCCTCCTCCACGCTTCCTATCTCCCAATCCCAAGCTTTCTGTGCTCGAGCACGCCTCATCCCTGCCTCCCTTTCTGGTCCGGTTCGTTTCGCCCTCCCTCACCGTCACCGGAGAGACGCCTCCTATCGGAAGCCCCTGCGCACCATGGTCGTCACGGCGACCACCGCAGAGATGCCGAAGAAGCGGCAGGCCTCCTGGGATCGCTCGTTCGTTGACGAGATGAGGACCGTTGCTATGAGGCTGCACACCAAGGATCAGGCGAAGGAAGGCGAGAAGGAGTCTAAATCGCCACCCGTCGCTAAGTGGGAACCGTCCATCGAGGGCTACCTCCGTTTTCTAGTCGACAGCAAGATCGTTTATGATACCCTCGAAACGATCATCCAGAAGGCCTCCTATCCCTGGTGTAAGTTTTGGTTTCCATCTTTGATGAAGTCCTTAGTTGTCTCTACTTGTTAACCTTTTTACGTTTAATCGAGGACAGAAAGCACAAACTCTGATAAGCGATTTATTCAATTGGGAAATCAAACAAATTTAGCTTTTGAGATATAATAATTGAACATCATCAGCTAAAGTTTCCGTTGACCGTTCAAAGCTGTTATATTTACTGCTGCGTAGATTTTGCTTCAAGTATACAAGTCATCATTTTTATAAATCCTTTGGCTCAACAAGAAAGGTTCAGCTACACTTCTACATAGGATAAAGTTTGTATGTATCAGTTGAATTTTCTTTTATTAATTCAGCCATATGGACTGTCAAAAAAATCCATCCCAATCCAAACCAAATGAAGGCGGTGGGTGACCTCTTGTGGTTGCGTCGCCTGCAAATTATATTATGTTAAAATTTAGTAGTTGATGGATGCTACAAGTAGTTGCAAAATAAGGATAGGAAATTGGAATAAAACAGGGCATTTGTTGCTTTCTAACTGATAGTCTAGTTTTGTTAGTTTCTATCAGTAACACGCTTGTGCTTGCATGGTAGCTGCTTTTTGGATCTAATGATGAAATAATAAGATAAACTACTATCTATGATATTTTAAAGAAAATTTGATTTTATTTATAGGAACAGGCAAATTGTGGCAATTTACTAGTGTTATGTATTTGGAACATAGTTCAGTATATACATAACCATTGTATTGTAGATGCTGACTTCAGGAGTACTGGCTTGGAAAGGTCTGAAAAATTAGCTAAAGATCTAAAATGGTTCAAGGACCAAGGGCATACGATTCCCGAGCCTTCTTCTCCTGGTGTTTCTTATTCCCAGTATCTCGAGGAGCTATCTCAAAAGGATCCTCAAGCTTTCATCTGCCACTTTTACAATATATACTTTGCTCATAGTGCTGGTGGGCGAATGATTGGCAAAAAGGTACTTAATTTTTCTCTAAATGTCATTTTCCAGATTGTGACCTCCTGAAAAATTGCAAACTTCTCTAAATGTCATTTTTCGAACCTGCGATGGAGGAAGAGATCTCTGCTGCTCTTGGACAAACTTCTTCTCCGCATACTCGCCACTGTCACTGACACCCTTCGCCGCCCCGCCTCCCTCATTTTCAAATCATTTGAGGGGTTTTGTTCCTTACATATTTTTTATGCTTGTTTCTGCCCAAATAGAGTCCTTTTTGTGACCTATTTCTGAGTAAATTTTTAGTCACAAAATCTTCAATTTTTTGACTGATTTCAGGTCGATTCTTAGGGCTTTCAGTTGTGAGATGTTGGTGTTCAAGCTTAGTAGAGTTTTGAATCTACTCATCCCTTTTTCAATGATTTCCAGCATCAATTTGGATTTTTCTGGTGAGTATAGCCTCCTGCTCTATTCCAGCTTTCGGTATATCAAGTTTAAAGATTTTTAAGAGCTCGATTTCAACCTCTAGTGTGAAATTGTAGATGGATTTCGTGAGGTATACAGGCTGCCAAAATGGAAATTTTACCTACTTCGATTTAAATCTATTCACTGCAATGATTTAGCTCATGATCAAAATAAACTTAAAGGATTAATCCAGAGCCTATGGGAACTTTCTGAATTCATTTTATTTAAGGTATTCTTTCCTTTAATGGTCATCCCTTTAATTTTCTTTGTATCAGTATATTGTTATGTTACATATCTTTTTTTTGTGGGAATACTGAAGCTAGTTACATGATTATCTGTCATAATTGCAAATAAAACTAAATTTTTATGTTTGGGGTGTTTTCTGTTGTCAGTCTTATTATTGGGGTACTTTCTGAATTATTTTTAGAGTTCAACCATGTGGAAGGAAAATGCATTTGGTAAATATATATACAACACGACAGAATATGTTGCTTGTTCTTGTGTTGGATTTATTATTAATTATGTTTTTTTTCATGGTGTTAAAATATATTCTAGTTTGCATTTTACTGCTTCACATCAACATATATATCTATATATATATTGACTTAAATTTTCTTGCAGCATCATTCTATCAGAAGACTGAAGCAAGGCAATCTCACTCTCCTTCTGCCATTGTCATTGGTGGTGGATTTGCAGGGATTGCAGCTGCTCATGCACTGAAAAATGCAACTTTTCAGGTGTTATGTCGATATAAATTAACATTTTTTTCAGTTGCCTTTACATATTAGATTCTAAGTTCTGATATGAATGCAGTGTGTGAAGTGGCTGGGTAAATTTGTATCACATGGAAGTTTATTTTTGATTCCTTAGGTTGTGCTTTTAGAATCTCGGGATAGAATTGGTGGTCGAGTTCACACTAACTACTCATTTGATTTTCCTGTTGACATGGGAGCAGCCTGGTATGCTTCTTTTTTTTGTGTTTTTGTTTTCATTCCTTCTGAAGAGGATTGTGGCCAGCCTTCAAAATTTCAGTGACTAGAAGTTTTAATTTGGACACTTCAGGTTGCATGGTGTCTGCAACGAGAATCCATTGGCATCATGGATTGGAAGACTTGGTCTACCAATTTATCGAACTTCTGGTGACAATTCTATCTTGTATGATCATGACTTGGAGAGGTAATGGTTAACTGAATAACTAACAGATATCACTGATCATGGAGACTATAATCTTATGGAGACAAATTTACTTCTATTTTTCAGCTACGCACTCTTTGATGGTGATGGACATCAAGTGCCTCAAGATCTAGTGGAAAAAGTTGGTAAGGTGTTTGAAACCATTCTGGAAGAGGCAAGTTCTTTATTAACCTTATATCCGCAGTGCTGATAACTTGGAAATATTTCTCTTGTGAAATGACTGTTCAACGTTTACAGGCTAACAAACTCAGGTATGAAACAAATGAAGACATGTCTATAGCATAGGTTATTAAGCTAGTCATGGAGAGGCATTCAATATGATGCATTATTAATGAATTAAGTCTACTTTATGAGATTTTAGATTTTTTTATTATTCATAGGCATTTAGTTTAGATCAAGTGACATTTCTTTATCTTCTTCTTACAGGTGGAGTTTGAAGGATTAGGAGAATTAAGAAGCAAGGATGAAGAAGATGAAGGATTAGGAGAATTAAGAAGCAAGGATGAAGAAGATGAAGGCATTTAGTTTATCTTCTTTCTTTATCTACTTGGTCCACTTCGATCCAAGTACGATGCAAACATGGCAAGGATGAAGAAGATGAAGGATTAGGAGAATTAAGAAGCAGTGTTTTGTTACTCTTCTAGTGTTGTACATGGTAAAAGTAGTTCAAATGATCCAACTCTTCAAAACTGGATATCAAGATTAGGATATTGTGTTACTCTTCTAGGATTAGGATGTTGTGTTGTTCTACCTTTGTTTTAATAGTGTCGTTGTCATTTTGTTGGCTGCTTTTGAAATTTCTTCGGAATGTTGTAAATATTATTTTTGAATGTTAGAAAATTATATGTTAAATTTTATTTACAAATTTAGTATTTTGAATGATTTATAATACTAGAAAATTGTATAATAAATTTTAATATTTTTTTTTATTTTTTATCAAAAAAAGACAACGGTTTTTCACTGTTGTCGTAAATAGTTTAAAACTGTTGTTGAAGACCCTGTTATTAAAGGTAGACGTTCAAAGACAACGGTGAAAAACTGTTGTCTTTGAAGGAAAAGACAACAGTTTTTCACCGTTGTAAAAACTGATGTCTTTGTCTTCAAAGACAACGGTTAAAAACTATTGTCTTTGAGTACCCCCTTTAACAACACAGCCTTTAACAACAGTCCGAAAGGGGCTACGACAACGGTGAAAAATCGTTGTTGTAAGGCTTTTTTCTTGTAGTGGCCACTTGAGAATAATTTGTAAGAGTTGTCATTGACAAATTCTTACCTGTAGTGTTGCTGGCCGACCATATTATCGATCATATTGATTTTAGTTAATAACCATACAAATAGTATTTAATGCCATAGTTATAATTGAGTTGAATGTTTAGTTATGAATTAAGCTTACAAGTAGAATATGAGATGTTCGCTACCACATATTGCCAAAATATTTGAAATAAGTGAACAACCTGTTCTTTCCTACTGATCATGGTGCAAGATAAACACCTATTGAAGTATGTATTGATATTTCTACTCAGATCATGATTAAAAGCAATTTCTGTAGAAAAAAAATATAATAAATAGATAATAAAATAATGACATATTTATTAATATAATTGATAAATAATAGCTATAAAATTAAACTCTTGCTAACATGTTAGTTGGTTAACTAATTAACTCTACTGTAATTTATTCCTTAATAGAGGAAAAGTTATTTAAAACTAGTAAACCTATATGATAAAGATGTATAGAATGCTTACTCAGATCTCAATACATCTATATTGTCAGATCTTACTAGTTATGATTTCCGTATTAATACAGTCACCAAAGAGGTAAGTTGGCTCCGCGGTATATTGGCCCTTTCGAGATCTTGGAGAGGATCGGAGCGGTAGCTTACCGGTTAGCACTACCACCGTCCCTGGCAGGCGTCCATGATGTATTCCACGTATCTATGCTGCGGAGATACGTGCCCGACCCGACGCATGTGCTGGCAGATATTCTAGTTCCAGTTCAGCCTGACATTACATATGAGGAGGTTCCGGTACGAATTCTTGACCGAAAAGAGCGTTAGTTGCGGAACAAGACTATCCGGCTGGTTAAAGTCGGATGGCAGCATCATTCAGACGAGGAGGCTACTTGGGAGCTCGAGGATACGATCCAAGCTCGTTATCCCCATCTTTTCACTTGAAGTATGTGATTTATTTACCGTTCAGCATTTATACTCTTTACCTGTTGTTAGTACTTACTGACGGTAGATAACGAAATTTGGGGACCAAATTTTTATTAGTGGGGGAGAATGTAAAATACCGAAAATAGGCGAATATTAATAAGGGAATTTTCCGGAATTTTTAGAAATTTTTCGGGAATTTTTCGGAGACCGTATGGACGAGTTCACGGGGATAAAAACGGGGCTCCGGGAAAACTTGTTTAGGCTACCCATTCAAGCGAGGAATTATTTATTTTATAATTCCTTTTTCCCTTTTCTTATTTCTTTTCCTTTATTTTTCTTTCTTCTATTTTCTTTCCTCGCCGAAATTATTTTTTCCCCCCTGTGTGCCGCCTGCCTGAGCCCTCGCCGCGCGCCCGACTCCTCCGAGCCCTAACCGCCGGCAGCGGCGGTTTTCCTCCCTCCCTCGTGCTTAAGCGAAGAAGTCGACGCCTCCTCTGCTCGATTTCTTCTGTTGATCCCCCATTTCTTCCTCTATTCCGACCGAGCAGAGCCGCTCCTTCTCTGCCCTGGTGCCGGCGCCACCGCCGGCCACCCAGTGCCCTAGCGTCGATCTCCTGCAGTGCCCTCCCTTCCTCTGCCCTCGTCACCTCCTCACCACCGAGATCCCTGAATCACCGCCGAGCCCTAGCTTTCGAGCCGCACATCGCCATCTCAACCCTAGTTCTCCGGCCAACTCCTCTGTGTTCTGCTCACCATCGCTGTTTCCTCCTCTGTGCCAGCCACTGAGCGCCGACGTCTCTGGACCTAGCACTGTCGCCGGCCATAAGTTCAATCCATCACAGATTGTAGGCTCTGTACCCTAGATTTGATTGGAGTTGGTGTTGTATGATCCGTGATCTTCATTGCTTGAGCTTCTGTTTGATCAGTTTTGATTCCAGCAGTGATTCCGGCCGTGAGCAGAAGACAGACTTGCAGTGGGCTTGTTTTAGTTCTATCAGCGAGACATCCCTTTTTCGGCTGTGAATTGAGGTATCGTTTAGGGTAAGTTGTTGGTTTAAAGACTGCGAATTTAATGTTAAGGTTTGATTTACAGAGGTGGATGTATTGACTACGAATTTTGGGTGTTTGATGTATAGGTCAGTGGTTAAATCTAGTACCAGCCACAGTTTTGGCAACGGGTGCATCCTCGACAAATTAACGACAAAGTATACGGATTTGGGTGAGTTTTGGAATTTGGTAAATTGCAGGCTTGTGATACATTTTGTGGTGAATTTGGATTTACATGGTTAAATGTTGTTCACCTTGATCGTTAGGGTTAATGGAGCTAATCCTAATTGATTTTGAGTTCAATTTAATTAGGGTTCTTGAAGGAAAATAGTTTGGTTTAACTATTTGAGTTATAATTAAACTTAGCTAAATTGTACGATTTATTATAGGACATTGACGCGAGACGAGTATCTCGGAGTCAGATTTGGACCATTTTATCGGAGGCGGGTACTTTGACTTATGCCTTTTGATATGCATAATAATGTGTTTAACATATAGCAATAATTGTGTTATCCATTTATTTCGGTTGATCACTACATGATTTGTTACATGTTTGCTTGTTTTACTTATTATGCATTGCATGTTATTATTTAACTGATCATACATGCTTTTAGGTAGTGACCCAACCACATGATACATTATGTTCAGGACCTAGGGTTTATTTGATACTCTATCTGTTTGTGTACCTTCCATTTGATTCATTATCTTGTAGTACACATTTTTATTTATGTATGGAGCATGCTATGCTATTCGTGATATTGCCATGTTTAGTGTCATGCATCATCTTGCATGATTGCATGCTGTGCGATTGTCTGCTCCATTATTGTTGAGCACATCGCCAGTTACATGTATCTGTACACACCACCACTCATGGGTCAGTGGTATATCAAACAGGTGTGTGGCAGTTCTGCTGTTTGGCTCCGTTGCTCTGGTGACTCAGCGTGATAGCCGGCAGACAGTTCCGCTCTATTTGGCTCCGTTGGTTTAGTGTAGCAGCGTTGTAGCCGGCAGGCAGTTGGACTTTGTTTGGCTCCGTTGGTCCGCTCATGGGTAGTGTGACTCAGCGTAGCAGCCGGCAAAGAGTCCTCCCCGTCATCGTGTACTAGGAGATGAGAGCATTGTGCTCCCCCATTTATTATTTCGGGGTAGGAGTATGTGTGTACTCCGACAGCATCCCGTTCACTCGGTCACTCATCAGGAGCAGTGATGTCAGAGTACACGGTTGTCACAGCCATACCCACTCGGACTCACCATTGTGTGTGAGATGGCTGACTGGCGTCAGGGGTGACCATGTCATTGGCATCATATGCATGATGCATTTATTGTTTGTGTTTGTTGCATTTACTTGCTGCATTTATATGGATGCATATGATTGACATGCATACAGGATTATAACACTCTCGGTCTGATGACTCTGTTACCTTTTTACCTTGATCCTGGTTAGTACAGTTTTCTCCTGTTTTTGTTTCAGTTGCATTTATCCTTCTCGTATTCTGGAGACTATATGCATGATTAGTGTTGTCTGTTATTTACTTTATTTTGCATATCAGTTGTACTTGCTGAGTTTTGGACTCACCCCGCTTCCATTGTTGATATTTTCAGGTTGAGACTGTCCGGAGCAGTTCCATTCGCTAGTCCCTATCTGCACGTAGTGCTAGTCCTCTGCTGGTCTTGAGTTCTTATTTTATCTTAGTTTCTCTATCAGACTTTGTTTTTAGTCTTGTATTGTTTTACTTATGGATATTGTATGGATTCTTATCATTTGATGGATTTTTGGTATGATTTGGATTTATTATACTACATGCCTGCCTGGACGGCAGAAGAGGTGAGTTTATCAGATTTGAGCTTTACGAGTGTAGTTGAGTAGGATTGATTTTGAGTCATGGTATTACTGCTTTGGTTTGCTTATATTTATATAAACTGCGTGGTGATGGTTTATTTACATGTTATTATTCCAGCCGCATGTGGCTGAGGTATATGAGGATGTAGAAAAGTTTCAGATTGTTCGCCGTACAGGGGAGATGTTGCCAAAATTTTCTCGGACAGGGACTCCTCCGGGGCGTGGTCAACTGCATCGGAAGCTACACCTTGGTCAAAGAACTCTTGTAGAAATTCTTAGAGCTCTATGAAGGTACATCCGAAGTGAAGCTTGCACGATGTGATATTCTTCGAAGTAAGATAACAAAGCTCCACTTAGAAAAAGGTAAGACAGTGGCTCAACTACATGCGAAGATCAAGGAGCTGATCACTGGATTGATCAATCTTAGTGAAACGATAACCAACCAAGACTCAATCCGCTACGTGCTCAACGCTTTCCCAGAACTTCAGAGTAGACCTCAATTATAGACACCTATTGTATCTCTAAGGACTTGGAGGTAAGTACCTTAAAAGAACTTTTTTTTAATATTAGAATTGATGGATCGAAAGGAAGCAATAGAGGGGGGGGTGAATATCGCTCATTAAAATTTTTTCTTTTCGTATCGATTCATAAAATGAATATCAAAGTGGCAGCGAAAAAAATAATATAGATGACTCAGTTGGTTACTTGATTCAAAGCCTATATCGACTCCTATTCCAAGACCCACGATCCTTGATCACACCGATGGATAATCCACTATAACTTTTCTTTCTGAAACCTTCAGAAAAAAGTAATTCATACAGATGAAATGGAAGATAGTAACACACTACTATCTTCTTGTAAATAATGCAAGCTAATAAAAGTATACCGACAAAGAGTAAAGGATGAAGCTCGTCGGTACTTCTTGGCGTAGCAGTTTGCACGTGTAGTTTAAGGCACAGAACAATAGAAGCACAAGCAGAGGATTATTCAGAAGAAGTTGTCGTCAGCTTGGATCTTGAGGTCTTTTTATAAGCTTCGTCTAGTTGACCGAAAAGACATTTGGTCGACTAATCCTTTCGATAGACTGATCTCCATATCGGTTGACTAAATATGCGTCATTCTTTCTTCACTGAGATTTGATCTTTGCATAATTAAGAGCATTAATTGATCAGTCGACTGATCACGTTATTGGGTCGATCGATCCCTACAATTTTCAACTTCTTCCGAGATTGAATATGTCACTGTGCTTGCCATATCTAGTTTGGTCGACTGATCCATATATTCGGTCGACCGATCCGTCTTCCTGCCAAGTCCGTTCTGCTTGATCTAAATTCTATGCCATGCCAGCTTGGTTAGGTCAACTGATCCTTAAGTTTGGTTGATCGATCAACCTAAATTCTACAAAATAGAGTTAACACAGTATAGTATGATGCTTGAGTAGTAAAGTATGAGTGAACAATAAACCTATCTTGATCTCAACTTAGAAACTTACCGGTTTCTTTAGTTGGATCAGCGACCTAGGGTTTGTTCCTTCTCGGGACACAACCTCCTCGTCGCTCCACTCCAGTTGATTACTTCAACCTACTTGCCAAATATTTGATCCTCCAAACTTATTTGACCTTTCTCTACTCAATGTCTGATCGCCTGGTCCACTAAGACTTTTCCTGCAATCCTAATTTAGCCAACAACAATAATAGTAATGCAAAATACTATGGTAAAACTAAACTTAGATTTATCAAGATCCGCTCGTCCGATCGACCGCGTCCTAGTTTAGAGTTCACTCCTCCAAGACTTCTCGTTACCTAAGGTTATCTTCTTCTAGGATTTTCTCTATCTTGCTTCACTCACCATAACCTAGAGTTACTTCCCTCTAGGGTTTTCTCCACCTGCCTTCACTCACCAGGACCTAAGGTTACCTCCCCCTTTCTCCACCTGGCTTCACTCATCAGGACTCAACATTGGATCAGCCCACAAGACATTCGATATTGGGTCCTCTAGACCTATTGAATCTTTCTACCTGGTTTCCATGATCTACTGAGATTTCTCTTGCCTAGCCGTGACTAGGACTTCCCTTACCTAATCGCAGTTAGGATTAGTCAATCGGTAGACTTCTCACCCTTGCCTAGCCGCGATTAGGACTTCCCTTGATCAAGCTCCATTAAACATATTTGTTAGACATTAAAACCTTGGAGGTTGATTGCACCAACAATCTCCCTCTTTCTGATGTTTGACAAATATGTTTAAGTTAGGCTAATTACTTATCTATTCAAAATATTTAGGTTTCTAACTTAAACCCTCTTCTCCCCCTTTTGTCACTCATCAAAAAGAACCCTTCATAAATGTTTTTTTAAGGTATTCTTAAGTTTTGCATCAACAATGATGTAATATCTCCCTCTTGAAAGACAATTTTGAGTCTTCATATTTTGAGAAAATTTTCATTTTGAAAGAATTTTCAAGTAATATTGGTAAAAGTTATTTTCAAAAACATCTGGCAAGAATTAAGAGTTCTCACAAAAAAATAATTTTCAAAAAGCTTTACATTTTTTTTATCAAGCATCCTTTTCAAAAAGTTTTTTAAAAGTATGAAACATAAATTTTCAAAGGATTTTTCAAAGTATTTTTTAAAATATAATTTTTCAAAATGTTTACAAAAGTATAATTTTGAAGAATATTTTAAAGAATATTGAAAATATGTTTAAAATAGAATATTTGAAGAAAAAACTTTTCACATCCTTTTTGAAGATATAGTAAAAATAATAATTCAAAAATATTTCATTTTAAATCACTTTTCAAAAAATGTCTCTTCCCCTTAACCATACACTCCTTAAAATATCTATGTTACCCATATATATATTTAAGGGTTTTGAAATATCATGGTCAACCTTAGGATCTATGAGTGTAGTTATTGGTCAATAATTTTTTATATAATACACTCAATCAATCATCAATCAAAATTTTTGAAAATATTTTTAATAAAATAGATTTATAAGTTTTTAAAAATATTTTCAATTTTAATTTTCTCAGCAAATCATTTATTCCAAATTTTCAAATACGATAATCCTATAATTGTGTGAGATAATTTTGACTTTGTTGTAATTTAAATTGAGTCAAAATTAAGTTTGAATTTTTGTTAAATTTGGGTTATTTAAATTAAAATTAATTAAGTTAATATTAATGGTAATATTATTATTATTATTTTAGGAATTAATTGAATTAATATTGTTTATTAATTTTAGTTTAGAAATTTTAAGATTAATTATTAAAGATAATTAACTAATTAATTAATGATTAATTTAATGTTAATTAAGTTAATTTTTAATTTAATGAATATTAATTGGGTTAAAAATTAATTGTAAATTAATTTTAATTGTTATAGTAAATTTATATATGTTGATTTTTAGATTAATTATTATTTGAGTTAAACTTAATTTGAAATAAATTAAAGTTAGTTTCAATAGATTAAATTTATTAATTATTATTATTATGAGTTAAATTTGTTTAGTATTATCATGATTTGTTTTTATTTTAATTCATTTTTAATTTAGTTTCAGATTATTATTTAATATAATTGTTTGATTAATTATTACTTATTTCAATTAAGCTTGATTATTATTTTAATTATTGATTAAAGTTCCATAATTAATTAGTTATGGATTAATTGATTATGAATTATTATTAAGGATCAATTTAATTAGTTTATTAAGAATTAATTAGGTAAAGATTTAAGAATTAGTTTTATTAATTTTGAAATTTTATTTATTATTAATTTAATTTAATTTTGTTTAAGATTGAAGTACTTTATTTGTGGATCAAAGTTGAAATTCATTGAAGATTAATCATATGTATTAAGTTAAATTAGTTAATGATTTGGGTTAATTAATTAGGTTTTCAAATTATAAAGTTAAGTTAAAAATTATGTTTTATTATAGATTTAAGATTATGAATTTACTTAAAAACTATTTTAGTTTAAATAAAATTTGAATTTTAGTCGATTTTATTGGGTTTATATAAGATTACTTTTTTAAATTATAAAGTATTAATTAAATTAATTAAGGATTAATTATATATTTACTTTAAAATTAATAAATTAGTTTCAAATTAAATTTGAATTAATTTAGGCAATTTATTAGTTAATTTATTTAAGTATAATTTTAAAATAATTAAATTTTAAGTTAATTTTAATTTAGTCTAAGTGTAAGTTAATTTTTAATATTAAAAAATCTCAAAAAGTTAATCTTTGAAAATCTATTTTTTCTACACATATGCTTTCTAGTTTACATACTTGGAAAATTTTACAAAAAATTTTTAGCACAAAATCTATTTTTTAATATTTTTTAAGAAAATATATCTCTGTATAAAATAATTAATTATTGTTTATATTAATTTTGTTTATGCATGAAAATTTTATCACAATTCTAGATTATTGTGTTTAACATTAACAAATATTTTTAGAATTTTTCAACAAAAATAATTTTTAAGATTATTTTTCTAAACCCTTAGAATACTTGTAAAAATTCAGATTCTCGAAAAATAAATTCCACCCATTTTTTTAGTCTTAGTCACTATTTAGATAATCCTTAGATTTTTTTTTTCAATGTTCACTCCTATTTTTAATGTGATCAAAGGGGGAGAGAAAAGATTAAGTCTAGGGGTGTTACAATTTTATTAAATGCTTTAATTTGCATATTTATTTACTTTACTATTTTTTGTTAAACCCTAATTTAACTTGGGTCGATTCACATCAAAAAGAGGAAGATTGTAAGTACCCCGTGATATTTTTGATATGATTAACCAAGTCAAGTTAGGTCTTGTATATTTGATCCCTGAGTCTAATGTGCAAGAGCTTAGAATCACAAGAAGTCGAGCGGAAGACGCAGCGGACGAGAAGGATGACATGAGAATTGAGTCGATGAGCTCGGTGCATCTGAGGGGCGAGAAGCTACGGAAGAGTACACCGATGGATCAAGAAGGACGTGTGCGATGCTTTCGAGGGATGAGAAGCTTGAGTAGAAGACTGCTCGAGGAGAAAGCCGGAGTTGGGTTTGTATGAGCCCAACTCTGGAAGGCCGGAGGATCACCCAAGTGACCGAAGAAGGAGCCAGCAACTAAAGAAAGCACCGAATGGTTTGCCTGAAGTTGACTGATCCGAACGCCCAAACTGTCCGGGCACCTGGACATGATGGTCCACCCAGAAAAGATGGTCCAGGCGCCCGGACAAGATGGTCCAGGTGCCCGGACTACCAGGGTGTCCAACGGGCGCCTCATCATAGTGGATCACTTTTCGGGTTCACGTCAGCAATGGTCAGGGCTCCCGGACATGGTCTAGGAACCTAGACATGGTCCAGGTGCCCGGACATGGTCCAACATCCGGGCATAAAAATTTTCATCTTCAAGCAATTGCGTGGAGATAAAGTTTGCCACACTGGGGGTGCCCAAAGTTGTCACTCCAGTAAAAGGCTAGTTTCGACTAATGGGCTCTAAATAGAGCTCTGGTTTTTTTTTTATTTATGACAACACTTTTTGTATTCGAGTTTTCAATTTTTGTTTTGTGCTTTTAACATTTTGTATGAGGCTTCTCCACCTCTAACTTATGTTGAAGAAGGAGTTAACTAGTTGAGCTTCACTTTCCTTGGATTAGCAACCTCTCCTGTTGCAAACCAAGTAAATCCTTTTTGTCTCATACTTATTTATGCATTTTAGTTTCATTTATTAAAGTATTATTATTAACTTAAGTCTAAATCTTTGAGAAGGGTACGTTTTTAATTTCAAGCAATTCACCTCCCTCTTGCCGGCCGCACCAGGACCAACATTCGTTACTGATCTTGTTTGAAATCGATAAGGTCGTGCGCTGGGTCCAACGAATGGCAGTTTCTGATGAAGACGAACTCTTGAAGATCTGGAAGAGCTCCTCAACGATCCTACGCATAATAAGATGAGTCAACAAAGCATTAGTGACCTAAGATCGGGGTGGGGATCCCTAGCTAGGCCCTCCGACACTCAAGTCAGTTCCTCTCTCAAAGGTGGAAGAAGAAGAACAGTCACTGAAGTACTTTAAAATAGAGTTTAGATGCTAGAACTTGCTTACCTTGCCAACGGAGAGAATCCCCCTTTTTATACTACCTTATGTAATCTCCGTACTCATGAAGTGGTCCCCGGTTTGTTAGAGTTTGTTAGGATTTGAAGTCATCTTCTAAGCCTCTTGCAATAATCCTTTAACGAATCTTTTTTGTACTCCAGATGTACCTCTTTTGTCATTTGTGACTCATATTTATGATGAGGTATGTATAAGAACACATCACTATAACTGAAGAAGCTTCTAGAAGATATTTTCCGGTAAATTTACCAGGCTATCATACTTATAAACTTTTGTTGAGCATGTTTTAGCCGGTCATTCAAGCCAGTTATGTATATATATATATATATATATATTGAGAATATCTTGACAACACCTCCTATTGACCAGTCATTTAAGCCTATCATATATATATTGAGAATACCTTCTCTTAAGCATATTTCGGTCGAGAATTTCTATAAGCTTTGTAAGGCTGAGCGCCCTTACACTCGGTCAGCCTTTGCCCCGCCGAGCATATATATGCACATTGGTGATCGCTCAGCCTTCAGTCGACCGGTAATATACTAAAAGCTATACATAAAGCTAAGTACCTTTACGCTCGATCGGGCTTTGCTCGATTGAGCACATATACGCATACTGATGCTCGCTCAGCCTTCAATCGACCGGTAATATACTAAAAGCTATTTATAAGGCTAAGTGCTTTTACGCTTGGTTTGGCTTTGCCCGGCCAAGCACATATATGTACACTAATGCCTGCTCGGCCTTCACTTGGTCGGTAATATACTAAAAATTATATATAAGGCTAAGTGCCTTTACGCTCAATCGACCTTTGCCCGGCCGAGCACATATACGTATATTGATGCTCACTCGACCTTCACTCAGCCGGTAATATACTAAAAGCTATATATAAGGCTAAGTGCCTTTACGCTTGGTCGGACTTTACCTGGCCCAACATATATACGTTCACTGATGCTCGCTCGGCCTTCACTCAACTGGTAATATACTAAAAATTATACATAAGGCTAAGTGTCTCTACGCTCGGTCGACCTTTACTCGGTCGGTAATATACTAAAAATTTTACAAGGTTAAATACCTTTATGCTTGGTCAAGATTTGCCTGACCGAGCGCCTGTAAGCACATTAGTGCTCACTCGGCCTTCACTCGGTAGGTAATATACTAAAAACTATATATAAGGCTAAATATCTTTACGCTCGGTTAGACTTTGCCTGACCGAGCGCGCGTAAGAACATTAGTACTCACTCGGCCTTCACTCGGCCGGTAGTATACTAAAAACTATATATAAGGCTAAACATCTTTACGCTCGATCAGACTTTGCCTGACGGAGAGCCTGTAAGCATATTAGGGCTCACTCGACCTTCACTCGGCCGGTAATATACTAAAAACTATATATAAGGCTAAACATCTTTACGCTTGATCGGGCTTTACCCGACCAAGCGCATATATGTATAATAGTACTCGCTTGGCCTTTTATTTGGTCATTCATCATCCTATCTTTCCCAACCATGACCTCTACTTCTCTTGCCAGGTCGCTTCTGTTAGAACCCCAAGATTATTTTGATGTGATCAACCAAGTTAGGTTAGGTCTTGTGGTATTTTAACCTTGTGTCTAAGTGTGCATGTCACGCCCCAGAGGAGTCCCTGTCCGAGAAAATTTCGGCAGCATCTCCCCTGTACGGTGGACAATCTGAAACTTTTCTACATCCTCACATACCTCAGCCACAGGCGGCTGGAATAATAACATGTAAATATAAAAATACAACAACACATTCCACGCAGTTTATATAACAAGTAAACAGAAAGATAATACCCTGACTCGAAATCAACCCTACTCCACTACACTCGTAAAACTCAAATCCGATGAACTCACCTCTTCTGCCGTCCAGGCAGGCATGTAGTAGAATAAATTCAAATCCAAATCCATCGACATAATAAAATCCATACAATGTCCATAAGTAAAATAATCCAAAACATAACAAGTTCAAAACAGTCTAGAACAGAAAAGAAACCAAAAGAAAACCAATCATATCCTCGAGGTCTGCAGGGACCAGCAACTGGAACTCTCTCCTGACAGCATCAACCTGAAAATATCAACAATAGAGGCGGGGTGAGTCCAACACTCAGCAGGTACAATTGATATACAAAGTAAGGAAATAACACCTAGCACTAATCATGCGTACAGTCTCCTGATATAATAAAGGTAAATGCAAACTGAAGTAAACAGGAGAATACTGTACTAACCAGGACCTGGGTATAAGGACAAACAGTCCGAGTGATAGGGAAATCCTGTATGGATGTCAAACATAGGTATCCAAACAATATGCAGCATATAAATGCAGGAAACACAAACACAAGCAATAAATGCATCATGCATATGATGCCAATGATGCGTCCTGGTCACCCCTGACGCTAGTCGATCATCTCACACAATCGTGAGGCCGAGTGGGTAGGGCTGTGACAACCGTGCACTCTGTCGTCACTACTCCTGATGAGTGACCGAGTGGACGGGATGCTGTCGGAGTACACCTATCCTCCTACCCCAAATCATAAATGGGGGAGCGCAATGCTCTCAACTCCCGGTACACGATGACGGGGAGGAATCCCTGCCGGATAACACGTTGTGTCACACTACCCATGAGCGGACCAACGGTGCCTAACAGAGTCCCTGCTGCAACACACTAACCCATGAGTGGTGGTGTGTGCAGATCCATGTAACTGGCGATGTGCTCAACAATAATGGAGCGAACTATCGCACAGCATGCAATCATGCAAATGGTACATGACACTAACCACAAAATATCCTGACCTAATCCATATATATATAAAAGTGCATCATAGGTCAACGAATCAAATCAAATCAAAGGTACACAGAAGGTATAAAAACCTAGGTCCTGAACATGGTGAAGCATGGTATATCACTACCCCCTATAAGCATGTATAAACAAATAAAGTATCCATGGGATGCAAATCAAGCAATCAATCAATCATGTATCAGATATTGGGTAGTGACTAACCGAAACAAATAAAGGACATAATTAATGCAACTTGTTAAATTCACTACTATGTATATCAAATGACATAAGTCAAAAGTACCCGCCTCCGAAAATAAAAAGGTCCAATCTGACTCCGAGATACTCGTCTCGCGTCAAAGTCCTGTGTTAAATCGCACAGTTTAGCTAACTTAATTATAAACAAATAGCTAAACTAATTTCTAATCCACTGACCAGTTAGGGTTATTTTCATTAACACCAACTACACCGTTATAAAACTTCTAAACCTAAATCAATAATTATTGCTAACACAACTGGCAATAATCTAACACAAAGATCAAAACCATAAACCTTACCTTAACCTCACAGTCGTTACAAGAACCAATAGCCACCAAATGGAGTGACTATCCAACCACAGCACAACCCCACAACAAGTTCCTGCTGCGGGATTCACCACATTGCTGCCCAACTTAGAGTTGTTGCTGCCAACAATTAATTAATTACTACCGAAAACCAGATACACTATCCTGATCAAAAACAGAAATCCAAAAACCAAGAATCCAATCTTACCTCAACCGTGACCTAATTCCACCACAAAGGAAGATTGATCAGGAACAGAGGAGAGGCGGCACAGTGAGGTCCTTCAGTGATGATCGGCCGTAGCAGCACAGAGAGCAGAAGGGAGAGCGTTGGCTGTGACAAATCTTCATCCCCGAGGCACTGGTCTCGGACAGCACCAGCAAAGATCGCAGCAAGGCGCTCACTGGTGTTGGCAAGGTGGCTAGGGCACAAGAACTGAGTAGGAAATCGGCGATGGATTGAGCGTCGCCGGTGCTTGGGGAAAGAGGAATCGGAAGGCAGAGGAGTCGGCCGACTCTTGCTCAAGCGTCGGCAAGGGGAAAAATTGGCTGGGGAAGAAGAAATGGCTGCCAGCGCTGTTCAACGACGGCAAGCTGTAGAGAAACCAAGCAGATCAGCGTGAGTTTAGGAAGGAGAGAAATGTAGAAGCGGAAGAGACCTAAATCGCGAGGTGTGCGGCGCCGGTTAGGAGAAAGGGGCGGTTAGGGCAAGGAGAGGCGCGACTCGGCATTGAGGAGAAGAAACAAAGGAATGAAGACAACAAAAAATAAAGAAAAAGAAAATAAATAAAGAAAAAGGAATTAAGAAATTCAACTTTTCCTCATTTAAATAGGGTAGCCAAAACAGGCTTTTCCGGCCCCATTTTTGTCCCCGTTAACTCGTCCATACGAGCTCCGAAAAATTCTCAAAAAATTTCTAAAAATTCCGAAAAATTCCCTTATCAATATTTGCCTATTTCCGGTGTTATACATTCTCCCCCACTAATAAAAATTTTGTCCCCAAATTTCGTTATCTACCATCAGCCAGTACTAACAATAGACAGAAAGTATAAATGCTGAACGGTAAACTGAATCACATACCTCAAGTGAAAAGATGGGGATATCGAGCTCGAATAGTGTCCTCGAGCTCCCAAGTAGCCGCCTCCTCGTCCGAATGATGCTGCCATCCGACTTTAACCAGCCGGATAGTCTTGTTCCGCAACTGACGCTCTTTCCGGTCGAGAATCCGTACCGGAACCTCCTCATAAGTAATGTCAGGCTGAACTGGAACTGGAATATCTGCCAGCACATGCGTCGGGTCGGGCACGTATCTCCTCAGCATCGATACGTGAAATACATCATGGACGCCTGCCAGGGACGGTGGTAGTGCCAGCCGGTAAGCGACCGCTCTGATCCTCTCCAAGATCTCGAAAGGGCCAATATACCGCGGAGCTAGCTTACCTCTGAGGCCAAATCTCTTCACCCCTTTCGTGGGTGAAACTCGCAGAAAAACATGGTCACCAACAGAAAACTCTAGTGGTCTGCGTCTCCGATCAGCATAACTTTTCTGGCGGTCCTGCGCCTCTGACATCCTCCGTCTGATAGTACGGACCAAATCTGCATCCTGCTGAACTCTATGAGGTCCCAACAGCTGGGCCTCTCCAACCTCATCCCAGAGGACGGGTGTCCGACAAAGTCTACCATACAACGCCTCAAACGGTGCCATCTGGATAGCCGAATGAAAGCTGTTATTATAGGCTAACTCTACCAATGCAGATGGTCCTTCCAACTGCCTCCAAAATCCAATACACATGATCTCAGCAAGTCCTCTAGAGTCTGAATGGTCCGCTTTAACTATCCATCTGTCTGAGGATGGAAAGCTGTACTGAAACAGAGCTGCGTGCCCAAGGCCTGCTGCAAACTCTGTCAAAAATGAGACGTGAACTGAGGGTCTCTATCCGAAATAATAGTCAACGGGACACCACGTGATCTGATGATCTCCCGACAAAACAAATCTACCAATCGATCCAGGAAATCAGTCTTCCGAATCGCTAACGAGTGCGCGGATTTGGTTAATCGATCAACGATTACCCAAATCGCGTCATGGCCTCGTCGTGTCCTCGGCAAACCTACCACAAAGTCCATGGTAATGTGTTCTCATTTCCACTCAGAAATAGGAATCTGCTTAAGTAAGCCGGCAGATCTCTGGTGCTCGGCCTTCACTTGCTAACAGACAAGACATCTAGCTACAAAATCCGCGATGTCTTCCTTCATGTCGTCCTTCATGTCGTTCCACCAATAGAAACACCTCAAATCTTGGTACATATGGGTACCGCCTAGGTGGACAGCAAATCGAGAGCGATGAGCTTCCTGAAGTAGCTCCTGTAAGACCGGATGAGACTGAGGTACGCATAATCTGTCTCGGAAGTATATAATACCCTCCTCGTCTCGTGTGAACTCGGTTTGCTACCCGGAAGCTATCTGGATGCAAATAAACTGCAAATACTGATCAGCAGCCTAAGGCTCTCGGATCCTCGTTCTGATTAACGACTGAGCAACCATGGTAACCAGAGTACCCTGCTCTGTCTATCCTTATCCCTCAAGGCACAACTCGGAGAAACCTTGAATCAAGTCTGTGACCACAACTCGATGGCAAGCTAAAGTCCCTCTAGATTTCATGCTGAATGCATCAGCAACCACATTAGCTCTTCTCGGGTGATAGCTAATGGTACAATCATAATCCTTCAGGAATTCCATTCATCTCCTCTGTCGGAGATTAAGTTCCTTCTAAGTAAACAGATATTTGAGACTCTTATGGTCAGTGAAAATCTCAAATGTAACGCCATATAAATAATGTCGCCAAATCTTCATGGCAAAAATAATGGCGACTAGCTCCAGATCATGTACAGGGTAGTTCTTCTCATGTTCCTTCAACCGACGAGAAGCATAAGAAACTACTATATCGTGCTGCATCAGAACAGCGCTCAAACCCTGAATAGATGCGTCAGTGTAGAGGACATATCCGTCCTCTCCAGAAGGTAAAACCAAAATCGGAGCCGACACTAGTCTCCGCTTCAGCTCCTAGAAACTGGTCTTGTCATCCTCAGTCCAAGTGAACTTCACGCCTTTCCAGGACAAGCGAGTCAGAGACATAACTATCCGAGAGAAATCCTCAACGTATCTCCGGAAATATCGAGCCAAACAAAGGAAGTTGCGAGCCTCTTCTATAGACTCCATCTACTCCCAACGGTAACAACCTCGTTCTCCTATGGAACCACGGTATACTCCTACTGGTGACCATGTGTCTCAAACATCTCACAGAAGACAACCAAAATACGCACTACTGATCTTCACATCTAGACGTTTCCACCGAAACATCTCTGGAACTATACAAAGATGATGTGCGTGACTCACCGTGAATCCGAAATAGATCACAACATCGTCAACAAAGACAATGGAAACCGATCCAAACATCCTCGGGATACCAAAATCATCAAGTCTCTGAAAACATCTAAGACTTCCCAAACCCTAATGGTAAAATCATGACCCATAATGTTCGTATCACAGACATTTCTAACCATAAGATCTCTGACAATAAGTCTGAAATATAATCACCAAGAATAGATCCACCCGTGTGAGAGCAACGCTCTATCACAGAAAACACCACATATGTGGGAGCAACGCTCTACCACAAGAAATCCTCAATATGTAGGAATAACACCCCACTACAAATAATCCATAACATGTATCTGCAATAGATATGGGAGCAATGCTCCGCTATAAGCAATCCGAAATATGTATATGTGGGAGCTCCGCTCCACCACAAACGATCCATAAGTGTCCAAGGCACCTAACTATCCAACTAGAGGCTGCACGAGACCACTCAACCACATATCACTGTGGGCAGCCAAAGGTATAAACAACCTAGTAAACAAATCAAATCCATAGTCAACTCTATCATCATCCTAGTGGGTTGGTCACCCACTAATAGGAGAATTAGTTGACAGGGTTATACAACCAATAACATAATGTAGACACTCAGCATTCTACATTCAACATAGGTAGAATCATCATGATGCTACCAACAAGACACCTGGCACACGTGCACACACAACATAGGTATGATCGACATAATCATCCAATTAGTACATACCAAACACACTCATAGCACAGGTATAAATCAGTGTGATACCTCCAACAATACCTACCGAACCCGTGTGCATATATCAACATAAGTATAATCGACAATACACCTCAAACAACCTCACCTGACATATATATACCTATGCCAAGAGTATAATCAATGTAATACTTCCAACAAATCATAATCGACATGAGTATACTCTCAAAACAATCATATAATAAACAAGATACCTCAAATATTACACCCAACACATCTGCACATATCACAACTCAGATTAGATCGATAAGATACATCCAATAAAACACTCAAACATATGTGCACATTCCACAATATAGTTTTTAATTGACAAATACCTCCAATAAACAATCAGACATGTATGTCTAACCACTCATGTATAATCCACTAGAAACCCACAATAATCATATGTATAAAGGTATATGACCCAAAAGATAAAGTCAGAATTCAAGAACATCAAGACACTCTCATTTTTATCTTCAAAATATCAGCCCACATAATATCAGATGAATTAGTCTCTACTCCCCATGAGAGCAAGTTAACATTCAAAACATCAAATCATTATTTATCAACATAGTCCAATATCAGAGGAAGTAAACATCAATTTTATCATCCTGTTAACTAACCACAACTAACCAGATTTATTAAAATCTCATAGGCACTCTAAACCATAAACTCTCTAGCACCCGATTTATAATCTGATCACCAACTATAAACATCAAACCTGTGAATATCATACATGACACTCACTATGTCACCATCAACGACAACCCAAATAATAGATCATCAAAATAGTTATCCACTAATAGATCATCAAAATAACCACATAACATTTACTCTCATAAATCATTAGAAATCAACACATCACAATATCTGATCTCCCAATATCCCTCAACCTCAAATCATTCTCAACAATGATCAAACATGATAACTCTCCAATGACCAATTTTCATCGTATCGGATACCCTAATATCCAAAAGATACGAGTATAAAAACTCTACTGGCTAAGTCAACAGGAATATGTAGGTATCATCCATTAGCCAGCTAACAATAGCAGAGGCTGGTATGTGCCTCCAACTCCTAATAGTAGTAACAGAAGCTAAAACTACTGATGGTATGATATGAAATATCACAAGAGACTATAATCCTTGATCTCTATTAGGATCCACCAAGATCAGTGGCTAACCCATCACATGTAATATGGCTACAACAACTAGACAGGTAATAAAGATAAAGTGCTAATAGATGTCCTAACTATCATAAAATAAACATCATACCTATTTGCCGTCTAGAGATGTTCCATCGCTGTCCAGTCCCCAACTTCTGACCTCAAAATTCCGAACGTGAAAATCATCGGAAATCCATATAAATCCGAAACGGATGTCCGAAACATAACCATAATGGAAATCCGTACAAACCGAAATAGACATCCAAAAATTCAGAACACCAAAAGCAGGTATCCATAACCTGCTCTGATACCAACAAATTGGTATCAGATAAATCTCGAAAATCCAAAATACAAAAATCCAACAAGTATCGCCAAACTTGGCGCTCTGATACCAAGTAAATAAATTGGTATCAGGTTATCCCAAACATCAAAAATACGAAAACAAAAGAACGTATACCTGTGCTCTAATACCACTAAATTGTTACGCCCCAGAGGAGTCCCTGTCCGAGAAAATTTCGGCAGCATCTTCCCTGTACGGTGGACAATCTGAAACTTTTCTACATCCTCACATACCTCAGCCACAGGCGGCTGGAATAATAACATGTAAATATAAAAATACAACCACACATTCCATGCAGTTTATATAACAAGTAAACAGAAAGATAATACCCTGACTCGAAATCAACCCTACTCCACTACACTCGTAAAACTCAAATCCGATGAACTCACCTCTTCTGCCGTCCAGGCAGGCATGTAGTAGAATAAATTCAAATCCAAATCCATCGACATAATAAAATCCATACAATGTCCATAAGTAAAATAATCCAAAACATAACAAGTTCAAAACAGTCTAGAACAGAAAAGAAACCAAAAGAAAACCAATCATATCCTCGAGGTCTGCAGGGACCAGCAACTGGAACTCTCTCCTGACAGCATCAACCTGAAAATATCAACAATAGAGGCGGGGTGAGTCCAACACTCAGCAGGTACAATTGATATACAAAGTAAGGAAATAACACCTAGCACTAATCATGCGTACAGTCTCCTGATATAATAAAGGTAAATGCAAACTGAAGTAAACAGGAGAATACTGTACTAACCATGACCTGGGTATAAGGACAAACAGTCCGAGTGATAGGGAAATCCTGTATGCATGTCAAACATAGGTATCCAAACAATATGCAGCATATAAATGCAGGAAACACAAACACAAGCAATAAATGCATCATGCATATGATGCCAATGATGCGTCCTGGTCACCCCTGACGCCAGTCGATCATCTCACACAATAGTGAGGCCGAGTGGGTAGGGCTGTGACAACCGTGCACTCTGTCGTCACTACTCCTGATGAGTGACCGAGTGGACGGGATGCTGTCGGAGTACACCTATCCTCCTACCCCAAATCATAAATGGGGGAGCGCAATGCTTTATGGGAGCGCAATGCTCTCAACTCCCGGTACACGATGACAGGGAGGAATCCCTGCCGGATAACACGTTGTGTCACACTACCCATGAGCGGACCAACGGTGCCTAACAGAGTCCCTGCTGCAACACACTCTGCCTGAATCGACCACTAACTCATGAGTGGTGGTGTGTGCAGATCCATGTTACTGGCGATGTGCTCAACAATAATGGAGCGAACTATCGCACAGCATGCAATCATGCAAATGGTGCATGACACTAACCACAAAATATCCTGACCTAATCCATATATATATAAAAGTGCATCATAGGTCAACGAATCAAATAAAATCAAAGGTACACAGAAGGTATAAAAACCTAGGTCTTGAACATGGTGAAGCATGGTATATCACTACCCCCTATAAGCATGTATAAACAAATAAAGTATCCATGGGATGCAAATCAAGCAATCAATCAATCATGTATCAGATATTGGGTAGTGACTAATCGAAACAAATAAAGGACATAATTAATGCAACTTGTTAAATTCACTACTATATATATCAAATGACATAAGTCAAAAGTACCCGCCTCCGAAAATAAAAAGGTCCAATCTGACTCCGAGATACTCGTCTCGCGTCAAAGTCCTGTGTTAAATCGCACAGTTTAGCTAATTTAATTATAAACAAATAGCTAAACTAATTTCTAATCCATTGACCAGTTAGGGTTATTTTCATTAACCCCAACTACACCGTTATACAACTTCTAAACCTAAATCAATAATTATTGCTAACACAACTAGCAATAATCTAACACAAAGATCAAAACCATAAACCTTACCTCAACCTCACAGTCGTTACAAGAACCAATAGCCACCAAATGGAGTGACTATCCAACCACAGCACAACCCCACAACAAGTTCCTGCTGCGGGATTCACCACATTGCTGCCCAACTTAGAGTTGTTGCTGCCAACAATTAATTAATTACTACCGAAAACCAGATACACTATCCTGATCAAAAACAGAAATCCAAAAACCAAGAATCCAATCTTACCTCAACCGTGACCTAATTCCACCACAAAGGAAGATTGATCAGGAACAGAGGAGAGGCGGCACAGTGAGGTCCTTCAGTGATGATCGACCGTAGCAGCACAGAGAGCAGAAGGGAGAGCGTCGGCTGTGACAAATCTTCGTCCCCGAGGCACTGGTCTCGGACAGCACCAGCAAAGATCGCAGCAAGGCGCTCACTGGCGTTGGCAAGGTGGCTAGGGCACAAGCACTGAGTAGGAAATCGGCGATGGATTGAGCGTCGCCGGTGCTTGGGGAAAGAGGAATCGGAAGGCAGAGGAGTCGGCCGAGTCTTGCTCAAGCGTCGGCAATGGGAAAAATAGGCTGGGGAAGAAGAAATGGCTGCCAGCTCTGTTCGACGACGGCAGGCTGTAGAGAAACCAAGCAGATCAGCGTGAGTTTAGGAAGGAGAGAAATGTAGAAGCGGAAGAGACCTAAATCGCGAGGTGTGCGGCGCCGGTTAGGAGAAAGGGGCGGTTAGGGCAAGGAGAGGCGCGACTCGGCGTTGAGGAGAAGAAACAAAGGAACGGCGACAACAAAAAATAAAGAAAAATAAAATAAATAAAGAAAAAGGAATTAAGAAATTCAAATTTTCCTCATTTAAATAGGGTAGCCAAAACAGGCTTTTCCGGCCCCATTTTTGTCCCCGTTAACTCGTCCATACGAGCTCCGAAAAATTCTCGAAAAATTTCTAAAAATTCCGAAAAATTCCCTTATCAATATTCGCCTGTTTCCGGTATTTTACAGTGCAGGAGCTTAGGAGCACAAGAAGTCGAGCAAAAGACGTAGCTAGCGAGAAGGACGACACGGGAGAGAGCTGACGGGCTTGGTGCGCCTGAGGGACGAGGTGCTGCGGAAGAGTACGTGGGAAAACGAGAAGGAAGAGCGTGACGTTTCCGAGGGACAAGAAGCCAGAGCGGAAGGTTGCTCGAGAAGGCCGATATTGGGTTCGGGTGAGCCTTATTTCGGTTGGTCAAAATCACCCAAGCGAGGTGAGCTGAACTGGAGCAGAGGGCCCGGACCCAGTCCAGGCACTCGGACTAGTCCGGGGCGCCTAGAACTCTTCCGGGCACCCAGACCTGGATTTTATCCAGAACGTGGTCAAATGCATTCTATACGAAAGGGATAAAGTTTTATCCTCTTCTAGGCGCCTGGAACACTTCCAGGTGCCCTGACCACGACTATAAATACAGCCTTGGTCTAGAAGCTTTTCAATCAACAAGCAATTAGCATTACAACACTTGTGAGCTCTTCTTTTAGTTTAAGCTCTCATTTTGTGCTTTCACTGCTGTAAGAGGCTTCTCCGCCTGAAGGGGATACTTAGTATATTTACTCCCTTGGATTAACAACCCTTCGGTTGTAACCAAGTAAAAGCTGTGAGCCTCTTCTTTTAGTTTCTTTCTTTATTTAATTTACGCAAGTATTCTTTTAAAAGTTTGAGAAGGGTATTTGTTTTTAAATTGTGTAGGGCCATTCAACCCCTTTGATAGCCGGCCACCAACGGTCGCCAACAAGTGGTATCAGAGCCAAGATTCTTCAGGAGGACTAATCATCGATCGAAGCAAAGATGATGGCCGGACCAAGCATATACCCGCCAAAGTTCGAGGGGGAGTTCGCTAGCTGGAAAAAGCGAATATAGGTATTTTTTAAAAATGATTTCGATTTACTTCTAATAATGGAATTCGATTTTATAGCACCGGAAGGTAAAGAAAAATAGCAGTAGATGAAAAAGGAGTAGGCCGACTACGTGGCAAACGGCAAAGCAGAGTTCCATCTGCTGAGCGTCCTTTCGCCACAAGAAGTCAACTAGATCGACAACGATGACTCAGCAAAGGAGCTTTGGGAGAAGTTCCTTGAGCTCCATGAAGGGACGTATGAAGCCAAGCTCGCGAGACGGGACTTACTTCGCAACCAGCTGACCAACCTACAACTTGAAGAAGATGAAACAATTGCGCATCTCCACTTGAGGATTAAGAGATCATCACCGGACTATCGAATCTTGGAGAAAAGGTAAGTAATCGAGATTCACTAAGGTATGCGTTAAATGCATTCCCTAGGAATACAAAATGGGCTTCACTAGTAGATGCTTTTTATATCTCTAAGGACTTAGAAAATATTACCTTAGAAGAATTATTTTCTACGTTTGAAGTATATGAATCGAGATGTGTAGGTACGAAGGAGCCGAAGCACAACATCGCCCTCAAGGCAATGTGAGACGAGCATGAGTCAAAATCTTCTCTCGACGATGAGGAAATGGTAATGATGGTAAGACGCTTTAAAAAGGTATTTAATTCAAGTATAACTAACCATCCGCAGGGTAGAAAGAAAAGGACGATCAGATGCTGCCACTGCAACGAAGAAGGGCACGCCAAAGACAACTGCCCTAAGCTAAGGAACAAGGACAAGGACAAAGGAAAGAAGCCTATCCAAATAAACAAGTTCAAGACACTAAAAGTGACGTGAGATGATATGTCGTCCGAATCGGAAGTCAAGGCCTTCTCCGGACTTGCATTAATGACAAGTCATCAAGACGAGGACTATGATTGAAGCTTGTCCGAAATGAGCATCGAGAGCATCAATGAAGGGGGAGCTATGTCAGAAGAAAGTAGCAGTTCAGGGGGAGTCACGGATAATGAGATTGATAAGGTAAGTCAGGTATGATCTCTTCCTCTCGATAAATTATTTAAATTTGTTAAACTATTAACTAAAGATTGCTACAAATTGGAAAAATAAATTAGAAATTTGAAGATTATTCTAGTAAAATCTTGTCCATTAGAAGAATTTGACAAAATAAAAGTAGAAAAATGAGATTTTGTAAAAAGAAATAAATAACTTAAAAATTCATGCATGCTCATCTAATACAAGTTTTAGAAAATTCAATAATCTAAATTGGTACTTTAGATATCACAAGAGACAAATTAGAAATATTTCAAAGAAATATGTCCCTAAGAAATACCTAATTAATCCAGTTGGTTGGAACCTATAGTGGGTTCCGAAATCTTGTCTAACTTAAACCTTAATTAGACTTAGCACTTTCAGTGAGAAAATTAAACGTTTAATTTCTGTATAAAGCTTTGTTTAGAAGTGGTTGATGATCTAATAACTAAGAAGACCTAGTGCCTCGCCACAACCTGAAAGCCAAAATATTGAAATAAAATATTTAATTGACTAACTGATAAAACATTAAATTAGGGATTAGTTAATGCTTTAAATTTTTTTTTGTAAATGTCTCAAAAATATTTTGCAAAAATGTCTAACTTAGATTTTTTCTTAGAAAATTTTTCAGCTTGATTGTTTTTCTCTTAGAAATATTTTTTTTCTTGCAAAAAGTTAGCAAAATTTCTCAAAAAAATATTTTTAATAGTTAGTCAAAAATATTTTTCTCCGTAATTTTTTTTTCACTTAGAAACTTTTACAAATTTTTTAGTATTATTAAAAATTTTCAAAGTTTTCAAAATTTGATAAAGTTATTTCAAAAATTTTCTACCCTTTGATTTTTCTTGGTACCCCATTTTTTATGTGATCAAAGGGGGAGAAGGAAATGATTAAGTCTAGGGGGAGGTAGATTCAAATTTTTTATTTTTTCACTTTATTGCAGAATTTATTATTTTAACTTTATGTCTCTTTACCCTAGCTTAACTTGGGTTGCTTACATCAAAAAGGGGGAGATTGTTGGAACCACAAGGTTATTTTGATGTGATCAACCAAGTTAGGTTAGGTCCTGTGGTGTTTTAACCTTGTGTCTAAGTGTGTAGGACCTTAGGAACATAAGAATTCGAGCAAAAGACGCAGCTAGTGAGAAGGACAACACAAGACAGAGCAGACAGGCTCGGTGCGCCCGAGGGACGAGGTGCTTCAAAAGAGTGTGTGAGCAGACGAGAAGGAAGCGCACGACGTTTCCGAGGGGAGAGAAGCCAGAGCGAAAAGTTTCTCGAGAAGGCCGATATTGGGTTCAGGTGAGTCTTATTTCAGTTGGCTGAAATCACCCAAGCGAGGCAAGGTGAACCGGAGTAGAGGGCCCGGATCAAAAAAGTCAATGTTGTTGACTTTCTTGGTCCGGGCGCCCGGACCCAGTCCGGGGCACCCAGAACCCTTTCGGACGCCCGGACCTGGATTTTATCCAAAACACGGTCAAACACGTTCTATACGAAAGGGATAAAGTTTTATCCCCTTCTAGGCGCCTGGAATGCTTCTAGGCGCCCCGACCAAGGCTATAAATACAACATTGGTCCAGAAGCTTTTCACTCAACAAGCAATTAGCATTACAACACTTGTGAGCTCTTCTTTTAGTTTAAGCTTCTCATTTTGTGCTTTCACTACTGTAAGAGGCTTCTCCGCCTGAAGGAGATACTTAGTACATTTACTCCCTTGAATTAACAACCTCCCCTGTTGTAACCAAATAAAAGCTGTGAGCCTCTTCTTTTAGTTTCTTTCTTTATTTAATTTACGCAGATGTTCTTTTAAAAGTCTGAGAAGGGTATTTGTTTTTAAATTGTGTAGGGTCATTCAACCCCTCTGATAGCCGGCCACCAACGGTCACCAACAGCTTCATCATAACCCATATCAGTTACCTTTGTGTCATTTTCCCCTTCATGTAGTTCAACTATCTTATCCCACAATTCTTTTGTGTTATTGAAGGGGCCGATTCGGTTGAGTTCCTCTTTTGTTAGGTCACATTGTAGAGTGTTGAGTGCCTTCGAGTCGATTTATGCTTTCTTCTTCATTTCGTATGTCCATTTCTCTGGGTTGGAAATTTCTTTGATCTCATTGACCGGTGTTGTGTTCTAGATAGTGAACCATTAGTCGATATACATCTTGAGGAAGACTTCCATCCTCCTTTTTTAGTATGAGAAATCGTTCCCATTGAAGAGTGGAGCGCATACAGTGGAATATCCCTCGGACTGTACCATTATTCTTGCAAAGATAATTTTTAAGGAGAAATAATTTTCATGACTTCATCTTGGGGTAAGTAATGTAATAGAATTAAAAATGAATAATTAATAAATTATCGATTGGTGGTTGCACTAAAATCAAAAGCCTTTGCTTTGATACCAATTGTAGGACTGTTGAGAACAAGAGAGGAGGAGGTGAATCTCGTAGCTTAAAAACTTTTCTTTTCTAAACTAAATTTGTCAAAAATTGAGTAAATAGTGGAATAGGAATAAGTAAAAAAAAATGGAAGGATCACACTTGGGCTTTTACTTGGTTTGAAGTATAACTAGCCAACTCCTACTCTAAGACCTATAATCCTTTGAATCATATATGTTAGGCAATTCACTAGAATCTCCTTTGAAATTTTGCAAGGAGAGATCAAATAGAAAATAAAAGAGATAGTAACAATTTTACTACTCTCTTAATTTTGCAATAAAAACAAAGTCTACTGACAATAGTTGAGTAGAAATTGAAGCTCATTGTTAGTGTTGCTCTCGACAGTCAAGAAAATGACACCGTAAAGACAAACAAAAAATGAACCATCTTGAAGTACCATAGGGCTGATAGTCAGTTTCTTTGAGCAACATGATACATCCTCTACATCCAAATCTAGAAATGAAAGAAAAATCAAGGAGTAGTGAGTACAAACGACTCAGGAGGTAGATAAAAAGATAGCGCACGAATTAATGTGAAATTGAGTCAAAGGAATAGTCTTAGATAATAATACTTATTACAAAAGTAAGATCATCAATATAATTACTTGCTAACAAAAATATAAATAATAATATAATCCTCCTCTAACTTGCTCAATCGGTATAACCTATAAATCAGGAGTATATACTATCCAAAAATCACCTACATATAAAAAGAACATAACCAACTTATAGTAAGCATATAACAGTCAATATCTATGGAAGAAACACTACCACCGACGGATCCCATTGGCAGATAGGATATATGATAGCTATCTAGATAGGGACTACATGGTAAATACTCTACTACGAACAAGCCCCATGGGCACTCTAGAAATATATCAATGGCCACTGTGTACGGGAGGAATGCTCTACCATGGAAGGGTCATGTGGGAAGACAGGGTGTGTAGGTAGCTACCTAATTATAGATAGAAGGAGAAACACTCTACCACAGATGACTATTGGATAGTCAAGATATAAATGTATACAAAGCCATAATAACAAAAATACTGAACTTATTTTTTGGTATATTACTAGCAGAGAGCTTCATTGATATTGGATCAATGAAGTAGAGATGATTTTTTATTATGAGGAAGTACTCGATCAGGTGAAAGTAAAATTCATTTATTTTTTACTGTGCATTAAAATCTTTTAAACGAGTACACTATCAACAATTGAAGTGAAAGCGAGTCATTGTTCACCCTCTCTAACACTCTTAATAGTTGGATATGGAACTAGAATGACCTTAACATAAAATTCCAAACACCTCCTAGTATCTAGAAATAACATGTAAAGTTAATTAGTATAATTTTAAAAGGAGAGAGATAGAAAAAAAATTATATTCAATCAAACTACTCCCAATCAATTAAATTCTCTAATTAAATCATTGCAATAATAATAATAATAAATACACATTTCCTTTCATTGAAATTTCTTGATTTGTGACCATAAATATAAATATGAATGCTCAACTTAGCACTTCATATATATAATACATGATTTTTAGGGTTTGTAAAATTCGGTGCAATTTTTCTCTATAGGTGTCAATTCCATTTTTTCTAGATCATGTCCAACCAAAGCATCTTGTTGCATAATATTCCCAAAGATCTATAGATTATTCGTTACCACTATCACCATGCATTTCACATGCCAACTAGACCACGTAAACTGGTTTTCAGGGCTCACCCTGAAGCTCCCCAACTCTCTGGCAAACGAGAACAACAACCCTGGTAGCTCCTCCTCTTGCTCCGTCGAGTGCACATCGAAGCACAATTTGTATTGGCCTTTCGACTTCATAGTTGGCAAGCTAATGTAATCCGTCAATTCCCTCACCAACTCGCTCACCACTTGAGTGTCCAGCATGGTCATGGCGGTGTCAGAGTTGAAGGTGATGTTGTCGTCTGTCAACTTGGATCGCCTAGTAAGGTACTCGATGTCGAACTCACCCGGGTTAGATATGGCATTAAGCTGTACAGCGTAGTAGCTATCTTGTGTCATGAGCGACGTGATGGTCGCCTTTCCGGCAATAGTTGTTTTGCCGCATCCCAAGAAGAGCCTGCTGTCGAGTCCCCCATAGAGCCAGGAGTTCAGACAGTAGGAGAAGTACTTGCTCATGTACTTAGGAGCGAGCTGGTGGATCAGAGATAGCGACTAGGGGCCCAACCCAATGGTGCTGCTAAAGTCGTCGCCGATGGTGTCCAAGGACCGAAAGTTTCAACGGAATAGCATATTTGGAATGGATGTAAATTGCTTCGTATTTAACGAGTAGAAATGGAAGGTATTTGAGGAGAACATTCCGTCGATGTAGGAGCCGTCGTCGTAAGAGTAATGGTACTCATACATCTGATCATCATCACAATAACCTTGGAAAAAGCACTTGCACTCATCGAAATTACAAGATAACTTGTTGCAGGAGAGGCATGCACTATGATTGAATAGGGTGGTAATCCTATTGAAGCATCGACAGCCCACGCAGTTGACCCAGTTTAGCTCGCTACCAATGTCGATGATGCCCCACACATGTTGCGGGTTTGGCGTGCCCATGCTGAACTCCATCAAGAAATCCCAGTCATCATAGTGCATGTCGACCTCTATGTTGATGGCGGTCTTCATGGCAATGTGGTTGGCCAAGTAGCTAGCTTGGTTGACCTAGCGGGCGGCGGCGGCCTGCAGGCGATCGAAGGGCATCATCGAGCTGTTGTACAGTGGCGACTAATTGGGGGGAGTCACGGTGGACCAACTCGATGTCAAAGATAGTGCCTGTCGGCACAAGGATGAGCATGAAGGAGATCAGTAGGAGGAGGTGGAAGAAGGTAATGATGGCCGCCATTGCGATAATTAATGAAGATTTATTTTCAACTAGTGCGTGGATTTTATAGAGAGAGTCAATGGTGAATAAAGAAATTTAATTAATGGGAATTGATGACAAGATTGATTGAATAAAATTTGGAAGGAAGTTAGATTCGGAATTTGCATTTAACTTAGAAATTCTGAGAGGATTGGAAATTAAAGGGAGCTATAGGCATCTCTTCAATTCGATTAATTGGCAAAAATATATGTTTAATTGTTTATTTTATAATTAATTGATTCCAAAATGAACCATAGGTGTAAGTGTCCTTCAACTCCTTCCGGCCAATTGATATTCATTTGGAAGGAACTTTGGCTCCCATTCCAAGTTTAGTTAAATTGTTTTAATTGTATTTGAATGCATTCAGAATTTGTACATAGAGTGTCTCCACATTATCATCTCATTACTGATAATGGAGCTTCCTCCAATAATGTGGATTGGTCTGATACTTACTGGATGTCTACCGATCAACCTCCAGTATCGACAATGATGCTCCTATACAGATCAATATGTATTGGTGTAGCTAAAATTTTCAATTAGGAGCCTAATTCAATTAATTAAAAAAATTAATACAATATAAAATCTAATTATTCAACTCTTAAAAACTCAAAAATAATTTTTAAATATAAGTTGAAATTTTTAAAAATTCTGTAGGACAATTTTCACAATCCAAAACCTTAAATTTCAAATTTAAGAAACTAAAAATAAACTTAAATTTGAAAATTTCGACCTTAGCCCTTGATTAAGTCTAGTTGAATCCAAAATTCATTCCAAAATGAAAAATAATTAAAATTTAATAGAAATGAGTCTGAAATCCTAAACATTGACCTAGAAATCTCCAAATGATATGAAATAAGTTTTCATATGTTCGTCTTTTTCTCCTGATTATCTAAATGTTTTCATACATCATTTTGAATAAATATTTTAAGAGTGGTAACTTTTTCCGATTTGGTGCTAGAGGAAGGGGTGCGAATAGCTCGTCGCGCTCGATCGCTTGCTTCGATGATGATGTGCAGCAGAATAAACCTCGAAACCAAGCTCTCCAATGCTAACAAGTAGATTTACTTGGTATCCACCACAACAAGAGGCGACTAATCCAAGAATCCATACATGACGCACTTCTCCACTAATAAAATACTCCTTCTCGGTCGCAGGTGGAGGCAGAGAAGCCTCGTACAATCTCCTCACAACAAGATACATTCATACAAGAAGAAAATACAAGAATACAAAGTAAAAAAATCTCTTCTTACTTGACCTTGTTGTTGTAGATCACCTCTCACAAGCTTCAGAAATGCAACAACACCTCAACTTTGAGCTTGCAAAAATTGGCGAAGAAAACTCGGAGAAGATCAGTGGAGAATCAAAGAAAATCTACGAAGGAAAACACTCACTAACGGCTTTATCCTATGCAACGGTCATATCCCAATCAATTGACCAATCGATTGGGGAGACTTGAATTGATTGGCAGATCGATTCAGAATACCTCTGTGCTCAGCTGGAAAAGGCCTGAATCGATCGCCCGATCAATTAAGCCTTCCTCGTGTTTTCGCGAGAAGCCAGCTCCAATCGATCAGCTAATCGATTGACGGTGCCCAATCGATCGGCTGATCGATTGGGAACCCCTCTGTGCTCACGATTTTACTTCCTAATCGATCGGCTGATCGATTAGGCCAGCCTCAACTCGCGGCCATATCCAATCGATCGACTGATCGATTGGACTACAGTTTAATCGAACGGTTGATCGATTGACCTCCCCTTTAACTTGTTTAAACTCAAGTCCAAGGCTCCAAGCACAACATTCGATCAACTGTGACCTGTTGGGATTACTTTGTGCCTAGCATCCGGTTAACCTTGACCTGCTGGGACTTCTTCACCAAGTATCTAGTCAATCCCTTTGATCCACTTGGACTTTTCTCTTTGTGTCAAATGTCCAGTACTCAACCTTGACCCATTTGGACTTACGGTCTCATGCCAAGTGTCCAGTCAGCCTTGACCCACTTGGACTTCCATTTACTAGATGTCCGATCATCCTTGACCCACCTGAATTTCCATTTCCTGGCTTCACTCACCAGAACTTTTGCCTGGCTTCACTCACCAGGATTTCCATCTACCTAGCTTCACTCACTAAAATTTTCACATCACCTGGCTTCACTCACCAGGATTTTCCTTCTGCCCAGCTTCACTCACTAGGAATTTCACCTTGCTTCACTCACTAAGATTTTCACATTACATGGCTTCACTCACTAGGATTTTCATCTACCTAGCTTCACTCCCCAGGACATTCAACGCCAAGTGTCCGGTCAAACCTTTGACCCACTTGGATTTTCCTCTTCTGCCAACCTCCCCGTTGGACTTTCCAGTCAAGTATCCTGCCAATCTTAGCCTACTTGGACGATCTCCACGACATGGATGATTGCACCTGCAATCTCTATATATTGTCAAACATTGAAACTCAAACATCAAGACTCAAGCTTGAGCTAACTCAAGCTTAGTCAGACTGGTCAACCTTGACCCAGGGAATATTGCACTAACAATCTCCCCCTTTTTAATGTTTGATAATACCTTTAAGTTAGGCTAATCTCATAGCCTCAACTTCTTCTCATGCCAAAGCATGAATGAGGGTTTCCTTTATTCTCTCCCTTTCCTAGAGGACAAACTTCCCCTTTAGGTTATGAAGGTCTAACTTAACCCTACATTCTCCCCCTTTGACACACATCAAAAACTCTTCCTCTGAAGAGTTACTTATATATTGTTCACAACCTTATATGTTGTTCACAACACTACAATGAAGGTCTCGTACCCTTCATTGTGTCCAATGCTCACCCTTGAGCATTAAACCACTTCATAATGCTCATCCTAAAGCATTCGCTCAAATGAAGGTTAACCATCTTCAAGGTTTCAAAAATAATTTTCATGTCCTTAAAGAGTGGATCCCCCTAAAGACATACTTCAAACTTCTGTCATTGCACCAATAATGATTTGGAGTTCCAAAACCTTTAGGAAACCCAAAATTTGAAGTTTTGAGGTTCAAGTATCAATATTGAATGTTGACCTCAATCTAAACTTCAACTTAGCCTTCTTGTAACTAATCCTATCTTATTTCAACAATAAAGTTACCCTTAAATGTATATAAATATATTTCAAAGGGTTAGGAATGGTAAATAAGACTAAAAATGACTTGAAGTTCTGAAATCAAGACTTCAGCAGCCAAAATCAGTCTTTTCAATCGATTGAAGTTGGGGCTCAATCGATTGAAACCTTTTGAATCGATCCACTTATTGATCCTGCGAGCCTCTATTTATAGAAAACACCTTTGAATCGATCGACTGATCGATTCAGTGAGGCTCTGCTCAAAGTAAAACTCAGTTCAATTGATCGACTGATCGATTGGTCCTTCTCAATCGATCGACTGATCGATTGGGTTTCTGATTTCTAAAATCTAATTTCAGATGAAATTCAGAAATGCCCTAAAAATTCTATAAAATTCTAAAAATCATGAAAAATCTTCTAGACATTATTTAAGGCATATACTATTAAGGAAAAATAGTTTTCTATGAAAATATATCATATTTTCAAGGATTGACACAAACTTGAAAACTTGTAAAAATTTTAATGTTTTCTTCTAGTTTGTGTCTAACTTTTCAATGATGATTACTATCAAAAGATAGCATTCACCAAGGTTCTCCAAAATATATTTGAAATCATTTTCAAAACCAATTTCCAACCATGTTCTTTGGGCTCAATGCACATGATTTGTACATTAGTTTTCCTAATGATTGAAGTATACATAACTATGTGTTTCGATGAAATTAAGAACTCAAAAATAATGTACTAAATCAATATCTTGAGTCTTGTTCATTATCCTAACATCTCACTTGTATCTAATGCGCACTAAATCACATATAAGTTATCTTATGGTTCTTTGTGAGATGTGGATTTTGGTTTTGCCCTAACTAAAAGTTCATGCATACTTATCAAGGTATTTTAAGGATTATGATCATCCACCTAGGATGCCACTTGTTAGTAAATGTCATTGTCCTTAATTACAAGGAAATTTAAAATAATGCATGATGATTTTATGGCATACATCAACATAAGTGATTTTTCAAAAGAAAAACATGCTTTAGTAACATGATGTATGTATGACATGACATGATATTTTTATGTTTTTCATAATATAAGAATGAATGCAACACATGATGTCTTGACATATGATGGGCAATCAATCATGGCAAATTAGCATTAATAAAATGTACCTAGATTAACTATCTATGTATCCTTAAATCATAGCAAACTTAAAATCTAATCCTAGGGTACCCATATCTTTTCTAAGAAATGCCAAAACCCAATTTGGTATTTCTTTTGCTCTTGATTAGTTGTGCCAATTTAAATTAAGTCTAACTCCTCAAGTGTTGGCACATCTTACTCTTCCAAAGAGTAACTAATTAATCTTTTACATTTTCAAAGGTTAACAAAAACCTTGAAAATGCCTCCAAGTGCCAACTACATTAAGATTGGGTTAACCACCCTTCCAATTAGATTTTACACTCTCTAAACCCATCTAGGGTGTAGAGAATATACTCCTAGGAATCCAACACCTATTGATGTTCCTTGGATGTTCTAAGTATTCGCTAGGGATAACTTCCCTAGATACCCTCCTAATGACCTTTCTAGGAGTCTTAGAGGCCTTGGTCACTTCCTCTAGGTCAACTCTAAGGATAGGTTCCCTTGTGACATTCTTAGTGACTTTCTTAGACTTCATAGAATCCTTATTCACATTGGTCTTGGCAAAAATACTCCTAGGGATAACTTCCCTTGTATCTTTGACTTGACCCTTAGACCTAGGGTTAGTTCCATAGCTATATGGAACTTTATGATAAGAAGGAACATCTTTCTTGGCTTATGGTTTGTATCCCAAACCTTTCCTACCATTGGATGATTCTTGTCTAACTATCCCTATGGTTTGCTCTTTTTGACCCTTAAGAATATTTTCTATTCTCTTTAGGGTCATTTCTATTCTATCAAGCCTTGACCTCAAGGCTTGGTTCTCCAATTTTAAATCCTTATATTTTGATTTTTCATTGAATCCTTGAACATTTCTATTTCTAGGGTTATATCTAAGATCCTTAGAGTTATTACCTAAGTTGTCTACCTTCATAACCTTAAGTGATGCAGTCTTTGCATGATATGCTACATATTTTTCTTTAATGTTGTCATGTCTCATATTTTCATGATAAATAGCATTAAAATGATATAAATTGGTTCTAGCATGCTTTTTACCATTACTTAACGGAATAGGCTCAATAAATGATACCTTGGGGTTCCTTTTGGAAACTCCCCCCTTGACTAGAGCTTCCTCCTTTTGGCTTGATCGGTATCTTCCCCTTTGGACATTGGCTCTGGTAATATCCTTTTTGGTTACAAGAAAAACACACAATGTGCTCCTTGCTCTTCTTTATTGTTGGGGCGGTCTCCTTAGGCTTCTCCTTAGCCTTTTGTGCCACTTGACCCTTCTTCTTGGCCAGTTTGGGGCACTTACTCTTATAGTGCTCATGCTCCCTACACTCAAAACATATAATATGATTTTTATGTTGGAGGATCTTGCGGCCGGCTTGAAGGGGGGTTGGATAGACGGCACCCCCAAAACTCGCTTCCTACGTATTCGTTAGTGCGCAAGCGGAAATACAAATACTAAAACAATGAATACGAAAGCTAAAGACAAAGAAAAGAACTAGCAAACCAATAACACGTTCGTTTAACGTGGTTCGGAGATGATGCTCCTACTCCACGGCTGTCCGTAAGGTGGACGATCCCTATCCGTCGGTGGATTAGCCCCCGGCAAACTCCGGCTATCTCAAGTCGCTCCTTGTGGGTGGAGAAACCTCACCACAACACACCAAGACCTCTTGGATTCCACAAACACTTGAGCACTTGTAGACTACTAATTAGACCTTAACCAAGTTTAATTTCGTCGCCTTGGCCGGCCATACCAAGCTCCTTCTTATAGAGCTTGGAACAAATCAGAACCTGATTTGCCCGTTACCAGTCGACTGGTCCTTACGGCTCTCTCAACGGCTATCTGCTACAGTGCATCAGTCGACTGGTCCATACACCAGTCGACTGCTACAGTACGCTACAGTAACTGCTACAGTAGCTGCTACAGTACCGCTACAGTGAAACCCTAAAACTAGGATTTTACTCCGAGTACAATCTCTCATGCACTCGTACCCTCACGACTCATTTGACTCTTCTTTGCAGTCTTGACCTCTTGCCTTCAAGCCTACTTCCTTTGGCTCTCGTCCCTCGGATGCATCCAAGCCCGCGGCTTGTCTCCAATGCCATCCTTCGCGTATGCCTCGAAGTCGCTTCCCTCGGCCATTGTCCTTGCTGCCTTGTCCATGGTCCCTCGGATGCCCCATCCTTCACCGGACCCGAAGCCGTCAACCTGAGTCACATGTGTCACCTGCAGTCCTGCACAACTCAAGTACACATATCAAATAACAAGGGTAAACCTAACTTAAACCCTTTGCCCAAACACCAAAACACATGGTCCCACGAACCATTGGGATTGCTCCAACAATCTCCCCCTTTTTGGTGTTTGGCAATACGTTTAAGTTAGGGAAAACAAATAGCAAATAAACATGCTAATACAATGGACTTACGATGCCAAGGCTACACACTTGGCAACCGCCGAATGGACTTACGTTGCCAAGGCTACACACTTGACAACCGCCGAAACAATGCACCAAGAATTGGAACCTATCACAAGGCTCCCCCTACACCTACGCTCCCCATTGAGCTAGGATTTTATCACAGGGCTTTTTAAGAACCTATCCCAAGGCTCCCCCTACGCAAAGGCACTAAAGGTTTTCCCAACTAAACCTTAATTCTCCCCCTTTGCCTAATATCCAAAAAGTTCTCCAACAATATCCCAATTGTTGAAAATTTCTCATCCAAACTGACCCTAAACTCATGTATTAATCCCCCTTGGATCCCATACATCTAAGTGAGTTGACATGGTCAAGAACAGCGCTGAAAAACACTTTCAGGCTGGTATCAGTCGACTGCCCCAAGTGTCAGTCGACTGCCCCTTTCGACAGAACCTTACAGAACCATTCTGTGGTCGAAAAACACTGTTACCAGTCGACTGGTGTTGGTACCAGTCGACTGGTGTCGTCAAAATGAGCTTACAGAAACATTCTGTGCTCAAAAACACTGTTACCAGTCGACTGGTACCCTATTTCTGAAAAAATCAGCCTTTTCAGGCCAACTTCAGAAATGCACCAGAAATTCCTTAAACCTCCAAAAATTTCCAAATTTTGTGGAGAGGTCTATTGTACCAGTGTCCACTTGGGAAAAATATATTACAAAATATATCTATCACCAATCCCAAGATTGACACAAAATCCAAAACTAGCTAAATGGTTCAATTGAACCTTGACCTAAAGTCCTAGTTTTGGCTTCCTTTTGATGTATTTGCCCATACCAACCCACAATGCATCCCTAGCATTGGTTTATATGGCATCTATACATCCAAAACCAATTATCATGCTATATGACCCCAAATGTCATATTTCTTGCATGAAACACAATCCAAATGTGCCAAAACCCTAGTTTTGAGACTCAAGTCCGTCTCTAAACCATTTGGCACACTCCATGGCTCCTCTAGACTCCCAAGTAGTACCCACCTAAGATCCATTGGCCATGGGTCCCAAATTGACACTTGGAGCTCTTCCTAGAGCTCTTTACCTTAGTCACCTCCCTAGGTGACTCATCTACAATGACTAGGCCACATCGGTGCACCTTCGGTGACACTTGGTCTACAAACCTAACTTTCTTAACCTTGGACACCTTGTCCTTGGTTAATTTCTTCTTACCATTAAATGGCTTTTCCTTGCCATCTATTGACTTCTCCTTGCCATAGTCATATGCAACCCTAGCATAAGACTTTCCCTTAGCCTTGGAGGACTCTCCCTTGCCATGATCATTTGCCGCCCTAGCATATGATCTCCTTTTGACCTTGGAGGGACTAGATCGGTATCCCAAACCCGATCTATCATTGTTGGGTTTTTGACTCGCCAACACCATACTTAATCCCTTAGATCCAATAGTGAATCTCTTAAGGAATTTCTCTAAACCATCAAGCTTTACCTTCAAGGCTTGATTCTCCCTTTCTAGGTTCCTAAACCTAGAGTCAACATGTCCACCTTGGACATTCCTAGACCTACCCTTTCTAGGCATATGTCTCCCCTTCTTGGGATTAATGCCTTGGGTCTCCTTAGGTCTACTATTTCTAGGTTTTTCATGTATAGGTCTCCTAGGGTTATGATCGATATTTACCCTATTCCTATCATGATATTTAAATCCAAAATTTTGCATGGGTAAATAATGAGAATTATTCCTAGCATGCATGGAGGAATTTAAATTTGACTTCAAATTCAAACTAGGGTTTACCTTACCCTTTACCTTTGGAGCTCCCCCTTGACATGAGCCTCCATTCTTCCTCCACTTCTTTTCCCACATCTTCAAATGCGCCAACTTCTTGAGCTCTTTCTTCTTTGGGCATTTGGTGTGGTAGTGCCCTATTTCACCACAAGTGAAGCATCTAATGTGCTTCTTCTCCTTCTTCTTCTTGGCACCATCATTTCTACAACCCACATTAGTATTCAAATCAACTTGAATGGGTTTAGAATTTACCTCTTTCTTACCCATAGGACATCTACTCTTGTAGTGCCCTTTTTCATTGCAACCGAAGCAAATGATATGGTCCTTTGACTTGACTTCGGTGGAGGTGCTCACTAGGTTGACCTCCAAGACCTCTTCTTCATCCGTCTTGGATTCTTCTTCAACCCTTGAGGATGTTGATGATGCTTCATCTTCCTTCTCCTCCTCGGATGTTGAGCATGACTCAACTTCCGTTTGCTCCACCTCCTCTTCTTGAGCTACTAAGCCCATCTCCTTGGGCTCCACATCCGATTGGTCCTTCTTCTCCTTTTGGACCACTTCGTCACTTTCTTCGGATTTTTCTTCTTCTTCTTGTGTAGGCAAAAATTCCTCCCATGGAAATTTCTTCACTTTGCTCCATAATTCATGGGCATTCTCATATTTACCTACACGACTCACAACATCATTAGGCAACAAATCAATTAAAGTTGCTATTACCTTTGAGTTTGCCTCCGATCGTGAGGTTTGCTCCTCCGTCCAATGTCGTGTTCGGAGCTTCTTTCCTTTCTTGTCCTTTGGGACTTTGAATGACTCCCTTACCACCATCATGATGTCCCAATCCGTGTTGAAGAAAACCTCCATCCTCATCATCCAATACGTGATGTCCCCAAGGCTTCCTCCTTCAAATTTTGGAGGGACAATAAACCCGGCCATCTTGTGCTTCCTTGGCGGTTAGTCCAACGGAGAGCGTCCTCGCTCTGATACCACTTGTTGGAGGATCTTGCGGCCGGCTTGAAGGGGAGTTGGATAGACGGCACCCCCAAAACTCGCTTCCTACGTATTCGTTAGTGCGCAAGCGGAAATACAAATACTAAAACAATGAATACGAAAGCTAAAGACAAAGAAAAGAACTAGCAAACCAATAACACGTTCGTTTAACGTGGTTCGGAGATGATGCTCCTACTCCACGGCTGTCCGTAAGGTGGACGATCCCTATCCGTCGGTGGATTAGCCCCCGGCAAACTCCGGCTATCTCAAGTCGCTCCTTGTGGGTGGAGAAACCTCACCACAACACACCAAGACCTCTTGGATTCCACAAACACTTGAGCACTTGTAGACTACTAATTAGACCTTAACCAAGTCTAATTTCGTCGCCTTGGCCGGCCATACCAAGCTCCTTCTTATAGAGCTTGGAACAAATCAGAACATGATTTGCCCGTTACCAGTCGACTGGTCCTTGCACCAGTCGACTGGTGCCAGCCCAACGGCTATCTCAATGGCTCTACTACAGTGCATCAGTCGACTGGTCCATACACCAGTCGACTGCTACAGTACGCTACAGTAACTGCTACAGTAAAACCCTAAAACTAGGATTTTACTCCGAGTACAATCTCTCATGCACTCGTACCCTCACGACTCATTTGACTCTTCTTTGCAGCCTTGACCTCTTGCCTTCAAGCCTACTTCCTTTGGCTCTCGTCCCTCGGATGCATCCAAGCCCGCGGCTTGTCTCCAATGCCATCCTTCGCGTATGCCTCGAAGTCGCTTCCCTCGGCCATTGTCCTTGCTGCCTTGTCCATGGTCCCTCGGATGCCCCATCCTTCACCGGACCCGAAGCCGTCAACCTGAGTCACATGTGTCACCTGCAGTCCTGCACAACTCAAGTACACATATCAAATAACAAGGGTAAACCTAACTTAAACCCTTTGCCCAAACACCAAAACACATGGTCCCACGAACCATTGGGATTGCTCCAACATTTTATTCTTAATTGAACTAATTATACCTTCACATGTAGGGATGCCACTTGATCCTCCATTTGATTTTACTTGACTTGTGGAGGTTGCCCCATCTTCTTCTTCTTCACTTGACCCAGAAGTAGAAGCTTCTCCTTCTTCTTGGTCCAGTGTCAATGAATGTCACTCCCCTCAATCCTAGAGGTGGAGGCTTCTTCATCTTCATCTTGTACATGGAACAAAGAGCATGCTCCCTCTTTGTCTTTTTCATTGCATTCTTTTGAAGATGAAGCTTCTTGGTCTTCCTCTTCGGATGTTGAGCATCTCTTAACTTCCGAGTCCTCTTCTTCTTCCTTGTAGTCTTGATCCGATGAATCACCTTCTTTTGATTCTTCTTGGTTTGGTATAGTGGAGGGTTCTTCATGAAGCTTGACTAATTTGCCCCACAATTCTTTTGTATCTTCAACTTTTCCAATTTTGCATAGAATTATGCTTGGCAATAAGCTAACCAATAATTTGGTTACCTTGTCATTTGCCTCGCACCTTTGAATTTTCTCCTTGCTCCATTGGCTCTTCTTGAGTAATTTTCCTTTTGAATTCTTTGGAACTTCAAAGCCTTCCATGAGAGCAAACCATTGCACTATCTCCATCATGAAGAAATTTTTGTTCTTGATTTCCAAGAATCAAAGCTTGTCATGGTGAATGGTGGAGACACCCTTGTGTCGTATCCAAATCCATCTTGGAATTCCATTTAAAATTAAACTCTTGATGAATTCTTTGACTTGTTAAACTTGCTTCAACTTTCTCATCCTCTAACCTTTTTGCCCTTCTGGCGATGATTCCGGTGAAGAGCACCTTGCTCTAATACCACTTGTTAGAGTCGATTTGGTGCTAGAGGGGGGGAGGTGAATAACTTGTCGCGCTTGATCACTTGCTTCGATGATGATATGCAGCAGAATAAACCTCGAAACCAAGCTCTCCAATGCTAACAAGTAGATTTACTTAATATCCACCTCAACAAGAGGCAACTAATCGAAGGATCCACACATAACGCACTTCTCCACTAAGAAAATACTCCTTCTCGATTGTAGCTGGAGGCAAAGAAGCCTCATACAATCTCCTCACAGCAAGATACACCCACACAAGAAGAAAATACAAGAATACAAAGTAAAAAAATCTCTTCTTGCTTGACCTTGTTGTTGTAGATCACCTCTCACAAGCTTCGGAAATGTAATAGCACCTCAACCCTAAGCTTACAAAATCTGGTGAAGAAAACCTGGAGAAGATCGGTGGAGAATCAGAGAAAATCTATGAAGGAAAACACTCACCAATGGCTTTATCCCGTGCAATGGTCACATCCCAATCGATTGACTAATCGATTGGGGAGGCTTGAATTGATCGGCGGATCGATTCAGAGTGCCTCTGTGCTCAGCTGGAAAAGGCCCGAATCAATCGCCCGATCGATTAAGCCTTCCTCGTATTTTCGCGAGAAGCCAGCTCCAATTGATCGACTAATCGATTGGCGGTGCCCAATCAATCGGCTGATCGATTGGGAACCCCTCTTTGCTCACGAATTTGCTTCCCAATCGATCAGCTGATCGATTGGGATAGTCTCAACTCACGGCTATATCCAATCGATCGACTGATCGATTGGACTATAGTTCAATCGATCAGTTGATCGATTGACCTCCTATTTGACTTGCTTAAACTCAAGTCTAAGGCTCCAAGCCCAACATCCGGTCAACCGCGACCTATTGGGACTCCTCTGTGCCTAGCATCTGGTCAACCTTGACCTGCTGAACTTCTTCACCAAGTGTCTGGTCAATCTCTTTGACCCACACCTGGACTTTTGTCCTTGTGCCAAATATCAAGTCAACCTTGACCCATTTGGACTTACGGTCTCGTGCCAAGTGTTCGGTCAGCCTTGACCCACTTGAACTTTCATTTATTAGATGTCCGGTCATCCTTGACCCACCTAGATTTCCACTGCTTGGCTTCACTCACCAGGACTTTCACCTGGCTTTACTCACCAGGATTTCCATCTGCCTAGCTTCACTCACTAGGATTTTCACATCACTTGGCACTCACCAGGATTTTCCTTTTTTCTAGTTTCACTCACTGGGTCTTTTACTTAGCTTCACTCACTTGGATTTTCACATCACCTGGCTTCACTCACCAGGATTTTCCTTCTGCCCAGCTTCACTCATTAGGACTTTCACCTAGCTTCACTCACTAGGATTTTCACATCACCTGGCTTCACTCACCAGGATTTTTATTTGCCTAGCTTCACTCACCAGGAATTTCAACACCAAGTGTCTGATCAAACCTTTGATCCACTTGGATTTTCCTCTTCTGCCAACCTCCCCGTTGGACTTTCCATTCAAGTACCTGGTCAACCTTGACCTACTTGGATGATCTCCCCCACATGGACGATTGTACCTGCAATCTCCATATATTGTTAAATATTGAAACTCAAACATCAAGACTCAAGCTTGAGCTAACTCAAGTTTAGTCAGACTGGTCAACCTTGACCGAGGGAATATTGCACCAACATTTTTAACACAAATATGGCCAATTTGACCTAATATTAAAGATTATTATCTTAATATTAAAAAATTATCATATAACACATGTTAATCAAATATGATTTTTTTATAAATAAATATAATTTATTATAAAAAAATCACTACACTTAATATATTGGGTCAAAATTATATATGAGTGAATTTTTATGACTAGAAGAATAACACAAATCCATAGGAAATAGTTTCATGTTATTTCGAGCTCTTTATGTCAATCTTTAGAATTTATGATTATTTGTTCTTTTTTATATATATTTTTTCAAATATGGGATGATTCTTGGATTTGCCCCTAAATTGGCGACAAATCCATGGATTCATTGCTAATCCTATCCGAAAGCTGAGAAGATGGCTAGCTGAGAACGTGACTATGTGGTTGACTGAAAGAAGACTCCGCACTATCCTGCAAAACTAGGAGTGTTAGTGTTGGCTCAGGGAAGGGGTCCCCACATTGGCCCTCCAATGCTCAAGTCAGTCTTCGGTTCAGTGGAGAAGAATAGTAGAAATGAACATTAGCAAAGAGTGTGTAGGATAATGGACCATTGCATACCTTTGCCTGCGGATGGAGACCTCCTTTTATAGTGCCAATGTAGCATTTATGCACGCATCTCAAAGTACATGCATATTTTCCAAAGTATCCTAGGAAAGGACAAGTCAAAAAGTGTCCCTAACACCTTTTCTTAAGTGAGAATGCAAATCTCTGATGTGATAAGCTAGAACCTTCTAAAGTACTACTTGCTTGTTGGACATTTTATGTTATCAGCGGCACAAACTTCCAAAAGAGTATGATAAAACGTGTATGTGGGTCCCGCTGTAGGTCGACCGGGAGCCACTCAACCAAGACATCACTAGCTCAGTCGTACTGAATGGAGATATCAGCCCGTTCTTCACCGACCTTACTGTTGGCAAAGAGACATATTACGTTTGATCGGATATGAGGTCTGATCGATCATGGCAGTGGATCATCCAACTTAGTACTTGCTCGTAAGCTCGGCTGCAAGTGCTGAGGGCGATTGATAATTAGCATTTTTATGTAATATTTTAGCTCTAATACTTAGCATTTTTATCCTCTCATTCACTTAAATTTTGCTTAATATTATGATTCATGAGTTAGGATATATTTATGAGCTTTTTATACTCTTTCCCTAATTTTGCTATTATTTCATGATTTTTGTAGGGAATTAAAGAGGAGCCATAGACATGATTGGAGTCAAATTAATTGGACCCAATGCTAAAGTTGAACATGAGCTAATTTGAAGAACTTGGCTCATTTCATTCCAATTTGGATCAAGAAAGAAGTAGAGCTCTACTCTTCAAGTCCAATCATAAAAGTCCAACTCATCCAATTTGGAGCCCAATTTGAACCTACCTTAATGAACTGGATCTAAGCTTTAATGAATACTTTTTCCTTAACCCAAACCCGATCCACTAAGAAAACTCTTACCTCTTCCTCACGCGGACAGTGCTCGAGATCCCGGGATCTGTTCGCGAGTTTTCTGCGGCTAGGGCACAGCGATCCCGCACCACCTCCTCCTTCTTTCTTCTTTCAACGGCCGACGGCCACTTCTCCTCATTCACCGCCGCCGGCCGGAGCTTGTCCCTCTCCATCATCTCGCAGCCATCCATCCACTGCCCACTCTTCTTCTTCTGGATTCCAGCGGCGTGCGGGCTAGGGCAGCAGCGACAGCAACAAATTCCAGGCGACGATTCCGGACATCCACCTCACCAGAGGGGTTCTCCGGTGAGATCCTTCACCTTCCGACTTCTCTGTCTTTCTGGGGTTCGGACGGGCAGAGGAAGAAGAAGGCGACGCCATCACCGCCCTTTTTCCAGCAGCAAATCTTCTTCATTCGGATCAAATATAGACAGAACCTCACAGCTCCTCCTACCTCACAGCAGCACTTCTTCTTTCACACTTCGGACAGCAACATCTTCTCCAGATTTGGTAGTCAGCAGCCTTCAAGTTCTTCATTGATTTTCCGGACAGCACCTTTCACATTTCGAGCAGCACTTCATTCTTCAACAGATCTGGACAGTTTTGGATTGTTGCAGTTTCTTCATTGAATTCTTATTGACATGTTAATTTTGTGTGGTTAATTGTTTGATGCTTGTACTAAATTGATCTCCCATGTTTTAGTGCACGTACTCATGTTATTTTGATTCATGCTCGTAAGGTATTCGACAAAATGTTTTTTCCAATAGTAAGTTTACATTTGTGCACTTTATTTTACTTAATGTTTGCTTGTCTTGTCTTTTGCAATTGCTATAGGTTTTGTTCTTCGTTTGAATGCAATTAGGATTATGTTTCTTTAATGCTCTAGATTAGGTTCTATGCTTAATTTCTTTAGATGCTTACTTTGAGTTGTCTTTAATTTCCTTGCAATCATAGTTTAAGATAGACTAGGTTTTCCTACTTGCACTGTCTTTCATTTATTAGGTTAGGTTCATTTAATCTTTGCTCTTTCATTATTTAGTTTGGTTCCGTTAATGGTGAAATCGTAGTGTAGAGTGACAATGCATTATGAGATCACTATTAATGGATAGATAGAATGTCTTTCATTAATTAGGATTAGATTTCATACTCGCATTGCTCTTTTGTTCCTAGGTTTAATTTCATACTTGTTTGTTATTTCATATTATAGTTTAAAATTCAAACCCAACCCCTCCATTTTCACGTTAAAATTCAAAGCAATAATTGATCCTAATTTTATCATTTACCACTACATTTTTGGGGAGACGACCCGAGTCATTTCTATACTACTTTAGTGTAGAGGGGTTCGGTAAACATTAATTGTAATTTGATGTAAGCTCCCGTAGCACGACACTCGATCTTCACATCAGCGATCGCTTGGATGATTTGGTCGACCACCTACACTTGACCAGCTCTGATGGCCTGCTTAGCGCTTCGACTTTGACCTCCACATCAACCGGTCTTTACTACTTTGACCCACTTTTGGGGGGCGGACATCTTAATCACTGTATCACATGTCTTCCCCTCAAGTCTAGTCGAAGGAGGTTGCAAGTCCAACTGACTAGACAATTAGTATTTTTTGCAACCCTTCTTCTCGAGCGAGCGTTCTAGGGCTTAGGGCTGCCGCTCAGCTTGCATAATTACTGCTCTTCCTTTTCCTAAAGAAGCTGACTTATTCCTGGTCAGGAGACTCCAGGGTTGACGTGGCTTAGATCAGATGTGGACGACACTAAGCCGTTTATTAGATCTTTTCTAATTTCTTTCCCGAGCAGCCACCCATACTTAGTGTCTTTTAATTGTTGATGATGTCACCATAATTTCTCAAAAATCATTCAAATTCCTTACCATTAATGCAAAGCATGTTGAGCATGCTTTTTAATCATATGCCTGCTGATCATTTTCATTCCTTATTAATGTCACCTGTGGTTGAATGCCACGTGTCATGATCCCTTGCTATTGACTATTCAATGTCACAAGTGACTATTGAGATTCGATGTGATAGCTACCTTTTCAAATTTTGATGATTCTAATCAAATCTCATTTCCCTAAACCCTTGATCGGATGATTCTGGATAACCTTCAACTGAGCTTTTAAAACCTTTACTTCTCCTCTCCCTGTATCATCTTTGTCTTTGTTTGCTTCTACTTCTTGCTCTCTTTTCATCACCAGTGATTCTAATCTAGTAAGTTCCTTCTCCTTTCCATTTCCAATCCTTGACCTTCATCTTTTGCCCTCTCCTTCATATGACACATTCTCCTTCTCCGTCCCCTACTGTCTCAGGTCTGTGGTATACCTCCACTGAGTCCGACTTCAATGGTGACGAGGTGGATCAAATGAAGATGACCTATCACATTCCCGATGATCACCAAATCGTCATCCCTTTTGCATATGATCGCTCCCATACTCCTCCCGATAGTTTTCTTCCCTTCTTTAAGAACCAACTATATGTCAGCCTACGTTTTCCTATCCAACCTTTTTTTTTTGAAGTTTGTAGGTATTTTCATATCTCGTTGTTGCAATTAGTACCTAATTCCTTTAGGTTACTATACGAGGTCTTTATAGTATTCCATGTATAAGAGATTCCTTTTCTACCTCATATTTTTTATTATTTTTATAACCCCAAATTGTCCAAGCCAGGTGTCTTCCTCTTTCAAGCCCTAGTGGGTGCTATCTATTTTGACAAGATGCCCTCATCTAACAAGGGCTGGAAGTCCCACTTCTTCTACGTCCGACTTCCCAACTAGTCGCCTTTTCTGACCGGCTGGCAGATGGAGTTACCAAACTCGCCCGGGCTAAGAAGATACGTATGGGAACCGACCTACCTCCAAGTAGCCATGCAGCTGACCTATCTGAAATATCATATACACAAGCTACTGCTGGAGGGGGTCTTGTATATGTTTGAGCTGAGTCCCATCCGAGCTCGACTGCTTGGCTCTTTGGGTAAGCCATTTTTCCTTCTGTCGTTTTTGAATCTAATTGATTTCTTTTTCTTTTTTGCAACTCAAGTCATGTTCAAGGCATTGCATAGTGGTTCAAGTAAACTATCTGATGTGAAAGTCAATGCCAGGGGCGACCGAGCTGGAGAGCTGCGAGCTCTTGCCAGTTGGACCCTCCGAAGAGATGACCAGTGAAGCAAATGTGGGCCAGGTGGTAGCCAGTGACACTGCAACTAACACTGGCGAGTTGCCACCCGAGTGCCCTTCCAAGGTACCCATAGCAGTTCCTTTGGAATATGCAACCTCTGGCGAGCTGCTACTCCAATGCTAACGATGCAAAAGGCTCTGGCTAGAGACTTCTTCTCACTCGAAGGCCTTTATTCCGCAAACTTCTATGGCAGCGTCAGCTCCGCATCGTCCATTAGAGTGGGGTGAGAGTTCTTCTTCTGCAACCCTTGAGAGGGTGCCCAATCTTCTGACTCCTCCTTCCTCCGACCGAACCCAGTCCTTGTCTAAGCTGTCGAGCGACACCATCCTGTCTCAACCAGTATCTTTCCTACCACCTCCACCAACCAATCCAGCGACCCCCATATCTATAATACGTTCAACTCCCATGTCCAAGTCCATGGGCAAGTCTACTTTGGAGCCCACAAATCTAAGTTGCCATAGGCACATCACAGCCATTATCAGATTACTGACTGACGACTAGCGCCATCAGGATGATGCTGAATTGTGTTCCCTTGAACACAAAATCAGAATACAGGGTCCCTTGGCCCAGACCTGGGTGGATGCTAGGGCTAGAGTGGTGACAATTTCTCTCGGGGAGCTTGCTGATAGCTTTAGCCAAAAATTAACTAGGGTAAGCTCACCTAGACTTTTCATGTTTATGTTTCCCGATCAGACTTAATTGACTTCTTTGTCTATCCATATAGTTTGGGATGGAGAGCTTGGCTCTATGCCAGAGGCTGGCCTACCTTGACCATGAAAATAGGTAGCTACAAGCCCTGGTCGGGGAAGCCAACACCTTGCAAGTTTTGGTCGAGCAATTAACTGCTGAAGTTACTCAACTAAAAGATATAGGATCGAAAGTGCTAGGGGGGGGGGGGGTGAATAGCGCTCGTGGCTTTCATGTTTGTTTTAAAACAATTGATCAGAGTAAAGTATGCAGCAGAAATAAAAGTAAACAAATGCAAGTGCAAACACCAAGATTTACTTGGTTCGGAGCCTATGGCGACTCCTACTCCAAGGTCCATGCTCGTTGTGTATTTACTTTGGGAAATCACTATCAATTTGCAAGATTATAATTTAGAGTACAACAATTAAGTACAGTAAAATATACCAACAACTAAGAATAGAAGATTTGAAGCTTCGGGTCGTCGGTGTCTTGATACAGCTTTATCGGATCGTCCTTTGAGAAGCACGGAGAAGAAAGATTGCAATTCCTTGTTGTGTATATAACTGCTACTCGAGACCTGCTTATAAAGCCCATGGAGGGTGCCTCCAACAGCATGGAGGGCGCCCTCAATCCTGCCAGATCCGTAGCATCGATAAGCTCTAACTTCATCACCGCTTATCCGCCTTAGGGCGCCTCCAAGCCCACGAAGGGCGCCCTCAACTAGCGTCCAAGGTGTCTCCAAGCTCCATGGAGGTGCCCTCGTGCTTTTGCTGCAGGGCTATTGACGAGGATGCCTGAGGCGCCCCCAAGCTCCATGGAGGGCGCCTCATGACTGTTTATCCGAGGTTTTTTCTTCTTTTTTACTCCCTGCAAGATGCGTTAGTCCAAAATACAAGATATATCCTACAAAATAGAGTTAGCACAAATCCATTAAGTGAAACACAAGTGTTTGACAATCATCGGACTGTCTAGTTCTGACTTCAAATTTTCATCCAAAAACCCTAGGTCGAACCGACACCTACTGTTCCTTCACTGGGGAACACGTCCTCACCTACTCCACTCAGGAGAGTATACCTATTGCCAGACCGATCTTCCAGACCAACTGGAGTTTTGCTCAGCTCCCGAGGCTCCAGGACTTTCTGTTGGGCATCCACTCCATGACCCATCCAGTCTTCTACATGCTTTGGGACACCAGGACTTTTCCACCTAGAGTCCCCGACTCTAGAACTTTTGCCTGAAGCCTTCGACCCGCCAAGACTTTTCCACCTAGGGTTACCACCCCCTAAGATCTAGGGTTACCATCCCCTAGGGTTTTCCACCTGCCTAACTGCAGCTAGGACTTTTGCCTAAGTACACTTAGGACTTTCCTGCAAACTCATTCAACGACGTTAGACCATAAATAACCTTAACTTTGAATCCTTTGTCATAATCAAAACTCATATTCGATCATTGGATGCTTCCCGCACCAACAATCTCTCCTTTTTTCATTATGACAATAAAATTCAAAGTTAAGTAAAAATATAATAGAAGTACATAAAAAGTATGAGTGCAATAAATAGTGCAAGTAATTTGTAACAAATCGAGAAAATTGTTCTAGTTCCCCCTTTATCCATTTTTAACTTAACTTTCCTCTCCCCCTTTTCCATATATAAAAAAAAATACAAAATAGAGAAAGGGATGTAAAAGAAAAGATAATTGGCTCCCCTAAAAGGTAGCTCTTTACTTGAAAATATTAGTAGTGCAAAAAAACGCAATAAATCTTAAGTCTTTGAATGTGACTTAGCAAGACTTAGCAAAAATATTTTCATAATATTTGACTTAGTAAAAATATTAGTTTGGCAAGTTAAGTACTTTAGCTTTAACAGATGTGAAAAAAAAGCTCAAGTACTTAAAAAATTTCATAAAAAGCTTAACTAAGTTAAAACTTTTGATAAGCTTAAAAATTAGCTTAAAAAGAAATTTAATGCAACATTAAAATAATTTCATTACTAAGTAAAAAAAAAATTTAATACCAAGTCAAAAATATTTTCAATACCAAGTTAAAAATATTTTATATTTCAACAATGTTAAAAAAAATTTTGAAATTAAACACTAAGTTTAAAAGATTCTGCTTAAAAAAACTGAAAAATAATTTTTGCTTAAACATCAAGTTTAAAAATAAGTTTTATTTCAAAACCAAGTTAAAAAAAATTATTTCAAAAATCAAGAATAATTTTAAACAAAATTGTAGGTTTGAACAAATACTTTTAAAATCTTGCTTTCACTCCCCCTTGATTAATGACAACAAAAAAAAAAAATTTTGTAAAACTTTAAAGTCCTAGAGTCCAAGCATGAGTGACAAAATCTTTACTTTTAAACAAATGTCTAACCTTTAGTTACTAGTTGTTTACCATAAGGTAGTAGCTTTTACTTGGTTAATCAAATTAAGTAATTGTTCCACTTAATTTGACTAAAAATGGATAACTTAATTTGATTAAAATGAATTTGGTATTTATTGCCCAAACTTATGTCGATGCATGGACATAAGCATTCTGAAGTTCAGGTCGTATCCTATGCATCTCACACCATTCTAAGTGATTTTCATACACAAGCAAGGTAAACCTAGTGTGTTTGTGAGATGCTCTGGCTAAAACATAGGGATACATGCTTTTTAGGGGGTAAATACCTAGGTTAAGTCCAAATTTTGAAAACTAACAAAATGGGAATTTTTAAAAATATTTTTCCTAAAATTTTAAAACTAAGTATATTAGTAGTTTTAAGAATTCTAGTTTAATAAGACAAATAATCTAAATAAGACTATATATAAGTAGCAAGTCCAAAATGTACAATGCATCGATACGTATAAAATAAGAAGTACGATCAAGTCTAATCGTCGTCAGTTGGAGGTGGTGGTAATGGATGCTCAAGGGCGCGCATAATCTGAAGGATCTGCTCGAGTCTGGTGGCATGTCATCCCGGAGAGCAGTCATCTCCCCCCAGAGTGTGCTGAAAACATAGGAGACTGTCCACTGAATCTGTGCAGAAGACTCCTCGAGATGAGTGAGTCGATCCTCGACGGATAGTGAAGTCGAGGGCTGGGTTGAGGTCGAGAGTTGTGCCGGAGAAAGAGGATGCTCAAAATCTCTGCAGCCGTAAACTCTAACCACTCCTCTCCCTCGGCTAGGTAGTAAAACTCATCTCCAGCTGGAACAACTCCCTTGACTGGAGCAGCACCCTCAACTGGAGCAGTAAACTCATCTTCAGCTAGAGTGGCTGGCTGTGGCCCACCTCTCCAGGCTAGGATCCCTTAAGCGATAATGTCTATATGTACGAAGGCTAACTAACATTGACCGATCTCGTCATATGGGGTAAGGGAAGTGACCCTCCTCTAGGTCGTGTCTATCTCTAAGGTCGAAAAGATATATGTCAAAATATCACAATAAGTCATGTGGACCTCATGTCTAGTGATGAGACCAGATGCATGTATGATGTTATGAAACATATGCAATGCTATATCTATATCTAAATGCTGAGAGAGGGCATATAAAAAGGAGTGAGAAGAACGCATCATCGGAGCGTTCCGAGATATGAGGGGCAAAATGCAGGCTGTCAGGACACGATACATAATATAGTCCTGAACCCTAAGAGAGAGTGACCTGAAGTCAGTCACCACAAGTGGTCTCTCCTCTCGAATAAGAGACCACTTAGTAAGACTCACCAAATGTGGTATCGAAGGCGCCTCCAACTTATTGGGAGGCACCCTCCATAGCTTCGGCGGGAGTTTTCTCGTTGCTCCCGAGGGCGCCTCCTTTCACTGTGGAGGCGCCCTTCGACGATCCTCTGTTTGTTTTGATTTTTTTTGTTTTTGTTTTTTTTTGTTTTGTTCTTTTTTTTGTTTTTATTTTTGTTGTTTTTAATCAAAGTTAAGTTTTAATTTGGATTAGGGTTGTGTTAGTTTGATTAAGTTAAATTATTCATGGAATTAATTGAGTTAAATTAAGTAAATTAAATTAAATTGAGTCAATTAATTTTATTAAGTTAATCTAAGTGGGATAGATTTATTAATTTGGATTAATTGATAATATTTTTTTAATTTATTTGGTTAATTAATTATTTATTAGATTAACTTATTAATTGATTAGATTGATTTAAGTGATTAGATTAGTTAATTAGATTAAGTTAATTAACAAATTAAATTAGATTATTTAAATTAGATTAATTAGATTAAATGAATTAATTAGATTAATTAAATTATTTGGGTTAATTGTTTAGATTAAATTTTACCTAAGTTCATCTCACCCTTTTCTAAGTTATTAATCAAGGAACCTTATATAGGATTTTGTGAGATGGTTAATTTTATCTTTGATTTACATTTGAGTTAGACTTAAGTTTGTCAATTAGTCAATTAAATATCTATTTCAAGGATTGACTTTCAAGCTGTGGTGAGGCACTAGACCTTCTTGGGTATGAGATCATCCACCACTTCTAGACAAAGTCTTTCAAAAGAAATTGGATATTTAATTTTCCTTTTGAAACCCCTAGGTCTAACTAGTCAAGTGTGAATTACGCCTAGGTCCTTATCTAGCCTAATCTAAACACATATAATAAAAGCAGAAAAGGCAATCATCAAGCAAATCTATTTATTAATACAAACAATCTTTTTATTGGCTTCCCCTAGATCATAGCCTCGATAAGGTTTATCAAGGTACTGAATTTGATCTTTGAGGACCCAATATTGTCCAAGTCCAACTTGATTAACGAAGTTTGACTTGGGGACCCATGCTTGGACTAATTTTCTATTAGTTCTATTAACAAGGGATAAATAAGATTTGTATTTTTGTTTAGCCTTATATCTAAGTTTGAATCGGTTGTAAACAGCTCATTATTTTCCAAGAATCAGATCAAGAGTCTTGGAACCCAAAGTGAACTGTTCCAACGTTTCCTTAAGTTCCTTGACTTGATTTTTCAGGCTAGAATTCTCTTTCTCAAGCTTTTGGACTTGAGTTGAGGTTCCAGTCTAAATGAGATCAGTCAAGGAGCTAGGATTAGTCACTTCTTTAAGGGATGTTACCTCCTTTTGAAGTGATTTGACTTGGACATTGGATTTAGCTAATTTTCCTATAAGGTAGTTAACTAAATTATAAAGTTTATCTACTTGATGAATACTTACAGTGGGTTTAGGCCCTTTTAAAATGGATACGGATTCATGGCTTCGCTCGGACTCAACTTCCAATTCACTCTCAGTCTCTGATTCGTCGATTTGTTCCCGGGTCGTTAGTGTAAGGAAGCTCATCTGTTCGAGCTATTTTTCGGAATCTTCTGAAGAAGACTCATCCCAAGTTGCTTGCAGTGTTTTCTTCTTCCTCTGCTTCTTTGCTTCCTTTTGGTTTGGACAGTTGGCTTTGACGTGTCTCTTTTGATTACAGCTGTAGCAGGTTAGCTCGAACTTCACCTTTGGACTTGATTGTACCTTCTTGGAATATATTACTTTCTTTATGTCCTTCTTTGTGAATCTCTTCTTCTTTTTGTAGAGTTTGCATATTAGATTGACGAGTTCGGCTACTATCTCATCGTCATCATCTTCTGAGTCCAGTTCTTCTTTGGACTCGGGTTCGATTCTGCACTTTGCTTTTGCTTCCCGGGTTCTACTTGTGCCTGCAATCAAGGCAATACCTCTCTCGACCAAGCGTGTATTAATCTGTTCGTGTAATTCAAATTCCGAAAATAGTTCGTCTAGCTTAATTAAAGAAAGATCCTTAGATACCTTGTAAACATCTACCATGGATGCCCACAAGGTATTCCTCGGGAAGACATTGAGTGCATACCTGACTATGTCCCGATTCTCCACCTTCTGTTTGATTGCATGGAGTCCATTCAGTAGATCTTGAATGCGCGCGTGAAGTTGTCTAGCTGTCTCACCTTCCTATATTTTGATATTATATAGTTTATTAAATAATAAATCACGCTTGCTTACCTTCGTGCCAAAAGTGCCCTCATGCAGCTCGATCAGTTTTTCCCACAACTCTTTCGCGCTTGAGAACGGGCCGACTCGATTCAGCTCCTCCTTTGTTAGACCACACTGAAGGGCACATGTTACTTTGGCGTTGGCCTCGACCTTCTTTATTTGACTTGCGTCCTAGTTCTCGCACGATACAGGTTTTCCCGAGCCACCGATTGGAAGTGAGATGCCGGTTTTGACTATCATCCACATCTCGAATTGAGTTTGGAGATAGGACTCCATTCAACCCTCTCAGTAGCCAAAATCTTCGCCGGAGAAAATCGGCGAGCGAGCTGTGCTATAGCCTTCTTGATGGGCCATTGTAGCAGGGAAAACAATCTCGCACATAAAAATGAGTAAACTTGTTCCAAGACTTGGTCTTGGATTAATAGTGTGAGACTAAGAGAAAATAAATCACGAACTTGAGTGGTGTTGCACCAACTTTGAGAAAAGAATCGATTACGATAACAAAGAGATCAAACGGCGATAATTTTGCCTATTCTGATCGACTCTGAAAACTTGAAAATCTACCATGAAATTTTGCTTGAACCCTAACCAATCCATTCTCACAACCAATCTCACCAAACTTCACACTCAAGCCGTCACACAAGAGGCCGAAATCGTGACCACCCAATTCCGGACCTTAGTGGAGACTCTCTACAGCGTATCAGTTCCAGATTGCTCTAGAACGCCGACGGACCACCCCCGGCGAGCTAAGAACATCCCAAAACCCAAGAAAATGCCGAAAATCTGAAAATCTGACTCTGGATCTGATGGAAGGCTGTGGAACGCGGATGAACGTCGAGTGAAGCTCAGGAACACCGGAAGACCACCTCCGAATGTTGCTTATGGGAATCGGAGCTTGGATTTGGAGGACCACCGCCAAATCGAGCTGGAAAAGGAAGATGCCGCGAGCCAAATTCCACCGGAGAGAACACTCTCCGATGGCTCCAAATGATCGGAATGTCGCCGCCGAGAAGCTCACCACCAAGATAGAAGCTCGGGAGATTGATCGGAGAAGGAATGGGGCCGAAATCCGGAAGATGCCGCGCCGTGGGACGAAGAACAGCGCAGGGATGTTGCGGGACGCGAAGCTGTGCCGAGGAAGAGATCGACGAAGAAGCTTGGCACTGTAGCTTCTCTGTTTTAAACAGATCTCAGATTTGAACCAACGGCTGAGATTGATTTGGAGCTAAATCAACGATGAAAGTTTGCCCAAAATCTGATCCGAAGGTACTGATGTTGATCTAGGGTCTGGATCTACTCTCCCGTAGGTCGGATCGATCAGATCATCACTGGATGGCCCAGATCCGGCTAGTCTTCAATAAACGGTCCAGATTAAGTCGGGCTGGATCAATAGCTAGATGAACTCAGATCTGCATCAAAACTTCTGGATCTTCATCAATGGCTCAGATCTGCTCCCCATTAAGTTGGATCGGCCAGATCTTCAACAGATGGTCCAGATCTGTCCTATTCTTGATGAACGGCCCATAATGCTCAATGGCTAGATCTTCTCGTTTGAACTCCGATTTGAGCCCAATTTCGGTCCAAATAGACCCAAATCCAAGATCCTTTGATGCCTACAAAGGATTTCAGAGCTAAGTATGTGAAAAATCTATTTTCACAGATTTTTGATACACTAAAGAACAGATTTTTACAGAACTTGCAGAATCTGTGAAAATAGACCCTAGAGCCATATTCTGGAGCTGAGTATGTGAAAAGGTCAGATTTGTTTGACTGAAAAACAGGAAGTAGTTGCTGATTGGAAAAGTTGCAGAATATGATTTTTATGCTGCAATTCTGTGAATTCTGCTCAATTCAGTTGTACATGTTCAACAGATTAATTTGGAAACTGATTAAGTTTCAACAGATTTCAGATTTTTGATACATAATTTCAACAGAATTGAATTCTGTTTCTGTTGACTTGAATTCTGAATATGGCTGCAGAATATGGCTCTAGGGTCTATTTTCACAGATTCTGCAAGTTCTGTAAAAATCTGTTCTTTAGTGTCCATAATCATATCAAAAATAGCCAGAAAACTTGGCACACAGCAATAAAGGATTGATGCATCAATCACAACTTCCTCCAGCAGATTTCTGAATTTGGACTTCTAGAAATTTTTAGCTAAAAGTTGCTGTTCAGAAATGTGGAATTGACACCAAGATTCAAACCCTTGTTCCTTCTTGGCAGTCAGGAATTTAGTTACAGATTCAGCTGTTCAGAATTTTCACTGAATATAATTCAGTTTCTGCATTCACTAAACTTGAAACTGAATTCTGCAAACAGATTGTCAGAAATTCATTTTCATTAACATAGAAGTAGAATTTGATTCACTTCAGCACTCTTCAATTCCTGCTTTCAATTTATTTCTTTTATTCGAGCTTGAGCAAATTTAATATCCAAACTAGAACTCAGCTTAACTGTTAAATACAGAAATTTTACTCTTCAAGACAGATTTTGAAACAAATCAAGGAATTGGAACCCAAGTTACTGATTAAAGTATTTGTATTGCTTCAGTTTCTTTGTTCATGGCTGTCACCATTTGAATACTCTTCAAGACTTAATGATAGCAGAAAATAAAATTCAGCTCGAAATTGAATTCCTGCTAACTGCAATTTCAGTAATCAGAAACAGCTTCAAAACAGATCTGCAATAGCTTCCAGGCTTCATCCATTCCTAATTCATCTCCACATGGTGCTGATATCACTGATCTCCACAGCACTCATATGCCCGCCTTAATTTTCAGCAATCCCTGAAACTTCCCTGCTTCTTTGAAATCTTTTCCAGCAACAACATATTTAGATTCTGAAGTTGATTTCTGAACTCCAATTCCAGAATTTGAAAGGCTAAAGTTGTTAATTTGATAATTTCTGAATTTCAGAATCGCAATTTCAGCAGGGTTTCCAAAATTCAGATTCCAGGTTTAGTATCAGAACTCTGATCCCTTGAAAACTCAAAGTTTTGCACTCAAGAAACTTGAAAAAGGTAGAGCATCAAATAACAATCCAAGACCAACAACTTACATAACTCCTCACCAATTCAAAATTTGCAAATAAAACTTGGCACAAACATATACACTGCTGTAATTTTCAGCTTTCTTCATCCATATTTCATCTTAGTGTTTAACTAGTCAAGAACTTGCAGCAAGATATTGACACAACAACTGAACAAGAACAAATTCCATTTGAAATCTGGAATTTTTTTAACTCAGCAATTTCAGCACTTGATAATGTTCCAGCAGTTATAGAAACTTGAAAAGTATGAACAATACAGCTTCTATTAGGCAGCTTCAAAAGATCTCAAGAAGGTTGTTTCAGATTTCATATTTAAACTCAAAAATTTCCTGCATTACAAAACTCAAAAATTTCCTGCATTACAAAACTCAAACTTCAGTTCCCTTTCATATTCAACAGCAGATTTCAGAACTTGCAGCTAGAGATTTCAGAAACTGACAGAAGTGAAACTGATTTTCTGAAACTAATCAGGAACTTGCAGCATCATGATCTCTGATCTGTAACTCTTTAGACAACTAGTGTAGTTGCTGTGAAGAATTAGTCTCTCCAACAGATTCCAATTGCAGCATTTTCAGGTTTCAACAACACTAGCTCTTCTCTGGAAATGCATACTCATGATATTCCACTAAGTTACTGATTATTTCAGATATGCAGTATCAAATGCAGTTCAGCAGAGTATTGAACTTTTCACAAATGAAATATCAGTAACCAAATCTCAGACTGCAGAATCATTTCAGTTTTCAGTTTTCATCTTTATATTTCTGTTTGGTATCAAATTTCTTGATCTTAAATCTTGTAAACACAGAATTTGCAGGTTTCCAGAACATCTATTCAGCTTCCTGCCTTTGTGCCAACTAGTCATCATATCCACCAAAAGTTCCAATTCCTTTTCACTTAGCCTCTTAAGATCCTTACCAATTTATTCTCCAAACATTTCCAAGTTTAAGAAACTCTAGCTTGTTATAACTCACTCTCTAAAAGGGCACCGAAATGCTTCATTAGCTACAATTCTGCATTTTTTTTTCTGATCTACTTGGAAATTCCGGCCAAACATTAAAGTTGTAACCTTAAAAAGACTATCTACATAGCATTCAATCACAATTAGCTTCCCCTTTTTGACTTTTGAATTTCTGAACCTTAGTTTCAGAATTTTTTTGTCCTGTTGTTTTAGAATTTCAGCAATGCTACCATCATCAATTAAGAGGTCTCTACATGGATTTAATCTCTGCAACTTCTAGCACGACTGAGATTGGACCTTTACTGATCAAAAGCTTGGTACCAAAAACTTCAGCATTCAGCTTTCACAGAAACAACAATTTTAGTACTCAGTCATGTCTGGTGATGTTCTCACTGCTTCAACTTACTGCATACTACATTTCTGTTGTTAAGCTTTCTCTGGTTTTTTATTTCAAGCTTAGATAATGCTTTGTAGTCATCAGATGTTGCATTTTGATTCATTCCTACATTTAGCATTAGCCCTTCATCCAATTTCCAGACAGTCATTGTTTTTATGCACAGAAAATGTTTTGAAATTCTTCATTTCAGTTCTAGAGTTCAGCATGGTCATGAAAAGTCTGAAATACCATTTGTTTCAAACATACTCTTAAATTTCAATTAAGCTTCCACTCATTTGGATTTTGCATTCTAAGTTTTGATACAAACTGATACAACATTTTAGCACTGCACTTGAATTTCTGCAGATTTCCACAGCTACCAGTGTATCTGAATTCTGCTCTAAATCATTGTGTTCATTATGCAGTTTTCAGACTTTCAGCCTATCACAGATTTGAAGCTTTCAGATTCTGGATTCACTGGAGTTACTGTCACTTGTTTCCTCAACCTCTGTGCTACTGTTTCTTCATTAGTACTCAAGTTGACATTGGAAAGCTTCCCTTAACAGCAACAATCAGGCCAACTTGCTGATTTCTTGCACTACAATGGAGCTGGACAATTTCAAGAACCTCTTCCATTATAGTTGAATGCTTTGACTCACAGTAGATTTAAGAAGATTGGCAACCCAAATGGTAATGGGAAACCAAATGCTTTACTTGAACTTTTACAAACTGAATGCTTATAACAAATTCTGGCACACAACTGATACACCAATTCAAACTTTAATTCTGCACATTCTGTGAAATTCCAGCACTGCAAAACTCATTTCCATTCCCTCTGTTTCCTGATTTTTGCTAAATTAAAGGAGCTTTCTGAGATGGAAACCATATATTCAATCCCTGATTGAGAGTCCAGATTAAGAGTTACTATAGCTCATGGGCAGCAACACCATAGAATACTCAGATTCCAGCATTACAAAACCCTTTTTCATCTTATATCTTCAAATAGCTTGAGTGTATCACCAAAGTAACAATTTCTAGAATTCAAGACTATTTAAGCTTGCTCTATACATGAATAAACTCAAGGAATGATTAAGTTTAGCATGCAATCTAATGAACCATCAATTCACATCTTCCCTATTCAGAAAAACATTCCACTCCAATCTCAAAATTCCCAATCTCATGAACTTTGAACATATGTAATTTCCTCCCCCACACTTAATTCTTTGTCCATCTAGTCGATTCAACTCACCAAGAATTCAACCAAAACTCCCAATGAAAGAATGACAAGCAAGGTAGATCAAGAATGAAAATGCTAGATGAAAATGTTTAAGAAAATTGTGAGGAAAGGAATTAGAAAGTATGAAGGGAAACAAAATTGACAAAATCCTCAATTTCCATGCACACAAATGCTATTGTGACTTTGAAAAGAAACTAAGCAAGTTCTAGAGTTTAATTTGCTATGAGTGCATGCCACACAAGAGAAAATAATAGTGTTTAGGTTTAAAGTGGACCTCACTAGGTATTTTTATTGCAATCAAACTCAATTGATCAAATTGGAATCCTCTACCAAATTAACCAATACCATGTAAGAAAAGCATCCAATCATGTCAAATGACCTAAAATTGATGATCAAATTTAAGAAGTTTTTACCATCTTAAAAATATCACTAAACAATTCATGGAGACTTTTATTCAAATGACATGCTTTGTATACCAAACTAAATGCAATGTATGAAAATAAAATGCAAAATGCAAAGTATGAAACTAAAGAAAGTCTCTCAAAAAGAATGTATTAACAAAACATGAATTAAAATGCAAAAGAAAGCTAAATTAGAACCAACTCCCCTTTCATTCCCGGTGGTTGAAGAAGGTTTAAAAGAAGAAACCACCCCGGTAGTGGAGTACTTTTGGTTCCACTCAAATTCTTTTTATTCACCCTTTTTCCCTTGAAAACTTTTTCCGGAGGTCGTAGACGGTTCAGATTTAGTACCCATTTCAAACATCTATTGTGTCCTGCAAAAGCAAAGATAAGCAACACATTCCAAACACTATCATGAAAAGATAAATGGGTATCACATTCTACAAATTCAATTAATGGTACCTCTATGAAATTTTCGGATAATTCACAAGAAATTCTCACCTTATCGTGTTGAAAGGTACCTAGAGTGGTGATTGTTACCTCTTCCTCATCAAGTAAATTCTCAAACTCTTGTTCTGGTGAAGGTTCAACATCATGTAGTGATTCTTGGGTGCCGCGCCGCGGGACGAAGAACAGCGCAGGGGATCTTCTGGATTTCGGCCCCATTCCTTCTCTAATCAATCTCCCGAGCTTCTATCTTGGTGGTGAGCTTCTCGGCGGCGACATCCCGATCATTTGGAGCCATCGGAGAGTGTTCTCTCCGGTGGAATTTGGCTCGCGTCATCTTCCTTTTCCAGCTCGATTTGGCGGTGGTCCTCCAAATCCAAGCTCCGATTCCCATAAGCAACATTCGGAGGTGGTCTTCCGGTGTTCCTGAGCTTCACTCGACGTTCATCCGCGTTCCACAACCTTCCATCAGATCCAGAGTCAGATTTCCAGATTTTCGACATTTTCTTGGGTTTTGGGATGTTCTTAGCTCGCCAGAGGTGGTCCGTCGGCGTTCTAGAGCAATCCTGGAACTGATACGCTGTAGAGAGCCTCCACTAAGGTCCGGAATTGGGTGGTCACGATTTCGGCCTCTTGTGTGACGGCTTGAGTGTGAAGTTTGGTGAGATTGGTTGTGAGAATGGATTGGTTAGGGTTTATTTCCTTTTGTTTCTGTTTTTACAGATTTTTATAGATTTATTTAGTGGTTGTTATGTTTTAGCAAGTAGTTTAGCATTTCTTTACTTAATTGAAGCTTAGTTTAAGACTTCTTTGAAGCTTGGTTACTTGTTTAGTGTTTAAATTCAAGCTAGGGTTTTAATTGGTGTTGTAGATCAGATTTATTTGCATCTTGTATTTCATTCCTTAGTTTAAGAGTGTGTCAATGATTTAATCTCAATGTAGGAGTGACAATGCGTTAAGGTTTGATTGTTGGCACATATGTAGGTTTTAGTTATGCTTTAGATTAATTTCTTTACTGCTGTGTTTTCCTTTGTAGATTTATATTCAAAGCTTTAAAACCCCCAACTCCATTTTTATATCGAAAACCCCAAAAATAAGAATAAAAAGACAATCCTAAATTACATTCTACCGTTGGTTCCTCGGGATCGATCCTGGGCTCGTTACTACAACATTATTGTTTAATTAAGGGGTTCAGTGAAATATTAAATTGTTAATTTGATTAGCGGATGTGACAGATTCGCTCATCAAATTTTGGCGCCGTTGCCGGGGAAATTGATTGGAGAAGAGAAAGGGGCCGAAATCTCAGAGATGTTGCGGGACGCGAAGCTGTGCGGAGGAAGAGATCGACGAAGAAGCTTGGCACTGTAGCTTCTCTGTTTTAAACAGATCTCAGATTTGAACCAACGGCTGAGATTGATTTGGAGCTAAATCAACGGTGAAAGTTTGCCCAAAATCTGATCCGAAGGTACTGATGTTGATCTAGGGTCTGGATCTACTCTCCCGTAGGTCGGATCGATCAGATCATCACTGGATGGCCCAGATCCGGCTAGTCTTCAATAAACGGTCCAGATTAAGTCGGGCTGGATCAATAGCTAGATGAACTCAGATCTGCATCAAAACTTCTGGATCTTCATCAATGGCTCAGATCTGCTCCCCATTAAGTTGGATCGGCCAGATCTTCAACGGATGGTCCAGATCTGTCCTATTCTTGATGAACGGCCCATAATGCTCAATGGCTAGATCTTCTCGTTTGAACTCCGATTTGAGCCCAATTTCGGTCCAAATAGACCCAAATCCAAGATCCTTTGATGCCTACAAAATAAGAATCAAATATTAGCATCAAATAACACCAAAAATAATATAATTTGCAATTAAGTCCAAAAATACACACTATGCACAAAATGTGATGTAACCATGATTTAAACTATGAAATCAACATCAAACCATGCATATATGAATCAAAATAATGCAGTAAAATCATGGTTATCACAGCACAAAGAAGAAAGATTGCAATTTCTTGTTGTGTATACAACTGCTGCTCAAGACCTGCTTATAAAGCCCATGGAGGGTGCCTCCAACAGCATGGAGGGCTCCCTTAATCCCGTCGGATCTGCAGGATCGATAAGCTCTGACTTCTTCGCCGCTTATCCACTTGAGGACGCCTCGAAACCCAAGGAAGGCGCCCACAACCAGCGTCCAGGGCGCCTCCAAGCTCCATGGATGTGCCCTCGTGCCTTTGCTGTGGGGTTGTCGACAAGGATGCCCGAGGCACCCCCAAACTCCATGGAGGGCGCCTCAGGATTGTTCATCCGAGGCTTTTTCTTTTTTTTTTCACTCCCTGTAAGATGCGTTAGTCTAAAATACAAGATATATTGTACAAAATAGAGTTAGCACAAATCCATTAAGTGAAACACAAGTGTTTAACAATCACCGGACTGTTCAGTTCTGACTTCGAATTTCCATCCAGAAACCATAGGTCGAACCGATGCCTACTGTTCCCTCACTGGGAAACGCGTCCTCACCTACTACACTCAAGAGAGTATACCTGTTGCTAGACCGGTCCTCCAGATCAATTGAACTTTTGCTCAGCGTCCGAGGCTCCAGACCTTTCCGTTGGACGTCTGCTCCACGACTCGTCCAGTCTTCCACCTAGTTTGGAACACCAGGACTTTTCCACCTAGAGTCCATGACTCTAGGACTTCTGTCCAAAGCCCTCGACCCGCCAAGACTTTTCCGCCTAGGGTTACCACCCCCTAGGACCTAGGGTTACCACCCCTTAGGACCTAGGGTTACTATCCCCTAGGATTTTCCACCTTCCTAAGTACACTTAGGACTTTCCTGCAAACTCATTCAACTATGTTAGACCACAAATAACCTTAACTTTGAATCCTTTACCATAATCAAAACTCAGGTTCGATCGTCGGATGCTTCCTGCACCAACGAAAGATCACCTGGAGAGAACTTCTGAGCAACTTTTGAACTCTAAGCGAGCTCTGCCCATGGAAAAGGACAAGAACCACAATCAAGCTGCCGAGTTGTAGAAGCTTAGGAAGGAAGTCCACAATTTTGAAGCAACAATCAACTTGGTGAATGCCAGAAAGCTTTGGGCCATTGAAAACTTAGATATCAAAAACAAAGAAACTCGGGTCTTGGCAAATAAACTCAAGCAAGTAGAAGACGCTCTGGCCACCAAGCAAGTCAGCCAAACTACTAAATAGGCAGTGAGCGAGCTTGAGCTTTGGGAGAACAAGCGAGTAATCGCTAAAAGAGATGCTGAGCTGCTAGCCTTAAAAGCCGAGTTGGAAGCCTTCAAGGCCGATTTTGCCAAGTTTAAGGAAGAGGAGCCCGATCAACTAGAATCTTTCAGAGTCGAAGACCTTCGCTCAAAGGGTTTTAACCAGATGCTAACCGATTGGACCCTCCGATTGTTTGTCTATGGCATCGATGGAACCCTTCAGCAACTAAAGGAGGGTGGCTTTCTTTCAGTAGAAGCCCCAGTGATGTTCATTAAGAGGCAGAAGATTATGGAAACACTCCCATAAGACATGGTTGATGATCTGGCTTAATTTTCTTTTAATTTTGTCAATTACTTCTTATACCACCTAGGTACTTTTTTTGTGAAAAATCTGTCTAAGTTTGATTCAATGTCCACCTGTTATGTGTTTTAGAATTCTCCTTCCGTGGATGCGCTAACTTCTACCTTTCACCTTTGAGACTTGACTTCTTCAATCTACTTAGTGTGAGGGCTCAACTCACTTATAACCCAATCAATCGGCTTGAGAGTCTGGAACACTTAGTGCGAAGACTTTGCTCGCTTATAACTTTGGCTAAATGACACAAGAATCTAGAATACTTAGAGTGAGAGCTTTGCTCACTTATAACTCGACTGATTGGCATGAGAGTCTGAAAATGTGAGAGCACAGCTCACTTATAACTCAATCGAACAACATGAGAGTCTAGGACACTTAGCACGAAAGCTTTGGTCTCTTATAACTCGACCGAACAGCACGAGAGTCTAGAAGCATGAGAGCTCAACTCACTCACTTATAACTCAATCGAACGACAGGGGAGTCTAGGACATTTAGCGTGAGAGCTTTTCTCGCTTATAACTCGGTCGAACAACCAAGAGTCTGGAGGCACGGGAGCATGCTCACTTAAAACTCGGCTGAACAACACGATAGTCTGGGACACTTAGCACAAGGGCTTTGCCCGCTTATAACTTCGGCCGAATAGTACGAGAATCTAAAATATTTAGAACATGGGCTTTGCTCGCTTATAACTCAGTCGATTGGCATAAGAGTCTGGAAGCAAGAGAGCTCATCTCACTTATAACTCGACCAAATGGTACGAGAGTCTGAGACACTTAGCGCGAGAGTTTTGCTTGCATATAACTAGGTCGAACGACATGAGAGTCTAGAATACTTAGCACAAGAGCTTTACTCAGTTATAACTCGACTGAATAACATGAGAATCTGGAACACTTAGTCATGGGGGCATGCTCACTTATAAATTAGCCAAATGACATGAGAGTCTGGAGGTGCGAGAGCATGCTCGTTTATAACTTGACCGAATGGCTCGAGAGTCTGGGACACTTAGTCATGAGGGTATGCTCACTTATAACTCAGTCGAACGACACGAGAGTCTAGAGGTGTCAGAGCATGCTCGCTTATAGCTTGGTCGAACGACTTAAGAGTCTGGGACACTTAGTTATGAGGGTATGCTGACTTATAACTCGGCCGAACAATACAAGTGTCTGGAGGTGCGAGAGCATGCTCACTTATAACTCAGCCAAATGACATAAGAGTCTAGGACACTTAGTCATGAGGGCATGCTCACTTATAACTCAGCTGAATGGCACGAGAGTCTAGAGGTCCAAGAGCATGCTCGCTTATAACTCAGCCAAATAGCTCGAGAGTCTAGGACATTTAATCATGATGGCATGTTCACTTATAACTCGGTCAAACAATACGTCAGTCTGGGACACTTAATAATTTTTTATTTAAATCTTCCTGCATTCATAGATTAAATATTTTTTAATTTACATAAATTCAATCACAAACTTACTACCCAGTCTGATAGGGTTGTAGATGGTTTGCGCTCTAAGACTAGTCCAGATTCCTCCCATTTTCATATTGTAGATAATAAGATCCCGAGTTGAGCTTCTGTATCACTTTATATGGTCCACCCCAAGGGACCTCTAGCTTGCTGATGTCACTGATCAACTTAATTCTCTTCCAAACTACGTGGCTGACCTAGAATGATCTAGGAATAACCTACTGTTATAATTTTGCTTCATTCTATATTAGTATGTCATCAGTTGAACGACTATTTTTACTCTGATTTATTCTATTAAGTCCATCTCCATTAAACTTCGCTCAGAGTTTTCTTCATCATATAGTTGTCTCCAATCGGACTCCGTGCCTATTTCAACTGGCACTACTGCTTCTCCGCCATATACCAAGTGGAACGGGGTTATGCCGCTGGTTTCTCAAGGCGTTGTACGATAAGCCCATAGCACGCTCCGCAACTCGTCAACCCAACTTCCTCCAAGGTGGTCAAGCTGAGTATTGTGTCCTCTGATAATTTCTCTATTGGTGACCTTTGCCTAGCCATTGCTCTGGGGATAGACTACTGAAGTGAAGGTCTATAGAATGTCATAGCTAGCACACCATTCCTTAAGCCTCTGACCTTGAAATTTCCTTCCGTTGTCAGAGACAAGCTTGTGAGGAACGCCGAATCGAAACATAATATTTTTCCATAAGAATTTGATAACCATCTACTCGGTTATCTTAGCGAGCGGCTCGACCTCCACCCACTTAGAGAAATAATCCACAGCTACTAGAAGGAATCTCCTCTGACTGGTAGCCATGGAGAAAGGTCCAAAAATATTCATGTCTCATTGGTCAAACGTGCAAGAGACAATGGAGGCCTTCAGTTCTTCCGTAGGTCGGTGCGGAATGTGTCAGACATAATAGGTAAGTTGCTACTGTAGGTCCCTGGACAGTTAGCAAGAGGAGGTGAATTGCCTATAATTACAAGAATAACCTTTCTCGAACTTTGGACTAAGTTAGGCAAACAATTGTTAAGAAATAGAAAGTAAACACATAAAATATAGAAAGAGGCCAGAATATTTACTTAGTTTGCAATCAGAAGATTGCTAATCAAAGGCAAATATAGCTCACTAAAATCTCCTTCTCCTAAAGGTGCAGTAGCCTCTAACAAAGTTGAAAGCTCAAAAAAAAGAGTAAAGAATAGAACTAGAAATTGAAATACATAATTCGTTTGCAAGTGTTGTTCTAAACTACTGAGACCAAGACTCTATTTATAGACTGCTGGTCAAATCTGACCATTTGTTGACGTAGCAGCTTCATGCACCTAAATGGGGTATGGGCGCCTGGACGTCGATAAAACTTTTCCACATTGACAACGATTCGCAAAGGATAAGCTTACCCTAGTCCGAGCGCCCGAATCGATCTGGGTGCCCGGACATGGCTGACGTGCCCTCAATCATCATCACTCCTCCATGGGCTGACAGTCAACATTATGTTGACTATCCGTGTAAAGCCCAAAAAATTCCAGAATTTGTTTTAGAAATATAGTATGATTTTTCTGGAATTTTTAGATATTTTTCCGGAATTTTCCGAGTAGCGGAAGCAGCAAAAATAATTGGAACCGTAAAATAGCTTAGGCGGGAATTGAACCCGAGACCTATGGTTTACGGATAAGTTTAGTAACCGGTGAACCCAGCAGGGCCGTGCTGAAAGGAAGGAGAACCAAATATATTTATATTAGAGTTGGGTTCATTAAACCACTTAATATAAATATAAACTTAAGTTGGGATTTGGGTTATTTTATATTGGTTTTACCGTGACCTATTCCTCACCCTAGCCCTCACGCCGACTCCTCTTTCTCCTCTCCCTCACGCACGGTACACCAAGCCCCAAGGGCCAAGGGAACATCTCCCGGCGACGACTCCAACACAAAAAGGGTCCTTCTCCGCGAGAGGAACGCGAGGACGGAAGCGGTTCGTCGAGCGGACAGTTTTCCGGAAACACCTAGCGAATAGAATCGTAAGAAAACCTTACGATTGAGGTAAGAAACCCCTCACCTGCAGTATAATTGCTCTCTCTTGTTAGTTTTGGCGTTAGTTCAGTAATTTTACAGTTCTCAGTTTTAGGATGTGTTTTTAGCGCACACCAAGCATTCGGTAGAATGCCCAGTTCAGAAGGATGCACCAATAGGCGTCCTAACAGCATGTAAAATATATTAGAAACATTTTATTCAGTTGGTTATCAGTTATCACAGCTATATGGATCAGATATCCATTGGGTAGGCTCCCACAGTAGCCTCTAGGTTCAGATAACCTAGCTCTAGGTTCAGATAACCTAGAACAGCAAAGTAAACTAAAACAGTATTCAGTATTTTACTTTTATTCAGTTGGCACTGTACTTGGATCAGATATCCATGGGCTGGACTCCCACAGTCGTCCCTAGGTTCAGATAACCTAGTAACCCTGCTGGATTCGGAACTTGCAATCCCGGGTCTCGTAGGGATGCGCGCACAGTAAGTACAGTTGCCAGAGCCCAACAACATGTTTAGTATTTTCATCTACTATATGTATAGTTTTTCAAATTTGAAACCAGTGATGAGAACACAAATTTAGCGTTCAGTTCAGTTCAGGTTCAGTTTACATGATTTGAGTTCGTGTACAGATTTAGATATATGCATGACTAGTTCAGTTCATGCTCAGTTTATAAATATGCCATGTTCAGTTTATATGTTATGCCATGCTTTGTGTGATACCATGCCATGCCATGCTTGCATGCTCAGTTTAGTTTCAAACTGCATGTTTTAAAAACATAATCGCATCGTTGCATGTTTTTGTGAGGTAGATGGTTTCTTACTAAGCTTATTGGCTTACAGATACTACTTTTCTTATACTGTAGATACCGGTAAAAGAAAAGTGGATTAGCGGAGGCTGGAGGGCGATGCTACGATGATGTGTGTGTGCAAGGGGTCTGGAATAAAGATCCTTGGGATCTATACGTTTTTATTTCAGTTTAGCACTTATCATGTCTAGTTTGATACTTAGTCTTGTTACTAATTGTTCTAGCTTAGTAACTATGTTTTGTTAGCTTATCATGTTTAGAACATTAGTACTTATATGCTAGAATGTATCTTCATTGTTTTAGAACTATTGTGTGATGTTTTGCACGCCAAAGTGCTGAAATCGAGTGAAATCAGTACTGATCGGTGCCCGGACCGATCTGGTCAGTCTTTCATCGATCGGTCACCGACCGATCCAATGAGATACATAGCATACTGTATCCTCCGGATCGGTCCACGATCAGTAGCTTCCAGGAAATTTCAGTGCATGGATCGGTCACCGACCGATCCAAGCGATAGAGCATCTCAGCCCTGGGTCCGATCGGTCTGCAGACCGATCCAGACACACGGATCGGTCTGCCGACCGATCCACTGCTGGATCGTTCCGTAGACCGATCCAACAGGGCACAGAATCGCAGTAAGATTGATCGATCCGTGGATCGATCAGCAGCTAGCTGGGAAGTTAGTTTGAGTTCCTAGCTCAGATGGGAGGTCAAGCATTCTCCTTAGCACATGTACACCAACCGGAAAGGGTCTTGAATCCTTCCTTATAACAGCATGGGTGCATCAGTTATCAGATTAATAGAGTCAGTTAGTGAAAATTTTATTTTACCTAGTTTTCCGCACAGTACGGCACAGTAGTTCCAGTAGTTAATGTAGCGATTCGGCTCACAGCCTAGTACCCAGGAGTTGGGTCGTTACAATCCGATTTCTCCTCCGTTCATATACCGTTCGCTTGGGTGATTTCGGCCATCTATAATTGGGCTCAACTGAACCCATCTTCCGACATTCTCCTCGAGCAATCTTCCGCTCTGGCTTCTCGTCCCTCAGAAAGGTTGTGTTGTTCCTTCTCATCCGCCAACGTACTCTTCTGTAATACCTCATCCCTTGGACGCATTGAGCTCGTCGACTCTCTCCCATGTCATTCTTCTCACTAACTGTGTCTTTCGCTCGACTTTTTGTGCTCCTAAGTTTCTGCACACTTAGACACAAGACATCAAACATACACAGGACCTAACTTGACTTAGTTAATCACATCAAAATCACGATGGAGTACTTACAATCTCTACCTTTTTAATGTGAATTAATCCAAGTTAAGTTAGGGTAAAATAAAACATTAAAGTTAATGAATATGCAAATTAAAGAATTAATGTAGGCAAATTCAAATGTAGCTAGACTTAATTTATAATTCTCCCCATTTGACCACATTAAAAATATGGGTAAAAAAATACTAAGGGTTACACAATAGTGACTTAACTTAGAAAAAAATTTGGAAAGTAATTTTTGAAAACTGAGTTTTTATGATTTAAAAATTAGATTTTAAAGGAAATAATTTTAAAATTATTTTTAATCTTAAAAAAATTCTAAAAAAGTATTGCAATGGTTAAACATACTTATCCAAATTAATGATAAAATTTTCATGAAAAATAGCATTAATTAGAGCAATAATTAATTATTCTATATAGAGAGGTATATTTAAAAAAAAATGTTTAAACATAAATTTAAAGCTTGAAAAATCTTACAAAATTTTTTGAATATGTAAAGTAGTAAGTATTTCTGAAAAAAAATAAAGTTGCAAAAAATTATTATTTGAGAATTTTTAATATTTAAAATTATTATTTAGATCAAAAATTTTGTAGAAAATGAAATAATAGTCAAAATATTTCAACAAAATTTACTTTGACAGAAAACATGATGTTTTATCACAAAAAATTAAAATTTTCAAAAATAACTCAGCTAAATAATTTTAAATTTAAGGATATTATTTTTGTTGAAAAATTCATAAAAAATAATATATCGGTAAATGTTTTTTGAAAATTTTATTATTGATCAATAATAAAATTATTTTTCTCAAAAAAGTTATGATCTAATTAATTTCAAATAGAAATATTATGAAATAATTTATGAAAGAATTAACACAATTAAACATGAAAAAAATTATTAAAGAAAATTAAAATTAAGGCATGCATAAGGATTTTAATCTATGCATAATTTTGGAACCCAATATAGGTTTATTCCTACTGAATTAATCAGAAATTTTCTTGAAATATACTTTTTTTGTTACTTTTTTGATTTAACCCTTGTGGAATCTATAATAAAAATTTAATCCTTGATAATTTCTAAAATTTGACATAGCAAGATTTGAACATGCAGAATTTTTTAAATTTTATATTTGTTCTTTCAAATTAGCATTTTCAAAATTTAATTTATCCAAATATTAAACTTGATTTTGATTAGATTATTTTTATTTCTAAATTCTCCTTTTCCAATTTTTCATTTTTGATTTTCAATTTACACATTGACTTAGACATGGATTTTATACCAAAATACAATTGATCAGGAGGTAAGAGACATAACTCACTTACCGTGTTGGATCTGAAGCTAGATTCTCCTCCTGCATCGTTGCATTCATTTGATGTTGCTTCCCCTTCATTGATGCTAGCTTCTGAGTTGCTTGGTTAATTATGACTGGCCATTAGTGCTAGTCCATCATATGCTTCTAGTTCAGGCTCAAATGACGAACTTTCATCACAAGTTACCTTGAGATTTTTGTACTTGTTTCACTTTGACCCATTTTCTTTCTCCTTCTTGAGCTCTGGACAGTCTTCCTTTATAAGTCCTTTTTGACAATGGTAGCATCATACCTTTCTCTTGTTTCTTGGATTTTTTTTATCTACGTTTCTTTAAATTTGTTATCCTTAAAAAACTTTTTAAAATTTCTTACCATATAAGTTTCTTGGTCTACATCAATATCATAGTTTGACTTGGGTTCATCCTTCTTGGTATCTCTTGGTGCTAGGTTCTGGCTTGACTCTTTACTTGTCCTTGCACATCTGGATTCATGCAATTCTAAAGTTGAAAAGAGTTCTTCTAAGATATTTACCTCTAAGTCCTTAGAGATGTAGTAGACATCTATGATCGAAGTCCATTATGGGGTTCTGGGAAAGACATTGAGTGCGTAGCGGACCGAGTCCCAGCTGGTTACTGTTTCGCCAAGGTTGACTAGTCCAGTGACTAGCTCCTTGATCTTCACGTGTAGTTGGGCTATCTTCTCACCTTTTTCCAAACGGATGTTTGTTAGTTAATCTCGAAGAAGGTCTCACTGTACGAGCTTTGCTTCGGATGTGCCTTCATTGAGATTTAGGAATTTTTCCCAGAGTTCTTTGGCTAAGAAGTAGCTTCCGATGCGGTTGACTTCTTGAGATAGTAATACACTTAACAAGTGATATTCTGCTCTGCTGTTGGCTACAAAGCCACTTTGCTCCTTCTTCATCCAAAGGTACGCTTCTTTCTCTTCACCTTGCTGATCCTTAGGAACTACAAAACTATACTTTATTATTAAAAGAATTTCAAAATCAATTCTTAGGAATACCTCCATTTATCATTTCCAGTGCATGAACTCCCCCTTGAACTTTGGTGAGTTGAGGCTTGGTCTGATCATTGACTTCTTTGCTTTGGTTGACGGTTAGTCCTTCTGAAACGTTCTTGCTCTGATACCAATTATAGGTCCTCGGACAGTCAACAAGAGAGTGGTGATTTGCCTGAAATTATAAGAATAACCTTTCTCGAACTTTGGACTAAGTTAGGAAAATACTTGATAAGAAACAGGAAGTAAATGTATAAAATACAAAAAGAGGCAAGAATTTTTACTTTGTTTGCAATAAGAAGATTGTTAATCCAAGATAAATGTAACTTACTAAAATTTACTTCTCCCAAAGGCGGAGTAGCCTCTAACAACGTTGAAAGCACAGAAAAGTAAAGGACAAAACTAGAAATTGAAATATAGAATTTGTTTGCAAGTGTTGTTCTGAACTACTGAGATCAGGACTCTATTTATAATCTGCTGATCAAGCCTAATCATTTCTTGACGTGGCAGCTCTAGGTGCCTAGATCGAGTTCAGATGCCTAGACGTGGATAAAACTTTATCTACGCCAACAATAGTTCACAAAGGATAAGCTTATCCTGGTCCAGGCGCCCGGACATGGCCGATGTTCCCTCAATCAACATCCCATCGAGGAGGCACCCTAGGCTTCCCTAGGGGGTTCAAGTGCTGACTGCCTGATTTCTCCTCCGTTCTAGCTCTGTTTTATTGAGTGATTTCAACCATCTAGAATGGGCTCATCCGAACCCATCTTCCGACCTTCTCCTCGAGTAATCTTTCACTCTGGCTTCTCATCCCTCGGAAACATCACGCGCTTTCTTCTCATTCGTCATCATACTCTTTTGTAGCACCTCATCCCTTGGATGCACTAAGACCATCGATTCTCTCCCGTTCCATCCTTCTCGCTAGCTGCATCTTTCACTCAACTTCTTGTTCTCCTAAGTTCATGCATACTTAGACACAAGGTATCAAACATACATAAGACCTAACTCAACTTGGTTGATCATATCAAAATTATGATGGGGTACTTACAGCTACTGTCCGAGCGGCATCTGTTTGTAAGGTAGGCTAGAAATATCCAACCAATAAGATTTTCTGAGCTAGTGAATGACTTCCTGGATGATTGCCGCAAGAACCTTGGTGTACATCTTGCAGGATTGAACATCTTTCGCTCTAACACATTTGAGCAATGGCCTCGAGAATGCTCTCTAGTACAAGTGATCTCCAATAAGCATAAACCACTCAACTTTCTTTTTTATCAACCGAGTCTACTCCTGATCGGCTGATGTGTTGCCTGATTGAAGGAACTCAATCAAAGGCATCCTCCAATCACTTGGTACTTCTATTTTGGTCGATCTCTCTATATGGGCTACCAACATCACTTGCCCAATCGACTTGTCCATTACTACTATACTTAAGGAACTTGCTAGTTTGGCCAACTCATCTTCATATTGGTTGTCCATCCGAGGGATCTTTTGCAGGATTACTTCATGGAATCTTACATTTAACTTTTCAAAAGTCTCAACATATGATTTTAGTTTGACATTATTTATTTCGAAAGTACCTGAAAGTTGTTGGGCTGCTAGTTGAGAATCTGAGTGGATAAGAACCCGTGTAGCTCCCACATGCCTGACTACTTGTAGACCGACGATCAGAGACTCGTATTCTGCCTCATTATTGGTGGCCCGGTAGTCTAGCCAGATGGACAATTACATTAAAAGTATACCCACTCCACTGCCTTGCTAAGTGGAAGATCCATCCACATAAATAGTCTTGGCCAAGGGACTTACTACTAAGTCTTAGTCCAACTAGTTCAGATTAGATTGAGGTAGCTTCAGTTAATTCCACTAAGCCGATTGCACTAGTTTGAACACATATGATTCTCCTAGATATGCTTTCAACTTAGCTTCCTTGACCTACTATCATCTCAGTTTTTTCTGGTACTGAGTTAAAATTCTCCCTAGTGTACTAGTCCTAAATACACAGATAGGTAGGTCAAGTTTTTGAGATGACGACTAATTTGCCGCCTTCCCCTAGAACACATATTTTATGTTTTTATATTTAATTAATGAATGCCATTTTTAGGTATATATTATTGACTTAGTCCTACTTGCTTTGTTAGGTAAGTTTTCAAAATACATGCTTTGACATGTTTCTTATTTTGGTTAACAAATGATAAGTAAGATTTGTTCATTGATTCCAATTGATATTTGAGATCTGACTTGTTATACACAACCCTTTGTAATCCAAGTATCATGTCAAGGTTCTTGGATCTCAAATTGAACCTTTCCAACATTCCCTTGAGTCTCTCAACTTCTCCTTTCAATATGGAATTTTTGTCCTCAAGTCTTGCAACTTGATTTGAGTTTCCATTTTAAACTTAGTTAGTTGAGAGTTTAGGGTTAACTTGCTCCTTAGGATTTTTGACTTACTTAAGGAGAAATTCAACTTGTTTCTCAGATTTAAGCATCTTGGCTTGACTCTGATTCATACTCAGATTCATCAAGTTGCTTTCTTACCATTAGTGCTAAGAAGTTCTTTTGTTTTGGTTTGTCCATTTGTAATTCCTTCAATGACGACTCACCCCAAAGGGCCTTTAGTGATTTTCTTCTTCTTGATTTGGACATTTCTTCTTTGAGATTTAGGCAATCAGACTTGTTATTTTTTATTACATCTGTAACATGTCACTTCAGATATTGATTTGGTTAGTGTATATTATATCACTCTTTTGGGATCTTCCTTTGAAAATATTTTCTTCTTCTTGGTAAATATCATCCTAACCATGTTTACTAGTTGTTCTTTAGTTGAGTTGGAGACGAACTCATCTTCAAATTCATGCTTGAATCAGCCTTTTGATTTCGGCTCCTTGGTTCGTCCAGCAACAAGGGCAATACCTTTCACGATTTGACTCGAGTTAGTTTGCTCGTGTAGTTAAAATTCACAAAAAAGTTCATCTAATCAAATTTTAGAAAGTACCCTTGAAACTTTATAGGCATCTACCATACATGCTCATAAGAAGTTTTGAGGGAAAGAGTTAAGAGTGTACCTAATTATATCACGATTCTCGAGTTGGTGGCCAATGAGATGTAGTCCATTAAGAATATTTTTAATCCTCGTGTGTTGTTGGATTGCCAACTCACCATCTAACATTTTAATATTTAGTAAGGAATTTAATAGAAGGTCACATTTTGTTACCTTTGTGTCATTTTTCCCTTCATGTAGTTCAACTATCTTGTCTCACAATGCTTTTGTGTTGTTGAAGGGGCAAACTCGATTGAGTTCCTCTTTTGTTAGGCCACATTGTAGAATGTTGAGTGTCTTCGAGTCTGTTTATGCTTCTTCATTGTGTCTGAACATTTCTCATGTTGGAAATTTCTCTGATCTTGTTGACCGGTGTAGTGCTACAGATAGCAAACCATTGGTCGATATACTTCTTGAGGAAGACTTCCATCCTCCTTTTTCAGTATGAGAAATCATTTCATTGAAGAGTGGAGGACATACAGTGGAATATCCCTCGGACTATATCATTATTCTTGAAAAGACAATTGTTAAGGAGAAATAATTTCCAAGACTTCGTCTTGGAGTAAGTAATGCAATAGAATTAAAAATGAATAATAAAACTAAAAAGAAAAGTAAATTATCGATTGGTGGTTGTACCAAAATCAAAAGCCCTTGCTATGATACCAATTATAGTACTATTGAGAACAAGAGAGGAGGGGGTGAATCTCGTCGCTTAAAAACTTTTCTTTTCTAAACTAAATTTGCCAAAAAATGAGTAAACAATGGAATAGGAATAAGTAAAAACAAATACAAGGATCGAACTTAGGTTTTTCACTTGGTTCAGAATCTAGCCAACTCCTACTCCAAGACCCACAATCCCTTGGATCATATGTGTTGTGCAATTCACTAGAATCTCCTCTAAAATTTTGCAAGGAGAGATCAAATACAAAATGAAAGAGACAGTAACAATTTTACTACTCCCTTAATTATGCAATAAAAATAAAGTTTACCGATAATAGTAGAGTAGAAATTGAAGCTCATTGTCAGCGTTGCTCTCGGTAGTCAGGAAAATGACACCGTAAAGACATACAAAAAATGAACCATCTTGATGTACCATGGGACTAACAGTCAGGATCTTTGAGCAACACGACACATCCTTTACATGCAAATCTAGAAATTAAAGAAAAATCAAGTAGTTAGTACAAATGACTCAGTAGATAGATAGAAAGATAGTGCACGAATTTATGTGAAATTGAGTCGAAGGAATAGTCTTTGATAATAATACTTATTACAAAAGTGAGATCATCAATATAATTACTTGCTAACAAAAACATAAACAATAATATAACCCTCCACTAACCTGTTCAACCAGGTATAACCTATAAATCGGGAGTATATACAGTATATCCAAAAATCATCTACATAAAACAAGTACATAACCAACATATAGTAAGCATATAATAGTCAATATATGTGGAAGAAATACTACCATAGACGGATCCCGTAGGCAGATAGGATATATGGTAGCTATTTAAATATACACTAGGGAGAAACACTCTACTACTGACAAGCCCCATGGGCACTCCAGAAATATATCAGTGGCCAATGTCTACAGGAGGAATGCTCTACCATGAAAGGGTCATGTGGGTAGACAGGGTGTGTAGGTCGCTATCTAGTTATAGACAGTAGTTGAAATACTATACCACAGATGTTTGTTGGGTAGTCAAGATATAAATGTATACAAAGTCATAATAATAAAATAAGTGAGCTTATTTTTTGGTACGTTATTAGTAGAGAGCTTCATTGGTATTGGATCAATGAAGTAGAGAGGATTTTTTTATTATGAGGAAGTACCCGATCAGGTGAAAGTAAAATCCTTTATTTGTTATTGTGCATTAAAATCTTATAGACGAGTACACTATCAACGATCGAAGTGAAAGCGAGTCATTATTCATCCTCTCTAACACTCTTAATAGTTGGATATGGAACTCGAATGACCTTAATATAAAATTCCAAACATCTCCTAGTATTTAGAAATAACATGTAAATTTAATTAGTATCATTTAAAAGGAGAGATAGAAAGAAAACTATATTCAATCAAACTACTCCTAGTTAATTAAATTGTCTAATTAAATCATTGCAAAAAAGAGTAAAAAATAAATGCACATTTCCTTCATTGAAATTTCTTGATTTATGACCATAAATATAAATATGAATGCTCAACTTAGCATTTCATATACATAATACATGCTTATTAGTGGTTGTAAAACTAGATGCAATTTTTCTCTGTAAGAGTCAATTCCATTTTTTCGAGATCATATCCAACCAAAACATCTTTCTGCATAATATTTCCAAAGACCTGTATATCATTCGTTCCCAATATCACCATGCATTTCACATGCGGACCAAACCATGTAAACAGGTTTTTAGGGCTCACCGTGAAGTTCCCCAACTCCCCGGCAAATGAGAACAACAACCCTGGTAGCTCCTCCTCTTGTTCCGTCGACTGCACATCGAAGCACAATTTGAATTTTCTTTCCGGCTCCACAATTGGTAAGGTAACGTAATTTTTCAATTCCCACACCAACTCGTCCAACACTTGATTGTCTAGAACGGTCATGGCGGTGCCGGAGTCAAAGATGATGTTGCCGGCCCTCAACTTGGACCTCCTAGTAAGGTACTTGATGTCAAACACACCCGGGAGAGAGATGGAATTAAGCTGCACAGCGTAGAAGTTATCTTGTGTCATGAACGGCGTGACGGTCACCTTTCCGGCGACAGTGGTATTGCTGCGTCCCAAAAAGAGCCTGCTGGCAAGTCCCCCATATAACCAGGAGTCCAGGCAATAGGAGAAGTACTTGCTGGTGAACTTAGGGGCGAGCTGGTGGATGAGAGATGGCGGTGAGGGGCCCAACCCAATGGTGCTTCCGAAGTCGACACCGATGGTGTCCAAGGACCGGAAGTTGCAACCGAATAGCATATTTGGAATGGATGTAAATTGCTTCGTAGCTGACGAGTAGAAATGGAAGGTGTCCGAGGAGAACATTCCGTCTATGTAGGAACCATCGACGTAGGAGTAATGGTACTCACACATCTGATCGTTATCGCAATGACCTTGGAAAAAGCTCTTGCACCCATCGGAATTGCAAGTTAACTTCTCGTAGGAGAGGGATGCACTATGATTGAATAGGGTGATGGTCTTGTTGAAGCATTGGCAGCCCACGCAGTTGACCCAGTTTAGCTCGCTGCCGGTGTCGAGGATGCCCCACACATGTTGCGGGTTTGGCGTGCCCATGCTGAACTCCATCAAGAATTCCCCATCATCATAGCGTACGCTGACGTCTATGTCGTTGGAGGTCTTCATGGTGATGCGTTGGGCCAAGTAGCTAGCTCGGCTGACCGAGCGGAGGGTGGCGGTCTGCAGGCGATCGAAGGGCGTCATCGAGCTGTTGTATAGTGGTGACTTGGGGGAGTCGCGGTGGACCAGCTCGATGTCGAAGACAGTGCTTGTCGGGACAAGGGCCGGCACGAAGGAGATTAGTAGGAGGAGGCGGAAGAAGGTACTGATGGTTGTCATTGCACGCGATAATTAATGAAGATATATACATTTTCAACTAGTGCGCTGATTTTATAGAGAGAGTCAATTTGGCGAATAAAGAAGTTTAATTAATGGGAATTGATGATAAGAATGATTGAATAAAATTTGGAAGGAAGTGAGATTTGGAATCTCATTTAACTTAAATATTCTGAGAGGAATTGGGAATTAATGCGAGCAAGGCATCTCATCAAGTCGATTAATGGTCCAAATCAAGCTTTAAATGGAAAAAATATATCTTTAATTGTTTATTATATAATTAATTGATTCAGAAAGGAATGTAAGTGTCATTCAACTCCTTCCAACTAATTGATATTTATGTGGAACGAACTTTTGCTCCCATTACAAATTTAGTTAGATTGTTTTAATTGTATTTGATGCATTTAGAATATTTACATAGAGTATCTCTATGTTATCTTCTCCCGTCTGATAATGGAGCTTCCTTCGATAGTGTGGATTGGCCTGATACTTATTGGATGTTTACCGATCAACCTCCAGTGTCGACAATGATGCTCCTATATAGATCAATATGTATTGGCGTAGCTAAAATTTTCATTTAGTAGCCGAATTCAATAAATTAAAAAAATTAATACAATATAAAATTGAATTATCCAACTCTTATTTAAAAACTCAAAAATATTTTTAAAATATAAGTTGAAATTTTTAAAAATTCTATAGGTCAATTTTCACGATCCAAAACCTTAAATGTCAAATTTAAGGAGCTAAAAACAAACTTAAATTTAAAAATTTCGACCTTAGCCCTTGATTAAGTCTAGTTAAACAATCAATTCTCGTAGCTTATAACACTATAAAAAACCTATGAATTAGGAATGAAATTTAATAAAAAAATATTTTTCATCCCAAATCTAGAACAAATTAAGCAACTCAAAAATAATTCATTCCAAATTAGCAACGGAATTTGCAACCACATATTTTCATTGCAAATTTGAAACAAATAAAATTTGGTCGCAAAATTTGTTGCTAATTCTGAGATGAAATTTAATTTTCGTTCCAAATTCTGTTATAAATTTTTTCGATGCCACTTGTGCAACAAAAATGAGATTCTTGGCAAATTCTCCGATGAATTAATAATTTATTGCGTATTCTACTTAGAATTAATAATTTATCACAGAATATTAATATTGAAATGACGATGAAGGGGGACCCACCAAAGATAGGTCAAGCCAGGAAGAGAGGTTGACGTGGGGTCAAAAGTCAAAATAGTCAACGAGATGGAATCGCCGAGTGGGCGAAGTCGGCCGAACGAGCCTATAGTGTCGGGCGGGCATGGTCGTCTATCTGTTGAGAAGCTCGCAACTAAGGCTTAGAGAAAATTGTCGTCTCGAGTATCGACCGACCAAACAGCATGTCCAACCGGACAAAAGTTAGCTCTCCGATAGCCAGACGACCGAGGGAAGGAAAATAGATCTATGTAGTACGATCGAGTGGGGCGGTCCATGCCGAGCGGCTTTCACTTGGACTATAGTGGGACCCCCTGAATATCTCAGTGTAACCTTTTGAGAGTTTGTGCCGCTGACAACAAAGTATGTCCAGCAGGCAGATCATAATTTAGAAGCTACCAACCTGTCACATCAAAGATTTGCGTGTCCGCTTAAGAAAAAGTGTCAGAGACACTTTTTTACTTGTCTTTTCTTAGGATGCTTTGGAAAATATGCACGTACTTTGAGAAACATACACAGATTCTACAGTGATACTATAAAAGGGAGGTCCATTCACCGGCGGAGATATGTGATACTTCGTGATCACACGCGCTTGTTACTATAGTTTTTACCACTATTCTCTACTGTTCCGGTCACTGACTTGAGCATTAGAGGACCAACACCAGGACCCCTTCCCTAGCCTAACACTAACGTTCTCGGTTTTGCAGGACCGAGTGGAGGCTTCTATCGAGTCATTGTCAGAGCCACGCCAATGTCTTCATCCGGTCAACCACGGAGCCACATCCCTAGCTATTTGTCTTCTCCACTTTCGGACATGATTAAATATTTTAAGGAAGCCAAATCTGGGACGAATCCAGAATTCGTCCTAGAATTGGGATGAATTCTAGATTTATCCCCAAATCTAGGATGAATTACGAGTCTGTTCCAAATTTTGGGACGAATCCAAAATTTGTCCCAAAATAGAAAATTATTAAAATTTAATAGAAATCAGTCTGAAATCCTAAATATTGACTTAGAAATCTCCAATGACATAAAATAAGTTTTTATGGATTCATTTTGTTCTGTTAATTATATAAATGCTCTCATACATTATTTTGACCCAATATTTTAAGAGTGGTAATTTTTTTAAACACAAATATGGCCAATTTAACCTAATATTAAAAAATTATTATCTTAACATTAAAAATTATCATATAAACATGATAATCAAATATAATATTTTATAAATAAATATAATGTATTATAAAAATCACTACACTTAATATATTGTGTCAAAATTATATTTGAAGATATTTTTATGCTAAGGAGAACAACACGAACTCATAGGAACTAGTTTCATATCATTCCAAGCTCTCTAAATCCATCTTTACCGTTTTTGATTATTTGTCTTTTTTATTTTATTTTTTCTAAATCTAGGAAGAATCTTGAATTCACCCCTAAATTGGTGATGAATCCATGGATTCATCCTAGATTTAGGGGTGAATACTTGGATTCTTCACCAATTCTGGGACAAATCCAGGATCAGAATTGAAAAAATAAAATAAAAAAAAAAGAAAAAAGAATCATAAGCCCTAAATATGGACTTAGAAATCTCAGAATTTCATGAAACTAGTTTTTATGTATTCGTATTGTTCTTTTAATCACATAAATATCCTTATACATCCTTTTTATTTATTCTTTTTTTCATAGCAAAGTAAAATATATGTAGCTTACTCCTAATTATATTAAAAAAATTATTATTCAACACATATATTATGTCTATCCAAAACACTAAATATGGACCTAAAGATTTTAAAATTTCTTAAAAAAAAGTTTTCATGTATTCATAATATTCTCCTAATCATAAAAATACCCTCATACATAATTTTGACCCAATATATTGAGTGTAATAATTTTTTTTCACACGAATTAGGTCATATTCATGCCAAAAAATCACTACACTCAATATATTGGGTCAAAATTATGGATGAGGTCATTTTCATAATCAATTGACTAATACAAACACATGGAAACTTGATAATCATCATTTTGTATTGATATTTTGATTCATATAAGCATGTCATTTGATCTTCTCATGTGTTAATTCCACATTTATATCATATTTCATGAATTGCATTCATTTGTGGATTTAATTGCAAATTATATCATATTTGTGATATTTGATGCTAATATTTGGTTATATTCTTTGTAGGCATCAAAGGGCAAGGACTCTAGTTTCATCAACTCATATTGAGTTCAAATCTGAGCTTAAATAAGCATATCAAGCTCTGGAACAATCTCAGCCGTTCATCCAAGATCGGAGTAGATCTAAGACATCCATGAAGAATCTGGTCCATCCAAGCCAAGGGGAAGTAGATCACAACCAGGGATCAAGATCTGAAGATTTGAATCGGATTTGGAGCAATTTCCACCGTTGGATCAATCCGAAGAAATCTCAACCGTTGACTCAAATTTCAGATCTGATTTAAATGGGAATGAGAAGCTACAGTGGGTTCATAAACTTCTACAGGGTGATCGCGAAGAACAGAGGAGGTGCGATCCTTCTCCGGCGATTCTGATCCACTCCACCGCCGGCGAGCAAGTGAGGTCAAGGGCACTTTCCTTCCTCTGGTGATCTTTCACAAGCAACCGGCGATGCCACTTCGATCATCTGATCTCAAATCACTGTCGTGACTTCGTGCGAGAAAGAAGAAGCAGAGAAGGTGAAGAATCTGGTGGTTTCAGCCGATTCTTCTGTCTTCCGGCTGGCGATCTTTCTTCGCTGAAGCTCCGCACCCATCTGAACCATTAGAAGTGTTTGCTTCTGCTTTTCCTCTGATCTTGATTCATTTCTAGCCGAATTTGTCTCCTCTGTTACCTTCATCACTGAGTTCTTCCTCCGATACACATCAGATCCAAGATAGGGTTTCCTAGTTTGATTAATTTCCTTATCTTTGTTTGAATTGTCATTTTGTTGTAGTCTATCATGGCGTAGTTGATTCAAATTCCCTTGCTAGTTTTGGAACCTTTGATTAATGCCACTGTTCTTGATTTTGATGTCTACCCAATTTGGATTTGCTTAATTGTTGCATTAGGTTATTCTTGTTCGCCATTACTTTCAATGCAGTAGTTTAGATTAGTTAGCTTCTTTGTTTGTTAATTTCCATGAGTTGAATTTACAAATGTAGCATAGTTTTAGGTCCTTACTTTTCCTCTTTGTTCAAAAGTCAATTCTAAAATTCCCAATTTATCCAGAAAACCCCAAGCCAACAATAATTGATCCTAAGACTATCATTTTACCCTTTACATTCGTTGGGAGACGACCCGAGTTATCTCTATGCTATATTAGTGTAGAATGGATTCGGTCACTTAATTCTTTTGATACCCATTTCACGACAAAATTAGGGTTTATCAAAACTTATTTAATAAAATTCTGATATCTCTAAGTCTTTATTTAGGGCTTCGGTTGCTTTTTTCTTTTTCTTTTTTATTTTTTTCCAATTCTAGAACGATTCCATAATTTACCCCAGAATTTGTGACGAATCCAAGATTCGTCCCCAAATTTGGATGAATCCTATGATTCGTGGCAAATTCTGGGACAAATCCATGATTCATCCCAGAATTGAAAAAAAGAAAAAGAAAAAGAACTCACAATCGAAAATCCTAAATATAGACTTAGAGATATCAGAATTTCATGAAACAAGTTTCTATGTATTCATATTATTGTCCTAATTATAAAAATACCCTCATCCATAATTTTAACCTAATATATTGAGTGTAGTCATTTTTTAACAAGAATTTGACCTAATTCATGTTAGAAAATCACTATACACAATATATTGGGCCAAAAGTATGTTTGAGGGCATTTTTATGATCAGAAGAATAATATGAACCAATAGAAACTGATTTCATGTCATTCTGAGCTTTGCAGGTTCATCTTTAGAGTTTCTGATTATTTGTTCTTTTCTATTTTATTTTTTTTCAAATATGGGACGAATCTTAGATTCATCCCTAAATTGGTGACGAATCCATGGATTCATCCCAGTTTCGTCACCTTATTTGATTAATTTTCTCAAGTAACCTCCTAAGATGATGCATGCATGATCAATGACACACAAAGTTGGTATGAGGCACAAATACCATTTCTACTATATGTGAAATGTTATCTTCTTATTGCACATGCAACTATTTGTGTTTCTGTGGTTCATATTCCCAGCTGATAGTTTGCTCACATCAACCTTGCATTGCCAACAATGGTAAAAGTAACCAAGTATGAAAGGTAGGTGTTTTTTTTTGGTTCATTTTAGTGTTGCTGATTTGACATTTGCAAAATACTATATTGGACATGTTTGAGAGTTCCCTTGTCTTATTACCTATTGCAACAAGAGCTCATTATATTCCTAGCTGCCTCATTGAAACCATTCACTACAAAAAAAAACTGCTTTTTAGGGATGAAATTTGGGACGAATTTGTTAAAAAAAATCATTCCAAAAAATTTTGCGATGAATTTTGGGACGAAATTATATTCATCCCAAAAATAGCATTGCAAAATTTTGGCGATGAATACATAATTTTCGTTGGAAATTTTTGCGATAAATTCCAATTTTCATCGTAGAATTCATTGCAAATCTGCAACGAACATTAATTCGTTGCAAATTTCATAATTTTATATCTGCGACAAACATATATTTTTGTCCCAAATTTGCAATGAAAATATTTCGTGGCAAAAAATGTTGCATAATTACAAATAACTACAGGAAAAAAATCGTATTTTCATTGCAAATTTGCGACAAAAACATATTTTCATTGCAAATCTACAATGATCCAAATTTGTAGCAAATTGCAACGAATCTAGATTTGTCACAAATCTACAATGAATCTAGATTCGTCGTAAATTTGCAACGAATCTAGATTCATCACAAATTTGCAACGAATCTGGATTCGTCACAGATTTGCGACAAATTTAGATTCATCCCAAAAAATGTCACTTTAACCACGTCCAACAAAAAAAAACTTCACAAATTTGTGATGAATTTTGGGACGAATCTGGATTCATCCCAAAAGTTGTTCCAAATTTGCGACGAAAAACTAAATTTTGTCCTAAATCTGTGACGAATTTTGGGACGAATCTTGATTCATCGCATAAGTTGTTTCTTTAATTTGCGACGAAAAACTAACTTTTGTCCCAAATCTGCGACGAAGTTTGGGGTGAATTCATATTTGTCATAAATTTGCAACGAATCATTTGTCGCAAATTTACGATAAATTTGTGACAAAAATAGATTTGTCGCAAAATTTGTCCCAAAAATTAAAAAAAAAATTAGAATCTATCTTGATTTTTCTGTTATCCTATTTACATATTACACTTACAACATCTTCAACAAATTATATCCAATACATCCATATCCAACATCCAAACAAATCATCCCAAAACTAAACACATCATATCCAACACATCCATATATCTTATATCCAAACAAATCATCCCAAAACTAAGCACATCATATTCATATATACATATAACCAAAATCCAAACAACAAGTTCAACAAATCATAATATCCAAACATGAAAGTTCTATCATAATCCAAACAACAAATGTAACAAGACATCCAAAGGAAAATAAAATACATATCGTCAGGTCTCAGGAGCTTCGGTCGCCTTCTGTGCTTCTTTTCCTATGTCAAATTACAAACAAATAATAAGTAACATTTATAACTAAAAAAATGTATCAAACATATTACTGATATATGTATCTAACATTTACATACATGAATGAAATTTGTTACTAAGATTCTTTGTCATAACATGCAAAGTATCATCATGACATAAAATGCAAAGTATCAAAGTGAAATTAAAGTTGTTTGCAATTCATATCCTTTGTTCAAGACTCAAGTTTCTAGTTAATTTTTTGTTTCATATTTCTTGTAGATTGTTGTAATACCTACCAATGTTAAACTCATAATATTGTTTTGAATATGTTTTTTGTACAGTTATGACAAATGATGTACTTGTAAAAATATACCAAACATAACATAAGATGCAATGTATCAAGGTAAAATAAAAATATAGAATCAACTATAACATGACATGAAAAAAAAAATCCATACATAAAACTTACTATAAATTTATGAAGAATCACCACTACCGTCATTATCATCATCACCATCATCACCGTCACCAAGAGGAATTTGTCTTGGAACAGAACTTAACTGAAGATGTCGTATAATAAAGTCCTGTTGTTGACGCATTTCTCTCATTTCTTCATCCCTTTCCTTTATAATGCCCTTCAACTGGGAAATCTCTTTAGTCAAGTTATGCATCTGCTGGGTATGTGAGGAGGAGGCAGAAGATATACGACTAACTCTATGGGTTTTGCTCAAAGAACCCATTCCGAATATCTTTCCTCCCCCTTTTGACCCCCCCCCCCACTCACCTGTAGCCATAAATTGAAATCAGTACCAACAGACGACTCAGACCCCTCAATATCAGAACTAGCAGAAGTTGAACATCTCTGTGCTGCCTCTAGCTCAACATATTTTTCCTGTATTGTAAAAAAAAAATAAAACAAATTTACAATAATAAAATTTTAGAAATGCAAGAGTGTAAAGTTAGAGAAGATACATTAATAATAGAATCTAAGTTATAAATTAAGATCCAAAGTTTATTCAAACCTTAATTGCTTTAGCTCTGTCCCCGCTGCAAGTCTTATCTTTTTTCTGAAATGTGCGGGTGAAAGTATCTATAAAATTAGTCTCCTTTCCCAATTTTTTGTTCTAAAAAAGATAATTAGAAATAATTAAATAGTGTAAAATAGATTAAGAAAATATTAGGAGTTAAAAAATTATCAATCTGCGTCTATGCTCATTCATATTGATAGAGCCTCCCGCATATGTTACAGACAAATCTCCAGAATTAAAAGATTGATTTATTTTATTCTGATGACTTCTTTTTTTAAACTCCCCACTTTCCCAAAAATTTAAAATCCTTATCCAATTTTCCTCGGTGATGAATGGTGGTTTTTCCCCCCCTCGACTTTGCATGATTAAATACATGGCGAATGTGATCACCACATTTTTTTTCATGAAAATTCTCTTTATTTCCATCTCATCAATCATGCCCCAAGTGAATGATCGCTGCAATAGAAGAAAAATAAATATTTATATATTCACTTTTATTTAAGATATGAAATGATTGAGTTATACCTTAAATTCACTCCACCATAGCTCTCTTATCGGTGCTGGAGTGCTTGTATAACTCATCGAGTCTCCTCTCCAATGGTTATTCACGATTCTATTAATCTCGTGAAAAATACAAACAGAATTATCAAATCTATTATAAATTAAAAAAATTGTTAAATAATTAAAATAGTTAAAAAATGAAATAGTTTGATTCTACTTACGAATCTCCACAAGGGGATATAGACTGTCGAGTGTTTGGCCTCTCAGCAACTGAGTGTCGGGAAGGAATGAAAGAGGGTACTGGCGACTCAATCGGTGAAGGTACTGTGGAAGGAAAAGGCACTGCCGATGGAGAAGGCGATCCTGTAGAGGAAGGTACTAGCATAGCTATATGCGATGGGACTGGCATAAGTGTATGTGATGCTACTGGCATAGGTGTATGCGACGGTGCTGCATCCTCTACTGGGGGAATAACAACAGTGTCTGCAGGTTCTGTAACTTGAGATCTCCATCCGCGACCACCCCATCGAAACATATTCTGAAAATTCAAAAATATGATAAAGTAAATATAAATATGATGCATAATGATTGATCCTATCCTAAGGTCTAGGTGATGGATGCTGGGGACGTGGAGCTCCTGTTGACCTTGCGTAAACTCCGACTGACGTGATCTTGCAACCACAAAATGTCAGTGCTGAGACAGGGAGGGGTTCCCTGGCGTTGGCCCTCCGACGCTCAAGTCAGTTGCCGGTGATGTGGAAACAGGGAAGCAAAGTAGCGAAGCGAAAGCAGCAGAGTAACAGTAGCTATAGTAGAGATTGCATACCTCCGTCGAAGCTTGAGGCCCTTTATATAGGGCACCGAGAGCGCGCGTGCATGCATCTTGAGGTGTGAACGCTCCCCCAAGCTTTCCCTATAAAGAAATGTCAGGAAAGTGTTCCTAACACCATACCTTAGCGATCCGAGCATATCTCTGACAAGATAGTGGAAACTTCCACTGTACGATTCTCTGCCTGACCATGCCGCCAACCATGCCGTATGTCAGTAGCACAAGGCCCCAAGAGGATATCGATCGATCCTTCTTTTGTCTACTACTAGGTCGAGCGGAAAGGCCGCTCGGCCAGCCTTTGTCCATGCAGTTGTCATTCTGTCTATAGGCCGAGCAGGATGACCGCTCGGCCACCTTCCACTGTACGGACTTTACTGCTGTGCCGAGCGGGAACCCATGTTTGAATATCTTCTGCTCGGTCGTCTCGGTGTGGCCGCTTGACGTATGCTTTGCCGATACTTGGTTTTCTAAGCGTCGAAAGCTCGGTGCACGATCGAGCTATGATAATGTTGGATCAGATGCTCCTTACTTTGAACGGGTAAGTGGCTTGCCCGTTCGGATGATGACCTGAGGTCGTTGACCGCCTTGACTTTGACCTCCAACGTGGCAGTGACCCTCTGCAGGGTGGGCCACGCCTTACCACAGGATCACGTGCCTCCCCTTTAAGTCTAGTCGAAGGAGGTTGTAAGTCCGACTTATTGGACACCAAGTCTGGAGATCAGTTGGCTGATCGTCCGTGACACTGGCCGAACTCTAGTTTGTCTGCCGCCGGGTGGCCATGGGATCTCTGTGCCGATCGGTGCCTCGACTATTGGTACTTGTGAGCTTTTTCCCTGGTGCCTCTGGATGGGTGCGATCAATGCTAACATCACCCAAATCTCCTCAAAATTCATATAAATCTCTCCCGTTAAGGTCAAGCACGTGCCTGCGCCTGTTAATGATACTCATTAAATGCGAACCAGTGAGGGAATGCCATGTGTTGCTACCGTAGTCGTCGCACGCCCGAAGCGACATGCGCTGATGTGACGTCTAGTGATTTGAATTCTATGACTGGATTTGCGCTCCACTTTTCATGCCCTAGATTGACGGCTCTGGTCGGCCGAGCCCAAACTTTATAAAACCTCAGCGTCGGCTTCCTTTCTTCACTTTGTGCCTTCTGCGATGGCTGCCGACGACTCCCTGCGTGACCAGTGCTCCGACGACCGTCTGCTTTCCTCGGCGGCGACCTTGTCTCCTCTTTCTGTAAGTTCTTTCCGACCTTCTGCTGCTATTTTGGATCTTTGCATTTGTCCAGTGTCCCTTGTGTTTTCCGTCCACCTCTCTTTCCGTCGAGCTCCTTGTTTTCCCCTTTTCCAGCAATGGCTAGCTCTTTGTTGGAACCCCAAGATGTTTTGGTGTGATCAACAAGTTAAGCTAGGTCCTATTTTGTTTAACCCTTATGTCTAAGTGTGCAGGAGCTTAGGAGTACAGGAAGTCGAGCGGAAGACGCGGCTAACGAGAAGGATGGCACAGGAGAGAGCTGATGGGCTCGGTGCGTCCGAGGGATAAGGTGACCGCGGAAGAGTACACCGGTGGATGAGAAGAACATACGCGACGTTCGAGGGATGAGAAACCGGGGAGGAAGGCTGCTCGAGGAGAAGGCCGGAACTTGGGTTCGGGTGAGCCATATTCTGGATGGCCGAGATCACCCAAGCTAGTAGAGCCAGAGCGAAAGACCCAGATCGAGACGAGCTGAACCGAAGCAGAGGTCCTGAACTAAGAAAAGCCAATCTTGTTGACTTTCCTAGTCCAGGCGCCCGGAACCATTCCGGGCGCCCGGACCCGACTTTTTGACCAGATCGAGTTTTGACTCGATCTGAACGTTGGGGGATAAAGTATATCCTCCCAGGGTGCCCGGACCCTTCGGGGCACCCCCAACAGTGTTATAAATATAGCACTAATCTGCATAGCTTATTCAATTCACTTATAATTCATTTCTCTGTGCTTTACCTTTCTGTCTGTGTCGTCAACGCTGTAAAGAGGCTACTCCGTCCGAAGGAGATCGTCAGATAGTGCGCTACACTTTCATTGGATTAGCAATCTTCTGATTGCAAACCAAGTAATTTTTTTTTGTCTGTTTCTTTTAGTCTCTTTCTGTTTTAATTACAAGTGCTAGTAACTTAGTTGAAAATCCAAGAAAGGTCGAATTTATTTTGTAGGGCAATTCACCCCTCCCCTCTTGTCGGCCTCTAGAGGAACTAACAAGTGGTATCAGAGCAAGGATGCTTCAGGAGGACTAAACGTCGATCGAAACAACAAGATGGCCGGACCAAGCATCGTTCCACCAAAATTAAAGGGGGACACTACAAGAAAAACCCTCATAGACATCAGTTTTCCACCGCTGTCTATTACATTTTCAACCGATGTCTATGAAGGCGATGTAAAAGGTCTGTCATTTTAGACATCGTGTTATAACCGGTGTAGTATCACTTAACGACATCGGGTGTAAAACCGATGTAATATTATATGTTAATAATACCAGTTTTGACAGCGGTATACGACCGATGTAATATTAGTTAATGATACCGGTTTTACAGCGGTGGAAAACCGATGTAATATCAGTATTGTTAAACGACACAAATTCGATTTCCAAAATAGTGAAAAACCAATATTATCACCAAGCAAATCATAAAATTAAGTTAATATTATTAATTCACTAAGAAAATCACAAATAAAAATGCACCGATGTATCTAAACACACCAAGTCAATATCCATATAACCAACACATAAATATTCTTACAACATAAAAAGATAATAGATATTGTGCACATCAAGTCAGTATCCACAAATTACACATAACTATTCATCTTACAACATCAAAAGGTAATAGATAGTACACAAATATTCTTCTTACTGGTGTCAACGTTAACCTTCTTGCTCTGTGCATAGATTTAACTAAATCTTCTGAGTAGTTTTATTTGTTAATAGACAATTCTCTTTATCTATTACTGGATGGGCACCTCTGCTTGTTTGATGTCCTTAGGGTGACAACTGATTGATGATTCTTTGTAAAGGAGGCCTCCATCTTAAAGGAGCCACTGGAGGCTTTGGGAACTTTGTAACATCCTTCTTGGTTGTCCTCTCACCATTTAATTGATTCTCCAATTCTCTTACCTGAATAGAATAAAATAGTCAATATGGATATAAAGCAGTTTGTTGCTTACATAAGGGAAATTAAAGATACTGTAAATTCTACTCAAATAGAAATTGAAAATGAGATAAGTAACCTTTTGCTGGTAATTTTTACTTGTTTGCTCAGCTTCTTTGATCTGCACATTTGAAATAATCTGTTATAAGGCAACTGATTTCAAAGAAGTTAAATATAGTGATGCATGGTGTATAGTAGATTATTATGATTTTTCTTGGAATATATAAAATAATTTATTCACACTATCTTCAAAAATATTCTACTTATATTAACATAATAAATTTTCAAAAGAACAAAATGAAATATTCTTCCTTCATTCTTAAACCTCATAAATCTAAGCAGCATGGAGGAGGCATGATTATAATTAAACTTCCACATAATCAATAGATGTGAATTCACATTCTGTGATCTAAATACATTAACACTAATTTATCGAAAGGTTCATTAAACATGAGATTGAAAAGGAACATGAATTCTTCCAGAAAAAACAATGCTCCAGCTCAAAGGAGGTGCAAAATGTGGGCTAGAGAGCACCTAGAACCTTGGCCTGCATATTCCTTGACCTCTTAGATATAACTATAATCTTGGTAAAAATTAAACAGAATCAAAGCAAAAGGAATAATATTTATCCAACTCCAAGGCATCAAAAGAAAATTAGAATATCAATGGAAGAAGTAACAAATAACATTTGATCTTCACATACTTAAGAACAAATACTATGACAAATTGCCAAATAAAAACAAATGTCACATAATTGCACAAATAAAATTGAAAAAGAAAACCACCGTTTATACATATAAGACATGTCAATTCCTCACCCAAATAGAATCCTTTACCACACTTTACCTCAGTATTAATAACCATTAAATTGATGGGATAATTGACCAAGATCCTGATACAGATAGTAAAGTGTAATAGCAAAGTGTATAAATACAACCTGATTTAGATTAGGAATACTGAGAGAATGACCAAAATATAGAGAAAATATCAGTGAAATTTGTATAGTATAGTATTTCAAGTTCTCTCTGCAATCTATCTAAAACTTACAAAAATTCTATTAGTAATTTCTTGTTATCAAAGAGGTTGAGACGAGACATGCATAAGACTTACAGAAAACTAGGTGTTATGCAACTTGTATTAGAACAATCTGCCAGCAATGTGTCCTATTCTTCTACAAAACAAAACTGTTATTGTCTTCTCAGAAAATGGGATAATATGAAAGAGTACCAAAAAATTAACAAGAGATTAATATAAGTGAACTGATAAGAGTTAAGACTACTGATTTACGAAGAAAAACATATTCATACGGAGGATCCAAATGCAGAAAAATAGGAATAAGCATTACAATAAAATTCTTACAAACACAGGAAAATAGGAACAATAATTAAAATTAAATTGATAATCACATCAAAAGGTCCAAACCAATTCAAGTTTATCCAGTACTACATATAATACAAAATTCTATTCTGAAAGCACATTAGAGACAAAAATGCAATATATACTCATGTCATGAAACACAGTTTACATATAATATTGAGTAATACTTCTTTCTTTTTTTTTTTTTCTTAGTTTTTTGACATGTTTTGATTAAATGGAGTAGGTCTTTTTTCCATTCTCTCTCTTGGTGGAATGATCATTCCCATATTATAATGAACAATATATAAGAACATATTGCTTTATAAGAATCCTACAACTGATAGAAAAAAATTGCTAACCTTATTTTATAAAGATTAATATTTTGCTGGTGAGAGGGTGGCATCTTTAAGGAATTCCCTATTTATTAGGATAAATGTGCATAGACAACCTATGATATAATGTAAATAGATTCAAAATGAAATCAAATCATAGGTGGGCTAGTAATTTTTTCTGTTATATTTGGTTTTAATAGATTGAAATCATTTCTAATGATTGGGATCAAAGCATGGATATAAATAAATTTCTAAAAATAGAAATTTCATGCATAAAGGGAAATAAGTAAAATTATTTTGATTAAGTATCACTACAAAAAATAAAGGATTTCGGGACAAAATTGGGGACGAATTTTGAAAAAAAAATTCGTTGCAAAAATTTTTGCGACAAAATTTGGGACGAAAATTTTTTCGTCCCAAAATGGTTGATGCCAACTTTTGGAACGAATTATGGATTGTTGCAAATTTGGGGACGAATTTGGCGACGAAAAAAATTTTCGTCCCCAAATTCGTTGCAAAAAAGTATAGAAATTTGCAACGAAAACTGTTTTTGTTGCAAACCTAGGAACAAATTTAGGGACGAATTTACATAAATTATCCGCCAAAATTGTCTTGATTTTTGCAACAAATTTGGGGACGAATTCGGTGACAAATTATATTTTGTTGCCAAGTTTGTCCCTAATATTGCAACGAATTTGGGGACAAATTCGGTGACAAAATTATTTTTGTTGCCATCTTTGTTCCTAATTTTGCAACGAATAATAAATTTGTTGCAAAACTGGCAACGAATTTCGCAACAAAAACTTGCCAAGTTCATTGCACACCAGATAAATTTTCGTCCCAGAATTCGTCCCAAATTCTGGGACGAAATTTGGGACGAAATTTGTGGATTCGTCCCAAAATTCGTCCCAGAATCTGGGACGAATTTTGGGACGAATCCACAATTCGTCCCAGATTCTGGGACGAAATTTGGGACGAATTTTGTGGATTCGTCCCAAAATCTGGAACGAATTCTGGGACGAAAATAATTTTGTCCCAAATTACGATAGAATTGGGACAAATAATTTTCGTTGCCAAATTCGTCCCTATTTCAAATAATTTTTTCCAGCTTCAATCTCTTTCTGCAATACAATCCAAATACATACAAACCAAATTCAAATAACAAATAATATGCATTCAACACATCCTAATTTAACATTCAACACATACAAATTTAACATTCAACACATCGATCAACTCATAATTCAAGAAGTATAAAGTTTGCAACAAAGTTTACAATATCCATCTTGTTCAAGCTACTAGAAAATATGATACAAAGTTCAACAACCCAATGTTTTATAAATCCATCATCCAACCAACAACACTAAGAATACATATAGTCATCTTCATGAGCCACAAAATCTTTGATCCCCATCAAATCTCTTTTGCCTACATAACAACAAACAAATAAACTAGATCATGTCTAACAAGAAAGATTGTAAATATTATACGATATGACCATGTAAAAAGAATAATTGGAAACAAAACATAAATATGAAATTCCTTAAACATTCTAATAAAAGCCCTAAATATAATAAAAGTCATATTTACCAACGATATGAATCATCTATGTCATAACAACGGTAAAGAAAATTATAAGAATTATTTTGAAGCTAAGTACATGTATCGTAACTACGATACAACCTAATATAATTGACACATCATATAGAGAAAAAGAGAGAGATATTGTGAAGTATGATATTAGGGTTTAAATTTTCTCACTTAGTTAACTTTATTTTTCATTTTAATTTGCTGAATTTATAGGTTTGTCTTTGGTTGATATTTAATGTAAACTAAAGGATGTTTAAAATAATTGTTCATTTCATTGTGTTAACTAGTTGACAATTTCATATGAATAACTTTAGCACATTTTTAACAACTCTTTACAAAATATTAAGGTAGGAGGATGCATCGTTATCTAGTAAAGAATTTTAGAATAGTGTAATGTAATTCTAGATGAAATATAAAACTTTTATGTATCTATATAGTTTTGAAACTATACATAGATCAAATTCAGAACTTTTATGCATCATTATCATTGAAGACAAAACAAGAAAGAGTAACTTATCAAAAAGAATGAACACAATTAAACAACTATTTAAAGTTAATTTTAACATAATTATTTAAAGTTAACTTTATATAATTAAACAACTATAACATAATTATTTAAAGCTAACTTTATATATAGATCAGTCAATGCATATTAAAGAACTTAGGAATACCGAAAAGAGGTGAACAAATACAGCTGTCTTCAACTACACTGAGATCAGACCAACTTGAGACCTGCACAAACAACATTATCAAATCAGGAAAAAAATAAAGTCAGAGTATTAGAGACTTCATTCATATTGCCTAATTATGCTTTAATTTTGTTACTGGTACACAACTAAGAATCATATAGATTAGTCTACGTCAAAGATAAGTCATCTCATACATTGACAGTGGAACAGTGCAAGAAGACAACAGACTTAACCTACAAATGGCAGAGTTGAAAAGTTAAAAAACCATTGATTAATGTGTAAAGCAGTAAACATAAGAAAAAAAAATCATCATACATTATTAAAATTATCAAAAATCATCACCGCCATCATCGTTATCATCGTAGGCATCATCATCGTCATCATTGGGAGGATTCTGACATTGAGCGGAGCTCAACTGAAGGTGTTGCATAATAAATTCTTGTTGTCGGCGCATTTCTCTAATATCTTTCTCCAAATTAGCCCGTTCTAGGTCTCTTTGCACCCTTTCTTGGTCTCTTTGCGAAATTATTTCCTTCAGATGACTAACCTCATCAGTCAAGGTATTTACTTGGGTCGCAAGTGTTGGAGGAAGAAGTTCCACTAATCTCTGGGTTCACCTAGGAACCCATCCCAATATCCTTTTTGGTCCTCCACTGGCCTCTAACCAAAACCTCAAATTATTGCCCAAAGGCTCCTCAGAACCCTAACTATCGATCCCAGCTTGTGAGCATGTTTGAGCTAGCTCGAGTTGATCATATTTTTCCTGTTTTGTCAAACACATACGATATTGATTAGATATAATAGAAACACATATAATATTAAGACAATAATGGTAGGTAACTAATTAAATTTAAACCATATATTAAGGTAAAATAAAAATTAATTCCAACCTTGACTGCTTTTGCTCTCGCCCCACTCCATGTGTTATCTTTTTTTTTAAAAGTGCGAGTGAAAGCATCAATGAAAGAAGGCTCCTTCCCTGTCTCCTTGGTCTAAAAAAACATTATTTCAAATAACGAAATAATTTGATATATATTAAAAATTTGTGAAAGAGTGAAACTATTATCATTCTCCGTCTATGCTCATCTATGTTAATGGAGCCTCCCGCATATATAGCACTTGAGTCACCAGAATTGTGAGATTGATTCATTCTATTCAGGTCACTCCTTTGTTTACTTTCCTCCGTTGCCCAAAATAGAGTGATCCTCTCCCAATTTTCTTCAGTGATGAAGTTTGAGTTTTTCCACCGACTCTTTGCGTGACTTAATACATGTCTAATGTGATCGCCACATTTCTTTTTAAATATTCTTCGTATCTCCATTTCGTCATTCAGGTCCCAATTATTTAAGCGCTGAAATAGAAATTTATTTTATTATATAATCACTGTAAAATTGAAGTAAAGTTAAGAAAATTTACTTTGAACTCGCTCCACCAAAGTTGTTTTGTGGCTGGTGGAGTGCTTGAATATGTCAAAGAATCCCCTCCCCAATGGTTGTTCACGATCCTATTTATTTCTCGAACAACTTGTACCGGATTTTCAAAGCTGCATTAAATTACAAAATAATGATATTATATAATTAAGATAGATCTAACAAATAAAATATTTTATAGTACTTACGAATCACCGATGGGGACTAAAGGGGCTCTATCATTCCTAAACTCAGCAAATGAGTTTCTTGCTGAGTCAGGAGGATCTGAGTGGACAGGTAACTGTTCTGGGTAAGGTACTTGTGGCGGCGAATATGAAACCGGTGCAGAAGGTACATGAGAAGGGCCCGGCTGATGAAGGGGTGGCATAGGTACACTGGCAGGAGAATATGATGCCGGTGGAGAAGACACATGGGATGGGCCTGCTTGAGTAGGGGGTGGATTAGGTTCACTGGCAGGTGATGGATGTGTCTGGTCCTGTGGTCGCCGTCTACGTCCACCACGTCGAAATATATGCTGGAAATTTCAACAATTTAATAAAGTTAATTACAGATCTAATACATAACAAAGGATAATTAAAAACTTACCATTTTTATGTAAAGATTATGGAAAAGGATGGAGGGGAAATTTATGAAATGTGACCTCTGATGACCTGTAGGAATAAATACAATGTGTTAACAGATAAAGTAAATCAAATTATAAAAGAGACAGTATATACAATAAAATATGGGAAATTTCTTTAAATAAGCTAACAAAACTTACCCATCATCAAAAATCAAAGTCATCATTGTCATTATCATCCTCATCCTCCTCTTCCTCTTCCTCCTCCTCTTCCTCTTCCTCTTCCTCCTCCTCCTCCTCCTCCTCCTCCTCCTCATCATCATCATCATCAATTTCACTTCTATCTACGTTGATTACTACACCGTTGGGATCTCGTAAAGTTGGAATAATATATTCCTCAGTCTGAAAGGTGTTTGAAACTTCCTCTTGTTGATATGCAATGTTTTCCCAACGTGCCTCAATTTTTTTTCGTGCTTTAGTTTTACAAACAACCCACCAATCAATCTTATCGCGTTTCAAACTCGGATATGAAGAATAGAATACTTGAATTGCTTGTTGTGCCAACACAAATGGTTCATATCTCTTATAAAATCTCTTATGATTTATTTCAACTAAATTATAATGTGGATGCACTTTCATCCCTCTAACAGGGTCAAACCAGCGACACATAAATAATATAACTTGCATTTGTGGTACTGGGTATTCTACTTCTATAATTTCATCCAACAAACCATAAAAATCATTACTTGGACCTCCTTCATTGGATGACGATACGCACACCCCACTATTCATGGTATTCTTGCCCATTCCATAGTCTTGAGTATGAAAATTATATCCATTTATGAAATATGCTGGCCAAGTGCGTACGCATGAATTTGGACCCCATGACAGATGGATTAGCCATTTTTGTTCAAGGTGAGATTGATTAGCTTGAACCTAAGGTCAAAACACAAATTGTTAAAAGTATGCATATGTATCAACAAAATATAGATTTTTTACTTACATATGATTTGAACCATGCAGCAAATTCTTCTTCACATACGCGATCGAACTCTTGTGCCGATAATTCAGAATATAAGTTGGTAAATATCCTACTCAAGACAACATATTGTTACACGAATAATTGACAAAATAAAGAAATAAAAATAAAAATATATACTTACTCGTAATATGATGATACTTCTGGACAATTTAGTAAAATATATGTTTGGGTTGCCTGCCATTCTTTACCGATTAAGTATCTTTGTTTACATGGTCCACTTGGTCGACCAAGGTAGTTAAAAATTGAAAATGAGGTAACATTTGGATCAATAGGACCCTCATCATTTCTGCCCGCTCTTCGCCTTTTGCATTGAACATGAGGTTCAAAATAATATGATGCAAAAGTGGTGACTTCCTCCACAATGTATGCATTAACAATAGAGGCTTCAACTCGTGCTTTATTTTTCACCTTTTTCTTCAAATGATATAAGAATCTGTTGAAGATATATAAAATTATATTAAATATATATATATATATAAATAATCCAGGAGTAGAAATATTTTTTTTCATTCAAACATTCGAATTATACAAATAACACACTCTACCTTTCAAATGGATACATCCACCGAAAATGAACGGGTCCTCCAACTTTGGCCTCATATGGCAAGTGAACCAAAAGATGCTCCATGGAGTCAAAAAAAGAGGGTGGAAATATTCTTTCCAAATTGCACAAAATGATTGGAATATCTCTCTCTAACTTCTCCATGTGTGAACGTTTCAAAACTGTTGAGCAAATATCATGTAGGAAAATACTTAACTCCGTAATCGCTCCCCATACAAATTGTGGTAAGAGTTCCTTAAAAGCAATAGGAATCAATCTTTGCATTATGATATGACAATCATGACTTTTCATACCAATTAACTTCCATTCTTTCATATCAACACATCTTCCAAGATTAGAGACATACCCATCTGAAAATTTCAAAGATTTCAACCATTCACATAGGACACGTCTTTGATCCTTATTTAATGTATAAATTGCCTTTGGCTTTGGTCCTCTACTATTTTCATCGACATCAAGAGTGGGTCTTTTACATATGAGTCGCATATCTTTTCTTGCATTGAGATTGTCTTTTGTTTTTCCGGTGATATCCATCACAGTATTTATCAGATTATCAAAAACATTCTTCTCAATATGCATTACATCGAGATTATGATGTATCAAATGACTAAACCAATACGGTAAATCCCAAAATATACTTCGTTTAGTCCATTTATGTGTACTCCCATATTCATATGTTGTACCATATGGTTGTTCAATAACAGAGGGAAAGTGATGCACTCTGTACCAAATATCTTGACCTGTCAATCTCAATGGCGGAAGTGTTCTTTCGATCCTATTTTTAGTGAATTCATCTTTATTCTTTCTGAACTTATGATTTGTTGGTAAGAATTGCCTATGACAATCAAAATAACTTGGTTTCTTTCCGTGTTTCAATCTGAATGACTTTGATCTCTCCATACATATTGGGCATCCCAAGATCCCAACAGTACTCCAACCTGATAGCATACCATAAGCTGGAAAGTCATTTATGGTCCAAAGAAGAGCAGCCTTCAGTATAAACATCTGGTTAGAATGAACATCGTATGTAGGAACACCTTCATCCCATAGTTGTTTAAGTTCTGCTATCAGAGGTTGCATATAAATATCTATTAACTTTTTTGGATTTTGCGGACCTGGTACAACCAATGTTAAAAACATATAAGGTGTTTTCATGCACATCCCAGGCGGAAGATTATACGGCGTTAAAATAACTGGCCAACAAGAATAATTTCTTCCTGATTTACCAAACGGAGCAAATCCATCAGCACATAGACATAATCTAATATTTCTAGTCTCCTTTGCAAAATCTGGATATGTTCTATCAAAATTTTTCCAAGCATCTGCATCTGATGGATGGCACATTAAACCCTCTTCTGTTTGATGAGTTGCATGCCAAGTCATGTGTTCCGCAGTTGCCTTTGATGCATACAATCTTTGTAACCTAGGAGTTAAAGGTAAATAAAACAACTGGCTGTGTGCTTTACGTCGTTGTTGACTCCTGGTTGTCTTATACCTATCTTGATTACAGAATTTACAAACCTCTACTTCTGCATCATCTCCCCAATATAGCATACAACCATCTCTGCAAACATCAATTCTTTCAACTGGAAGACCTAAATCTTTCACCAGTTTTTTCATACTGTAAAAATCAAGAGGCAAACTGTGATCACGTGGCAATGTATCGTCAAACGCTTGAACAACATCATTAAAACAATCTTGCGACATATTATGATCTGCCTTTATATTTAATAATCTGGATGTGAGAGATAATTTAGTCTGACTGTCACAACCGGAATATAATGGTTCATTTGCAGCACTCAATACTTCTTGAAATTTGTAATATATTTCATCCAGACCTGGTACATCAGGCTCCTCCAACAATGTATTAGTGGCAAACATTTGTTCACTTGTTGGAGGAAAACTAGAACTTGCACCAAGCGTCTCAGGAATATAATTCTGACAACTTGCATCAATTACCATCCTCTGATATGGATTGAATTGTTCATAATAACTCTGATCCCCACTAGCAGAGGCTTGAAAATTCCGTCCATAATCCTCATCAGATATGAACGGTTCGCCATGACTTGTCCAATTATAATAATTCGGAGTAAAACCAAATCTACAAAGATGTTCTTCAACTTTATCGGTGGGTAAAAATTTCCCATTGTGACATTTTCTACACGCGCACCTTATCTTCTTGCCATCCATATACATAACTTGAGTAGATGCAAAATTTAAAAATTGCCTCAGTCCAGTGATAAACTCAGGAGTTAACCCCTGACGATTAGGCAAATTTTTGTTATACATCCAACTTCGCTCATTCTGCATTTTACCTGAATTCAACTGTTTAGTTAAACATTATTAAAAGTTACTATACATAAATCTTATCATTGAAGACAAAACAAAAAACAACAGCTAATTAAAAAGACGGAACGCAATTAATCAACTATAATAAAATTATTTAAAGCTAACTTTATATACAAAGTAAATGCATAATAATGAACTTAAGAATACCGAAAAGAAGTCAACAAATACAGGTCTTCAACTACACTGAGATCACGCCAAAATGAGACCTGCACAAAAGAACATTATCAATTCAGACAGTAATTTTCGAATATTAACTTAAACAACTGATAAAATGGTGCACGGCAGCAGCCATAAACAGTCCAGCCAACTGCAAAATGGTGCACGGCGGCAGCCATACACCGTCCAGCCATCGCTTGGCAATGGGCAGCCACACACCAGCCAGGCAGAGGCTGCCGGAGGCAAGGCAGGCCCTGCCGGAGGCCATGCAGGGCCTGCCGGAGGCCAGGCAGCGGCTGCCGCCGCCGGCCAGGCAGCGGCTGCCGCCGCCGGCCAGGCAGCGGCTGCCGCCGCCGGCCATGCACAAGGCCAGGCAGCGCCGGCCAGGCAGCGCCTGGACGCGGCCAGCCCGCGCCGGCAGGGAGTCCAGCGACGCCGAGAGAGAGAGAGATCTGAGAGCGTTTTGCTTACCAAACGAAAACCTTCCACCGCCGATCGTCGTAGATCACGCCGTCGTCGGTCGGAGATGTGGCCGAAACCTGGAAATCGCAGATGGGAAGAAGGGGGAACGGGGGAGAGAGAGGAAAGAAAACAGAGAAGGGAAAAAGAATCGGGTTGGGAAGTAGATCTAGGGTTTTTAGGAACAAATATTTTTTGTTCCCAATTTCGTCCCTATATTTGGGACAAATTTCTGGATTCGTCCCAAACTTTGGGACGAATCCAGGATTCGTCCCAAAAATTAAATTAATTTAAAATAAATTAAATCAAAGACCGAAAGCTTATATCTTGACCTAGAGACATCGGAATTTGATGAAACAAGTTTCTATGCGTTTGTATCATTGCCCTGATAGTAAATATGTCACCATCCATAATTTTTAATTAATAATTTAATTTATTCAAATTTTTAATACCAAATTAGGTCAAATTGGAATTAAAAATTCCAAAAATAAATATATTAGGTAAAAAATATTTTTATGGATATATTTACGATCAGGACAATGATACGAACGCATAGAAATTAATTTCATCAAATTCCGATGTCTCTAGGTCCGTATATGAGGAGTCCCATTTTATTTTAGTTTTTTTTAAGATAATTAAATTTTTGGGACGAATCTCTGGATTCGTCCCAAATTTTGGGACGAATCCAGATATTCGTCCCAAACTTTGGGACGAATTCCTGGATTCGTCCCAAATTTTGGGACGAATCCAGGATTCGTCCCAAAACTTAAATTAATTTAAAATAAATTAAATCAAAGACCGAAAGCTTATATCTTGACCTAGAGACATCGGAATTTGATGAAACAAGTTTCTATGCGTTCGTATCATTGCCTTGATCGTAAATATGTCACCATCCATATTTTTAAAATATTATTTTAAGTGATTCAAATTTTTAATACCAAATTAGGTCAAATTGGAATTAAAAAATTCCAAAAATAAATATATTTGGTAAAAAATATTTTTATGGATATATTTACGATCAGGACAATGATACGAACGCATAGAAATTTATTTCATCAAATTCTGATGTCTCTAGGTCGTATATAAGGCGTCCCATTTTGTTTTTTTTTAAGATAATTAAATTTTTGGGACGAATCTCTGGATTCATCCCAAAATTTTGGACGTATCCAGATATTTGACCCAACCTTTGGGACGTTTTCCTGGATTCGTCTAAAATTTTGGGACGAATCCAGGATTCGTCCCAAAACTTAAATTAATTTAAAATAAATTAAATCAAAGACCGAAAGCTTATATCTTGACCTAGAGACATCGGAATTTGATGAAACAAGTTTCTATGCATTTGTATCGTTGCCCTGATCGTAAATATGTCACCATCCATATTTTTTAATTAATAATTTAATTTATTTAAATTTTTCATTCCAAATTAGGTCAAATTGGAATAAAAAATTCCAAAAATAAATATATTTGTGAAAAAAAAATTTTATGTATATATTTACGATCAGGACAACGATACAAACGCATAGAAATTTGTTTCATCAAATTCCGATGTCTCTAGGTAGATATTTTTTAATACATATATAGGTTGCTATTAACTAAAAAGGTGTTGTGTAGTGAACGGTTGTAAATTAGTGTCTGAAAACTTAAATATGGACCTAGAGACATCGGAATTTGATGAAAAAAGTTTCTATGCGTTCGTATCGTTGCCTTGATCGTAAATATGTCACCATCCATATTTTTTAAATATTATTTTAAGTGATTCAAATTTTTAATACCAAATTAGGTCAAATTAGAATTAAAAAATTCCAAAAATAAATATATTTGGTAAAAAAATATTTTTATGGATATATTTACGATCAGGAAAATGATACGAACGCATAGAAATTTATTTCATCAAATTCTGATGTCTCTAGATCCGTATATGACGCGTCCCATTTTGTTTTTTTTTTTTAAGATAATTAAATTTTTGGGACGAATCTCTAGATTCGTCCCAAAATTTGGGACGAATCCAGATATTCGTCCCAAACTTTGGGACGAATTCCTGGATTCGTCCCAAATTTTGGGACGAATCCAGGATTCGTCCCAAAACTTAAATTAATTTAAAATAAATTAAATCAAAGACCGAAAGCTTATATCTTGACCTAGAGACATCGGAATTTGATGAAACAAGTTTCTATGCGTTCGTATCGTTGCCCTGATCGTAAATATGTCACCATCCATATTTTTTAATTAATAATTTAATTTATTTAAATTTTTCATACCAAATTAGGTCAAATTGGAATAAAAAATTCCAAAAATAAATATATTTGTGAAAAAAAAAATTTTATGTATATATTTACGATCAGGACAACGATACAAATGCATAGAAATTTGTTTCATCAAATTCCGATGTCTCTAGGTAGATATTTTTTAATACATATATAGGTTGCTATTAACTAAAAAGGTGTTGTGCAGTGAACGGTTGTAAATTAGTGTCTGAAAACTTAAATATGGATCTAGAGACATCGGAATTTGATGAAAAAAGTTATATGCGTTCGTATCGTTGCCTTGATCGTAAATATGTCACCATCCATATTTTTTAAATATTATTTTAAGTGATTCAAATTTTTAATACCAAATTAGGTCAAATTGGAATTAAAAAATTCCAAAAATAAATATATTTGGTAAAAAATATTTTTATGGATATATTTACGATCAGGACAATGATACGAACGCATAGAAATTTATTTTATCAAATTCTGATGTCTCTAGGTCCGTATATGACGCGCCCCATTTTGTTTTTTTTTTAAGATAATTAAAATTTTGGGACGAATCTCTGGATTCGTCCCAAAACTTAAATTAATTTAAAATAAATTAAATCAAAGACCGAAAGCTTATATCTTGACCTAGAGACATCGGAATTTGATGAAACAAGTTTCTATGCGTTCGTTTCCTTATCGTAAATATGTCACCATCCATATTTTTTAATTAATAATTTAATTTATTTAAATTTTTCATACCAAATTAGGTCAAATTGGAATAAAAAATTCCAAAAATAAATATATTTATGAAAAAAAAAATTTTATGTATATATTTACGATCAGGACAATGATACAAACGCATAGAAATTTGTTTCATCAAATACTGATGTCTCTAGGTAGATATTTTTTAATACATATATAGGTTGCTATTAACTAAAAAGGTGTTGTGCAGTGAACGGTTGTAAATTAGTGTCTGAAAACTTAAATATGGACCTAGAGACATCGGAATTTGATGAAAAAAGTTTCTATACGTTCGTATCGTTGCCTTGATCGTAAATATGTCACCATCCATATTTTTTAAATATTATTTTAAGTGATTCAAATTTTTAATACCAAATTAGGTCAAATTGGAATTAAAAAATTCCAAAAATAAATATATTTGGTAAAAAATATTTTTATGGATATATTTACGATCAGGACAACGATACGAACGCATAGAAATTTATTTCATCAAATTCTGATGTCTCTAGGTCCGTATATGACGCGTCCCATTTTGTTTTTTTTTTTAAAATAATTAAATTTTTGGGACAAATCTCTGGATTCGTCCCAAAATTTGGGATGAATCTAGATATTCGTCCCAAAATTTGGGACGAATTCCTGGATTCGTCCCAAATTTTGGGACGAATCCAGGATTCGTCCCAAAACTTAAATTAATTTAAAATAAATTAAATCAAAGACCGAAAGCTTATATCTTGACCTAGAGACATCGGAATTTGATGAAACAAGTTTCTATGCGTTCGTATCGTTGCCCTGATCGTAAATATGTCACCATCCATATTTTTTAATTAATAATTTAATTTATTTAAATTTTTCATACCAAATTAGGTCAAATTGGAATAAAAAATTCCAAAAATAAATATATTTGTGAAAAAAAAATTTTATGTATATATTTACGATCAGGACAACGATACAAACGCATAGAAATTTGTTTCATCAAATTCCGATGTCTCTAGGTAGATATTTTTTAATACATATATAGGTTGCTATTAACTAAAAAGGTGTTGTGCAGTGAACGGTTGTAAATTAGTGTCTGAAAACTTAAATATGGACCTAGAGACATCGGAATTTGATGAAAAAAGTCTATGCGTTCGTATCGTTGCCTTGATCGTAAATATGTCACCATCCATATTTTTTAAATATTATTTTAAGTGATTCAAATTTTTAATACCAAATTAGGTCAAATTGGAATTAAAAAATTCCAAAAATAAATATATTTGGTAAAAAATATTTTTATGGATATATTTACGATCAGGACAATGATACGAACGCATAGAAATTTATTTCATCAAATTCTGATGTCTCTAGGTCCGTATATGACGCGTCCCATTTTGTTTTTTTTTTTAAGATAATTAAATTTTTGGGACGAATCTCTGGATTCGTCCCAAAATTTGGGACGAATCCAGATATTCGTCCCAAACTTTGGGACGAATTCCTGGATTCGTCCCAAAACTTAAATTAATTTAAAATATATTAAATCAAAGACCGAAAGCTTATATCTTGACCTAGAGACATCGGAATTTGATGAAACAAATTTCTATGCGTTTGTATCATTGCCCTGATCGTAAATATGTCACCATCCATATTTTTTAATTAATAATTTAATTTATTTAAATTTTTCATATCAAATTAGGTCAAATTAGAATTAAAAATTCCAAAAATAAATATATTTGTTAAAAAATATTTTTATGTATATATTTACGATCAGGACTATGATACGAATGCATAGAAATTTATTTCATCAAATTCTGATGCCTCTAGGTCCGTATATGAGGCGTCCCATTTTGTTTTTTTTTTTTAAGATAATTAAATTTTTGGGACGAATCCTGGATTCGTCCCAAAACTTAAATTAATTTAAAATAAATTAAATCAAAGACCGAAAGCTTATATCTTGACCTAGAGACATCAGAATTTGATGAAACAAATTTCTATATGTTCGTATCATTGCCCTGATCATAAATATGTCACCATCCATAATTTTTAATTAATAATTTAATTTATTTAAATTTTGTATACCAAATTAGGTAAAATTAGAATTAAAAATTCCAAAAATAAATATATTTGTTAAAAAATATTTTTATGTATATATTTACGATCAGGACAATGATACGAACGCATAGAAATTTATTTCATTAAATTCCGATGTCTCTAGGTCCGTATATGAGGCGTCCCATTTTGTTTTTTTTTTTTTAAGATAATTAAATTTTTGGGATGAATCCTGGATTCGCCCCAAATTTTGGGACGAATTTTGGGACGAATCCAGGATTCGTCCCAAAACTAAATTTAATTTAAATTACATTAAATCAAAGACCGAAAGCTTATATCTTGACCTAGAGACATCGGAATTTGATGAAATAAATTTCTATGCGTTCGTATCATTGTCCTGATCGTAAATATATCCATAAAAATATTTATTACCAAATATATTTATTTTTGGCATTTTTTAATTCCAATTTGACCTAATTTGGTATTATAAATTTGAATCACTTAAAATATTATTTAAAAAATATGGATGGTGACATATTTACGATCAAATTAATGATACGAATGCATAGAAACTTGTTTTATCAAATTTCGATGTCTCTAGGTCAAGATATAAGCCTTCGATATTTGATTGTCTTTTTTTAAAAATAATGTCATTTTTGGAACAAATCCTGGATTCGTCCCAGATTTTGGGACGAATCCTGGATTCGTCCCAGAATTTGGGACGAATTCTGAATTCGTCCCAGAAGTTGGGACGAATCCAGTATTTGTCCCAAAATCTGGGACGAATTCTGAATTCGTTCCAGATTTGGCGACGAATTTAGCAACGAAATGTTCTATTGTTGCAAATTTGAAACAAAACTTTTTTGTTGCAATTTTCGTTGGTTATTTGGGTAGAAATTTTTTTTCGACCCAAAATTTGTCGCAATTTTGGGACGAATAATTTTCGTTCCAAATATTTGTCCCCAAATATATGTTTTTTTGTAGTGTATGCTCATTAGAGAGGTTGAACTGTGCAAAGATGAATGGTAATCTTATTTCTCAATTTAACTCTATGGTAGGCAATATCACTAGTAATCTTTATCTCTCTCGGCCTATGATATCTTACACTAACAATTCAACTCTACTAAGAATAGAACTTATTAGTAATCTTTAAGTGTGTCCATATCATCTCAATTTATTCTCTCTCAAATTTTATTAGCATTGAAGCTATGGATAATTGCTCTAAAATACAAATATTGTCTACTTTATTCCTTCTAGTAACTCCATGCATCCATCTTAATATTTCTATCTTTGCCACATCAATCTTTTTGACTTTATGCTAAAGCTAAGTACATTCATCTGCTCAAAAAAATTATTCCCGCATATTCTGTTAAGTTGCCACACGTAAATGTCAAATTTAGATAATATCTAATATTTGTTATAGGAAGATTTACATATTATGTTCATTGCAGGACAGGGCGGATCCTCATTCACCAATCTAGTTACCTTCCTGAAGAATATCTAAAAAAAACTTAGCATCCATACAAGTAATCTAAAGTAACGCAGTTGACTAGCATAACATTAATTGTGATAATAATTCCCTAATCCCTCATGCTTCTTGTTCGTCATTTCTAGATCTGTGGACATTGTCCACAGACTCATCTATCTGATCATGATAATATGAAGAAGAAACTGAAAGATGAATATTTAATCTGATAATGAACGATCTACTGAGAATTAATAACAGATCCAGAAGTAATCTACCTTGGTAGTCCGCCGTGTCGAAAACGATCCATCGCCCCTCAAACGACTCGTCAAAGGACTCGTAGAACAGCTGGATCAAACACGACAAATCACTTCCTATATCTCAGCAACAACAATACTGGAAGAAGGCAGCAAAGGAAAAAAAAAAAAAAAAAAAGACAAACTACCGAATCCGACGTTCAAATCTGGAGGAAACAGGACGCGATTAGCAGCAAGAGAAATGGGGCGACCATCCTTTGTCGGTCATAGTGAGACCTCGGATGGGGATATGAGAGATGAGATCCCCATCCCTCAGAAGTTAACATATACAAGTGCTAGGCTTTTCCAAGGTAGTGAGAGAAGCAATTCACAATCAACAGGACAACTGTTGGATCGAGATGCGCTAGAGAGGGGGGGGGGGTGAATAGCGCTCGCGGCTATTTCGTTCGATTATCGGAATCATAAAACGTTCGTCGAGTAATTAACGCAGCGGAATAAAAAGAAACAAACACACAAGAACACAGTCGTTTACTTCGTTCGGAGCCTAGATCGACTCCTACTCGAAGGCCCGTGATCCTTGATCGCTTTCCGTGGGCAACAACTAAAATATCATGAATAAGTACAAGTAGAAATAAGTACAACTGAAATTGAAATAATACCGACAACAGAATAATAATAAATGAAGCTTCGGGTCGTCGGCGACTGCAACAGCACTTTAGAATCGACTCTTGAGCAGCACACAACAGAAGGAAAGCTTGTAAATTGTTGTTTTTGAGCTGCTGGCCGAGTTCTCTTATAAAGGGTGTTCAAGACGCCTTCCACTGTTCACCAAGGCGCCTTGAATGAGCCGAGTCAGCCGCGGAGATAAGGGTTGAACTGGTCGAACCTTATCAGGTTCAAGGCGCCTTCATCAAGCTGTCCAAGGTGCCTTGGCTTCCTTCAAGGCGCCTCCAAGCTTGCTTTGCAGCCAGTTCAGGTTTTGCACCCGAGGCGCCTCCAAGCTCCATGGAGGCGCCTCGGACACTGTTCATCCGAGGTTAATCTTTGCACTTTGGTCCCTGCAAGATACGTTAATCCCAAATATACCCTGTAGCACAAAGTTAGCACATAAAACATAATAGATATGATAATGATAGTATCTGGACTGTCCGGGTCTGACTTCGAATTTTCGATCGGAAATCTTAGGTCGACCCGACGCCTACTGTTCCCTCTACGGGGAACGCGTCCTCACCTACTCCACTCAGGAGATTTACCTGTTGCCAGTGCGATCCTCCAGATCGATTGGACTTTTGCTCAGCACTCGACGCTTCTGGACTTTCTGCTGGACATCCGCTTCCCGGCTAGTCCAGTCTTTCACCTGGTTCGCGACACCAGGACTTTCCACCTAGGGTTACCACCCCCTAGGACTTTTGCCTGAAGTCATCGACCTGCCAAGACTTTCCGCATAGGGTTACCACCCCCTATGACCTAGGGTTACCACCCCCTAGGGTTTTCCCATTGCCTAACCGCAGCTAGGACTTTCCTGAAATGCTCAAGCAGACTTGTTAGATCACAAAACACCTTAACTTTGAATCCTTTGTCATTATCAAAACACGAGTTTGATCGTCGGATGCTTCCCGCACCAACAATCTCCCCCTTTTTGATTATGGCAACTCAAATTCAAAGTTAAGTAAACAGATATCAAATAAAGAATAGATGCAAATAAAAACATTTAAAGCAAGCTTAGCATTAATGAATATTTTGCTGAAGTAAACTCCATGAATTTAAAGTATAGCATCAAGTTTAGGCTCCCCCTTAACTATTACTCCCCCTTTAATATTCATTATCTTAAATTTGAATTTGCTACTCTCATTTTTGAATTTGATAATTATTTGAGTATTTGAATTTGCAATTGCTACTCTCCCCCTTTGCCATATATCAAAAATAATCAAAATAGTCATTCGATTTTTAAAGAGGGATAACAAGATTTTGATAACACTTAACATTTTATAATTTTCTTTTCTTACCTTTTAGCTAAGTGAAATAAAGATAAAAAAGTTAATAAGGGTTGATTTTAAAGGATGATGTTAGCCCTTTGGAAAATTATAAAACTACTAGAAGGTGGAACCTTTTGACAATCTTTAACTAAGTTGAAAAAGCTAGTAAAACTATATGTAGAGAAGTACTTGTTTAGATTTTGAAAATTTGTTAGTGAAATATTTGGAGCCAAATGATTTTTGAGAAAACATTTTTGTAGTCGCTTTTTACTTAGTAGAAATTTTTGAAAGCAATGAGTTAAATTTTGCAAAACTATGCTTTACTTAGGAAAACAAGAATTTACAAAGTTAGATTGCAAAGTGGGCTAAGTTTTAAAATTTTGAAAATAGCTACGTAGATAGAAGTTGGAACTTAGCTAAGCTCTTTGCAAGTATTGGATTTTGAAAACTATAGCTTAGGTTAAAAAACTTAGCTTAATTTTAAACAATACTTATTAAATTTTAGGACAAGGAGGGAGTGGAGTAGCTAAAAATTTGGTTTAGGTTATTTATTCAAAGTCAGTTGGTCCTTAAGTCCAAGCATGAGTCAAGTTCAATAGATTTCAAATTATCCAGTTTTACTTTAAGAGGTATCAGAGCTCTAAAGATCAAACATGCTTAACCAGAAAACTGAGTATCCTTTACCAACTGTCTAACCTTTAGCTACTTGCTGATTGCCTAGAGGGTAACAACTTTCACTTTGTTAGTCAAGTTAAGTCAATTTGGTCCAGTTAGATTTGACTAGAGCTGGAAAACTTGACTTGATTGATGTATATTACGTGTTTAACGCCCAGACTCATATTGATGCACAGATATAAGAATTCTTGAGTACAGGCTGTACCCTATGCATCTCACATCGTTCTATGTCTTACAAGCACAAGCAAGGTATACCTAGGTGTTTGTGAGATGCTCTGGCTTAAGTCTAGGGGGAACATGATTTCTAGGGGGAAAGTCTAGGCTAAGTCCAACGTTTGAAAAATCTAATAAATTGGAATTTTGAAAAATATTTTTCCTAGAACTTTTAAAATGATAAGTAAACCCAGATTATTTGAAACTAAGTAAGTTGTTGACTAATAAGTAGATATCACTTCAAGAAAGTCTAACTAAACAAATAGATAGTGAAGTGTAAGTGTCCATAGTCAACAGTCCATAGTACAATGCATAAAAGGGTCATATCAAAGAGTAGGATCATCTACTCGAGGAGCATCAGCTGGCGGGTCATCGGCGGGAGGTGGTGCATGGGGCTGCTCGGGTGCTGGCTGACCTAGACGTCGTATCTCGTCACGGAGGGAGGTAAATCCGGTAGCCATCTCGGATCGAATGGAGAGAACTATCCGTCGTGTCTGGATGGACTCAACCTTGAGTCGAGCAAGTCTGTCCTCGACGGAGAGTAGTGCAGAGGTCGAAGGTCCAGCTGAGGTGGATGGCCCAGCAGACGGGGAAGGAACCACGAAAAGATCCTCAGCTAAGAAGTCGGCCCACTCCTCTCCCTCGCCAGGTATATCCTCGGCCTCTGGAGCGATAGGGGCAGCGGCTGGCTGTGGTCATCCTGTCCAGGCTAGAACTCCATAAGCGGTGATATCAGCACTGACTAGTCTACAGCTGTGGGATCCTAGCTCGTCATATATGGTTAGAGGGATGACTGTCCCTCTGGTCACATCTATGCCCTCTATGGTCGAAAAGAAGCGTGTCAAAATATGACAATAGGACATGTGTACTATCCTGGAAGTGCCTGTCCCAGATGCACAAATGATGTTCTGGAACATATGCAAGGATATATCGATATCTAATCGATATATGATCGTCACATCTTAATTTTTTGGAGGCGCCTCGAATCGATCCGAGGCGCCTTAAGAAGATGCGACAGGAATTTTCCCGCCGCGCTTGGGGGCGCCTTCCTGTGTGGGAGGCGCCTCCATGAGGCGCCATGTGTCCATTTTTTTTTTTATTAAATAATTAAATTTAATTAAATTTTGAAGGTTTTAATTGATAAAAAAAAATTTGAAGATAAATTTTAATTAATTTTGAAGTTAATAAATTTTGAAAATAATTTTAAGTTAATTAATTTTGAAAATAATTTTAAGGTTAATTAATTTTGAAAATAATTTTAAAGTTAATTAAATTTGAAAATAATTTTAAGTTAATTAATTTTAAAAATAATTTTAAGTTAATTAATTTTGAAACTAATTTTAAAGTTAATTAAATTTGAAAATAAATTTAAAGTTAATTAATTTTGAAAATAATTTTAAAGTTAAAATAATTTTGAAAAAAGAATTTAAAGTTATATTAATTTTGAAAAAGAATTTTAAGTTAAATTAATTTTGAAAAAAGAATTTAAAGTTAAATTAATTTTGAAAAAAGAATTTTAAGTTAAAATAATTTTGAAAGTAATTTTAAGTTGATTAATTTTGAAAAAGAATTTTAAGTTAAATTAATTTTGAAAAAAGAATTTTAAGTTAAATTAATTTTGAAAGAGAATTTAAAGTTAAAATAATTTTGAAAGTAATTTTAAGTTGAAATAATTTTGAAAAAAGAATTTTAAGTTAAATTAATTTTGAAAGATAATTTTAAGTTAAATTAATTTTGGAAAAAGAATTTTAAGTTAAATTAATTTTGAAAGAGAATTTTAAGTTAAATTAATTTTGAAAAAAGAATTTTAAGTTAAAATAATTTGAAAGTAATTTTAAGTTGATTAATTTTGAAAAAAGAATTTTAAGTTAAAATAATTTTGAAAAAGAATTTTAAGTTAAATTAATTTTGAAAAAAGAATTTTAAGTTAAAATAATTTTGAAAGTAATTTTAAGTTGATTAATTTTAAAAAAAGAATTTTAAGTTAAAATAATTTTAAGTCAAAATAATTTCTGTATTCCCAATTTAATTTGACTTTATGTTTATTCCAAATTTAATTTGAATTAATTCTTATTCCTTAGTCATCTCACCTTATCTAAATTTTCAATCAGGGTATCCTATAATTGTTGTGAGATGAATTATGGTTGAATTTTAGGGTCTGGTTTAACTTTGTATTAGATTCAGGTTTAGTTTTGGGTTCAACAAGTAAGCATTCTTTGTTGGTGCAATATCCCTTAGGTCAAGGTTGACTGAGTTGACCAAGCTTGAGTCTTGGTCATAGTTTCGATGTTTGACAATACATGTAGACACATGGACAATGCAGGTGCAGTTGTTCATGTGGGGAGATTCTGATCAGAGACTGATCAGTGTGGATGAAGAATAGTCAAGTAGGTCAAGGGTGACCGGATACCTGACTGGGAATTCCTAACTGGAAGGTTAGGCAGATGGAAAATCCTGGTGAGTGAAGCTAGGCAGAAGAAAAGTCCTAGTGAGTGAAGCTAGACAGAAAGAAAGTCCTAGTGAGTGAAGCTAGGCAAAAGGAAAATCCTGGTGAGTGAAGCCAGGCAGAAGGAAAGTCCTGGTGAGTGAAGTCAGGCAGAAGAAAAGTCCTAGTGAGTGAAGCTAGGCAAATAGAAAGTCCTAGTGAGTGAAGCTAGGCAGAAGGAAAGTCCTGGTGAGTGAAGCCAGACAGAAGGAAAGTCCTGGTGAGTGAAGCTAGGCAGAAGAGAAGTCCTGGTGAGTGAAGCCAGGCCGAAGAGAAGTCCTAGTGAGTGAAGCTAGGCAGATTGGAAGTCCTGGTGAGTGAAGCCAGGCACGAGGGAAAAATCAGATGGGTCAAGGTTGACCAGACATCAGGGGAAAGTCCAAGTAGGTCAAGAGAGTGACTGGATACTTGGCATGATGAAGGAAAGTCCAAGTAGGTCAAAGGAATTGACCGGATACTTGGCAAGAGGAAGAAAGTCCAAGTAGGTCAAAGGAATTGACTGGATACTTGGCAAGAGGAGAAAAGTCCAAGTAGGTCAAAGGGATTGACCGGACACTTGGTGGGGAGTCCTGGCAGGTCAAGGGAGTGACCAGATGCTAGACAGGATCTACCAACAGGTCAAGGTTGACCGGATGTTGGTTTGAGAGGCTTGGGACTTGGTTTTAGGCAAAAACCAAGAGCTGGATCGATCAGTGGATCGATCCAGGCTTTTCCCAGTGCACAGAAAGCCTCTGGATCGATCAGTGGATCGATCCAGAGGTCCCAATCGATCAGTGGATCGATTGGGACGCTGCTGCTTCGCGCGATAAGCGCTGGATCGATGCGTGGATCGATCCAGGCATTTTTCCAGAGCACAGAGGCGCTCTGGATCGATCTGTGGATCGATCCAAAGCCTCCCCGATCGATTGGGAGTTTTCGAATCGATCGGGATCCGACCGTTGCGTCGTATTTGAGCTGCAGGCGGGCGTCTCCTTCGGCAGACTACACTGTTTCATCTCAGATCTCTCGCCAGCTCCTCCACAGTGCTCTCAAAGCTCAGATCGCCAGTTCTTGAAGGATCTTGGAGGTTTCCAAGTCAAGAGGCGGATCAAAGCCAAGAAGAGAAGCTAGGGTTAGGGTTTTCTGTACTCATTGTAAGCTTTGCGCTTGTATTTTGTTTCCCTTTCCTTTCTTCTCGTATTGAGAGTCTTGTAGGGCTTCTTCGCCTTCGGTAGTTACCGAAAAGGAGTGTTTCATAGTGGAGGTGTGTGTGTGTGCGTGGATCCTTGGACTAGTCACCTCTTGTGAGGTGGATACCAAGTAAAATCCCAAGTGTTAGCGTTGTATGTTTTTGTTTCTTGTATTTCCGCTGCACATCTTCGAAGAAACAAGCAACGTCAACCACGAAGCACGCGACGAGCTATTCACCCCCCCCTCTAGCTACTTTTCGGTCCCAACAAGTGGTATCAGAGCGAGGTTGCTCTTCACCGGAATCATCGCCGGAAGGGTCAAGCATAACAAGAAGAGCTAGAGGGTGAAGAAGTTGAAGCAAAATTGTCAAAGTCAAAGAAATTCAAAAGCTCAACTTCTACAATGGAATTCCGAGTTGGGCTCGGATTCGACACGAGGGTGGCTCCACCATACACTTCCATGAGCTTCGATTCTTGGAAATCAAGAATCGAAAATTTTCTTATGATGGAGATAGAGCAATGGTTTGCTCTTATGGAAGGCTTCAAGACTCCAACAAACTCAAAGGGCAAAGTTCTCAAGAGGAGAAAATGGAGCCAGAGCAAGTCCAAAGGTGTGAGGCCAATGACAAAGTGACCAAGCTTTTAGTCAATTTATTGTCGAGTACCATCCTTTGCAAAATTGGAGAATTTGAAGATGCAAAGGAATTATGGAGTAAATTGGCCAAGCTTCATGAAGAGATCCCCTCCACTGTACAAGAGTAAGAAGAATCCAGAGAGGGTGACTCTTTGGAGCAAGACCAAGAGGAGGACTCCGAGGTTGAGAGATGCTCAACCTCCGAAGAAGAAGTCCAAGAAGAAGCTTCATCTTCAAGGGAGTGCAATGAAGAGAACAAGGAGGGAGCATACTCCTTGTTCCATGTACAAGATGATGAAGCCTCCACCTCTAGGATTGAGGGGGAGTGTAGATCAATGAACTCGAAGCAAGAAGAGGCCTCCACATCCGGGTCAAGTGAAGAAGAAGAAGATGGTGCCACCTCCAAAATTCAAGAAATATCAAATGGAGGAGCAAGTGCCATCCCTACACAAGAAGGTATAAATGTTTCAATTAAAAATAAAGATCATATAATATGTTTTGAGTGTAGGGAAAGTGGGCACTACAAGAGCAAGTGTCCCAACTTGGCCAAGAAAAAGGGTCAAGTGACACAAAAGGGCAAGGAGAAGCCCAAGGAGACCACCCCCGGGACAAAGAAGAGCAAGGAGCACATTGTGTGCTTCTTGTGTCAACAAAAAGGGCATTACCGAAGTCAATGCTCCAAGGGGAAGAAGATGGTCAAGGCTCAAGGAGGCACTAGTCAAGGGGGAGCCTCCAAGGTAAGGAAGAAGGTAACATTTATTGAGCCTACCCGTTTACGTTATGGTAAAAAGCATGATAGTTCTAATTTCTATCATCTTAATGCAATTTACCATAAGAATAGAAAGCATGAGGGAATTAAGGAAAAGCATGTGGCCCTACATGCCAAGACTACCCAACCTAAGGTTAGGAAGGTAGATAGACATTTGGGCACGAACACTAAGGATAATAGATACAAGCCCAAGAATAAAAATGCTCATGGATCAAATGAAAAATCAAATACTAAGGACTTAGAGAGGGAAAATCAAGTCTTGAGGTCAAGACTTGATAAATTAGAAAAGACCCTAAAAAGATTGGAAAATATCCTATTAGGGCAAAATGAGCATAACCTAGGTTTAGGGGTACAAAAGTCATCCAATGGCCATAGAGGTTTGGGATACAAACCCAAAGCTAAAAAGGATGTGCCTAGCTATCATAGGGTTCCATATAGTTATGGAACAAACCCTAAGTCTAGAGGTCAAGTCAAGGATACAAGGGAAGATATCCCTAGAAGTATCTTTGCAACCAAAGTGACTAAGACTTCTAAGAAGTCTAAGAAAGTCACTAACAAGGTCACAAGGGAGGCTATCCCTAGAGTTGACCTAGAAAATGTGACCAAGGCCTCTAAGAAGCCCAACAAGGTCACTAGGAAGGTATCTAGGGAAGTTATCCCTAGTGAGACCTAGAGCATCCAAGGAGCACCAATAGGTGTTGGGTTCCTAGAAGCATCTTCTTTACCCCATAAATGGGTTAGAGAGTGTCAACTCCGATTAGAAGGGTAGTTAACCCAACTTTGAGGAAATTGACACTCAAGGAGCATTTTCAAGGTTTTTGTTAACCTTTGAAAATGAAATGGAATTATTAGTTTACTCCTTGAAAGAGTAAAATGTGCCTAATGGCAGAAAAATTGATCTTATCTTAAAATGGCATAAATTGGGAAAACCTAGAGAAATACCAAGTTGGGATTTTGGTATTCTCTTAGAAATTTAAGGCAATCTGGGCCTTGATTTATGTAATTACTCTTGAGGAAAAATGGAATATGCCAACATTTGAGGATATGCTTAATTTTTAAGTGGCATAAACAAATCAAGAGAAATAGAAATGTCAATTTAGGTTTGGCATTTCTTTGAACCATTTAGGGCAATCTAGGTTTAACGTTTTAAGTTAAAACAAGTGGTATATTTTGAGTTAGCTAAGTGGTTAAGGATACTTAGATAAGTAATCTAGGTATATTTTATTTATGCTAAACCTTGCCATGATTGTTTGCCCATCATATGTCATGACATCATGTCTATTTTTGCATTCATGTTTTATTATGAAAAATCCAAAATTACCATGTCATGACATTCATACATCCTGTAGTTATAGGATATTTTCTTTTGAAAATTATTTCCTTTTGATGTATGCCATAACATAATCATGCATTAAGTTTAATTCCTTGTAAGCAAGGACAAATGGCATTTATCAACAAGTGTTTTCAACAAGTGTTGTCAACAAGTGGTATTAACAAGTAACATCCTAAGTGGATGTTCAATATCCACAAAATGCCTAGATAGATATGCATGATCCCTAGATTAGGGCAAAACCAGACTTGACATCTCACAAAGACCAATAAGATGACTTGTATGTGTTTTAGTGCACATGGGATACAAGTGAGATGTTAGGATGATGAACAAAACTCAAGATGTTGATTTAGTGTATTCTTTTAAGTTTTAAGTTCATCAAAATACATAGTTATGTGTTTTCCCATCATTGGGAAAGCTAATGTACAAGTCATGTGCATTAAGCCCAAGGAATGTGATGGGATATTGGTTTTGAAAATTATTTTTAAATGCTTTTGGAAAACCTTGGTGAAGGCTATCTTTTGATAGTAATCACCATTGAATAGTTAGACACAAACTTGAAGAAAACGCTAAAGTTTTAGCAAGTTTTCAAGCTTGTGTCAATCTTTGAAAATATGATGTATTTTCATAGAAAACTATTTTTCCATGATAAAGTATGCCCTAAATAATGTCTACACGAAATTTCATGATTTTTGGATTTTTGTAGAATTTTCTAGGGGTTTCTGAAGTTGGCTGAATTTGAAATTCAGCAACTATCAGAGCTCTGATCGATCCATGGATCGATTGGAGTGCCTCAATCGATCAGTGGATCGATTCAGAAGGCAATTCTCGCGAGTAGAAGCTCGCTGGATCGATCAGCCGATCGATCTACACATCTTGAATCGATCAGTGGATCGATTCAGCATGGTTCAATCGATTGGAACCCAACTCCAATCGATCCAAGTTGCTGATTTTGGCTGAGAAAGCCTGATTTCAGCATTTTGAACCTTGTTTAGTCAATGTAACCATTCCAAACCCCTCAAAATACATTTGTATACATAAAAAGGGTGTTTTCATGTTGAAAACAAGGATGGATTGGTTAAGGAAGACTAAATTGAAATTTAGGTTGAGGTTTGTTTCAAATTTTGAACATTTGAACCTCAAAACTTCTAAATTTGGGTTTCCTAAAGTTTTAGGGATTCCAAGTCATTGTTGGTGCAATGATAGAAGTTATCACCATGTCTTTAGGGGGAGGGACTCTTTAAAGACATGAAAATTATTTTTCATGAACCTTGGAGGGTGGTTAAGCTTCTTTATTGAAAATGCTCATGAATGAGCATTTGAACTTGAAATGGGGAGTGGATATCCTCATTATTTCAAGTGGTATTTCAAGTGGTTGAGAAATGCTCAAGGTTGGGCATTTGTCTACATTGCGGGAGAATGTAGGGAAAATGAAGGGTATGGGACCTTCATTATGATGTTGATTACAACCTTGAGAAACTCTTCAGGGGGAGAGTTTAAAAAGGGATAAAGGTTCAACGAGTGCAGTTATAACCAATGATGAGTATCTCTTCAGGGGGAGAGATAGTGTTTGTTTAATGTGTGCCAATAGGGGGATAATGTGTGGTTTAAGTTAGACTTTCATTACCTATGGGGGAGGTCATAGGGGGAGAATGAAGGGAACCAACATTTATACTTTGGCATGAAGAGAGTTAAGACTATGAGATTAGCTTAACTCAGAGTGGTCCTAACTTAAAGGTATTGTCAAACATCAAAAAGGGGGAGATTGTTGGTGCAATATCCCTTAGGTCAAGGTTGACTGAGTTGACCAAGCTTGAGTCTTGGTCATAGTTTCGATGTTTGACAATACATGTAGACACATGGACAATGCAGGTGCAGTTGTTCATGTGGGGAGATTCTGATCAGGGACTGATCAGTGTGGATGAAGAATAGTCAAGTAGGTCAAGGGTGACCGGATACCTGACTGGGAATTCCTAACTAGAAGGTTAGGCAGATGGAAAATCCTGGTGAGTGAAGCCAGGCAGAAGAAAAGTCCTAGTGAGTGAAGCTAGGCAGATAGAAAGTCCTAGTGAGTGAAGCTAGGCAGAACGAAAGTCCTGGTGAGTGAAGCCAGGTAGAAGGAAAGTCCTGGTGAGTGAAGCCAGGCAGAAGAAAAGTCCTAGTGAGAGAAGCTAGGCAGATAGAAAGTCCTAGTGAGTGAAGCTAGGCAGAAGGAAAGTCCTGGTGAGTGAAGCCAAGCAGAAGGAAAGTCCTGGTGAGTGAAGCCAGGCAGAAGAGAAGTCCTGGTGAGTGAAGCCAGGCAGAAGAGAAGTCCTAGTGAGTGAAGCTAGGCAGATTGGAAGTCCTGGTGAGTGAAGTCAGGCACGAGGGAAAAATCAGATGGGTCAAGGTTGACCAGACATCAGGGGAAAGTCCAAGTAGGTCAAGAGAGTGACCGGATACTTGGCATGATGAAGGAAAGTCCAAGTAGGTCAAAGGAATTGACCGGATACTTGGCAAGAGGAAGAAAGTCCAAGTAGGTCAAAGGAATTGACCGGATACATGGCAAGAGGAGAAAAGTCCAAGTAGGTCAAAGGGATTGACCGGACACTTGGTGGGGAGTCTTGGCAGGTCAAGGGAGTGACCAGATGCTAGACAGGATGTACCAACAGGTCAAGGTTGACCGGATGTTGGTTTGAGAGGCTTGGGACTTGGTTTTAGGCAAAAACCAAGAGCTGGATCGATCAGTGGATCGATCCAGGCTTTTCCCAGTGCACAGAAAGCCTCTGGATCGATCAGTGGATCGATCCAGAGGTCCCAATCGATCAGTGGATCGATTGGGACACTGCTGCTTCGCGCGATAAGCGCTGGATCGATGCGTGGATCGATCCAGATATTTTTCCATAGCACAGAGGCGCTCTGGATCGATCCGTGGATCGATCCAAAGCCTCCCCGATCGATTGGGAGTTTTCGAATCGATCGGGATCCGACCGTTGCGTCGTATTTGAGCTGCAGGCGGGCGTCTCCTTCGGCAGACTACACTGTTTCATCTCAGATCTCTCGCCAGCTCCTCCATAGTGCTCTCAAAGCTCAGATCGCCAGTTCTTGAAGGATCTTGGAGGTTTCCAAGTCAAGAGGCGGATCAAAGCCAAGAAGAGAAGCTAGGGTTAGGGTTTTCTGTACTCATTGTAAGCTTTGCGCTTGTATTTTGTTTTCCTTTCCTTTCTTCTTGTATTGAGAGTCTTGTAGGGCTTCTCCGCCTTCGGTAGTTACCGAAAAGGAGTGTTTCATAGTGGAGGTGTGTGTGTGTGCGTGGATCCTTGGACTAGTCACCTCTTGTGAGGTGGATACCAAGTAAAATCCCAAGTGTTAGGGTTGTATGTTTTTGTTTCTTGTATTTCCGCTGCACATCTTCGAAGAAACAAGCAACGTCAACCACGAAGCATGCGACGAGCTATTCACCCCCACCCCCCTCTAGCTACTTTTCGGTCCCAACATTGTTTGGATAAACTTCTGGGCTATGGTGAGTCACAAGGAACTCATTAAAGTAATCATGCCTTCGAGGTTTCCCGAATAGTCTTACCCATTGAACTTAATACTAAACCTTGGTCTAACAAGTTAGGATCCATTTAAGGGTAGCTTCGGTCAGTTCCACTTGGCCAAATGCACTAGGTCGAAGCCATATCTTCCTAAACATGCGATGCCCAAGCTTCTCTAACGTACTATCATCCAAAAACTTCACCAGTACTGTGGGTCAAGTTAAACCTAGCCCATTTTAATCTAACCTTAATTACCTTGCCGAGTAGTCTACTCTTGTTTTACCCATTTCGGGTAGATTAAGTTGGGGGTGCCAGCTATTCTAGATCCTCCATCTATATTTTATTTGATTTGAATTCAAATTATTTTGAATTTTTAAGTGAATTTTTAATTTATGTTCGAATTTATAATTTGATTTTGAATTTTGAATTTTGAATTTATAATTTATAATTTAATTTTGAATTTATAATTTGATTTTGAATTTTGAATTTATAATTTAATTTCGAATTTGTTTTCGTGTTTACTCCCCCTGGATCATAGCCTCGATATGATTTATCGAGGTAGTGTATTTGATCCTTCGGGACCTAGTATTGGCCAAGTCCAACTTGATTGACCAATTTGGACATGGGGACCCATGCTTGGATTACCTTTTTATTTGGTTTGTTTATTAAGGATAAATGAGATTTATATTTCTTTTTAGTTTTATATTCTAGCCCAGTTCTATTGTAAACGACTCTTTGTGTCCCAAGAATTAGGTCAAGATTCTTGGAGCCTAAAGAAAATCATTCTAAAGTTAACTTCAAATCCTTGATCTGATTTTTCAGACTGGAATTTTCTTTCTCAAGTTTTTGGACCTGAGTTGAATCTCCAGTCTGAACTGGGTCAGGCAAGGATTTGGAGTTAGTCACTTCTTTAAGGACTGCTATTTCCTTTAGAAGTGACTTTAGTTTAAGGTTTGTTTAGCTAATTTGCGAAGTAAATAATTAACTAAGTTATTAAGTCTAGGAATACTTACAGCGGAGTCTGGCCCTTCGGAAATGGTTGCGGATCCGTGGCTTCGCTTGGACTCGGCCTCTGACTCGCTCTCGCTCTCGGATTCGACGATCTGGTCCCGGTCCATCATCGTGAGTAAACTCGTCTGATCGAGTTTGTCGTCGTCGTCCTCCGAAGAAGATTCGTCCCACATCGCCTTCAGGGCCTTCTTCCTTCTTTGCTTTTTTTGCTTCCTTTTGGTTGGGGCAGTTGGCTTTGATGTGCCCCTTTTGGTTGCATCCGTAGCAGATTACTTCAAATTTTACCTTAGAACTCGGTTGGACCTCCTTGGATTGTACCGCCTTCTTCAGGTCTTTCTTGCTGAAACCCTTCTTCTTCTTGTAGAGCTTCTTCACGAGGTTCACGAGTTCGCTGGTCAGTTCGTCTTCTTCATCTTTTGAGTCAGGTTCGTCTTCTAATTCCGGTTCAGTTTTTCGTCGTAATCTCGGTTCCCGTGTTCGACTGGTACTTGCAACCAAAGCAACCCCCTTCTCAGTTGGCTGTGTATTAGTCTGCTCGTGAAGTTCAAACTCAGAAAATAACTCATCTAATTTTAAACAAGACAAGTCCTTGGAGACTTTGTAGGCATCTACCATTGATGCCCACAATGTACTCCTCGGAAATGAGTTTAGAGCGTACCTTATGACGTCCCGATTCTCGACTTTCTGCCCGATCACATGAAGAGAGTTGAGGATGTCTTGAATCCATGCGTGAAGTGAACTCGCCATCTCTCCTTCCTGCATTTTTAGATTGTACAGTTTATTAAATAATAAGTCACGCTTACTTACCTTGGTTTCTGAGGTGCCCTAGTGGAGTTCGATCAGCTTTTCCCAAAGCTCCTTTGCTGATGAGAATGGACCGACTCTGTTGAACTCCTCTTTGGTCAGTCCACACTGGAGGGTGCAGGTAGCTCTGGCGTTGGCTTCTACTTTCTTGATGAAGGAGGGTTCTCAGTCTTCGCAGGGAGTAGGTTTGCCATCAGTGCCAGTCGGTAGTTGAAATCCAGTTCGGATGATCATCCACATTTCGAACTAGATTTTTTGAAATGTCTCCATCCGTCCCTTCTAGTACCCAAAATCTTCTCCGGAGAAGAGCGGGGGATGGACAGTGCTGAAACCCTCTTGATGGGCCATTGAGAGAATATGTAAAAAAAGGAATAAGAAAAAATATATCCCAAGACTATGTCTTGGATTAGTAGTGCGGGAGTAAAGTAAAAAAAAACTAACTCGAGTGGTGTTGCACCAACTTCGAGCGAGATCGATACGAACGAAAAAAAACTGGAATATAGTAATAATACTAATTTCAGTTGACTCCGAAAAATTTAAAACACTGCGAAAAAATTGCGTGATTGGTGGTTGCACCAGATCAACGCTACCCCGCTCTGATACCAATTGTTGGATCGAGATGTGCTAGAGGGGGGGGTGAATAGCGCTCACGGCTATTTCGTTCGATTATTGAAATCATAAAACGTTCGTCGAGTAATTAACGCAGCGGAATAAAAAGAAACAAACACATAAGAACACAGTCGTTTACTTCGTTCAGAGCCTAGATCGACTCCTACTCGATGGCCCGCGATCCTTGATCGCTTTCCGTGGGCAACAGCTAAAATATCGTGAATAAGTACAAGTAGAAATAAGTACAACTGAAATTGAAATAATACCGACAACAGAATAATAATAAATGAAGCTTTGGGTCGTTGGCGACTGCAACAACACTTTAGAATCGACTCTTGAGCATCACACAGCAGAAGGAAAGCTTGTAAATTGTTGTTTTTGAGATGCTGGTCGAGTTCTCTTATAAAGGGTGTTCAAGGCGTCTTCCACTGTTCACCAAGGCGCCTTGAATGAGCCGAGTCAGCCGCGGAGATAAGGGTTGAACTGGTCGAACCTTATCAGATTCAAGGCTCCTTCAGCCTCTCCAAGGCACCTTCATCAAGATGTCCAAGGCGCCTTGGCTTCCTTCAAGGCGCCTCCAAGCTTGCTTCGCAACCAGTTCAGGTTTTGCACCCGAGGCGCCTCCAAGCTCCATGGAGGCGCCTCGAACACTGTTCATCCGAGGTTAATCTTTGCACTTTGGTCCCTGCAAGATACGTTAATCCCAAATATACCCTGCAGCACAAAGTTAGCACATAAAACATAATAGATATGATAATGACAGTCTCCGGACTGTCCGGGTCTGACTTCGGATTTCTGACCGAAAATCCTAGGTCAACCCAACGCCTACTGTTCCCTCTACGGGGAACGCGTCCTCACCTACTCCACTCAGGAGATTTACCTGTTGCCAGTGCTATCCTCCAGATCGACTGGACTTTGGCTCAGCACTCGACGCTTCCGGACATTCTGCTGGACATCCGCTTCCCGGCTAGTCCAGTCTTTCACCTGGTTCGCGACACCAGGACTTTCCACCTAGGGTTACCACCCCCTAGGACTTTTGCCTGAAGCCATCGACCTGCCAAGACTTTCCGCATAGGGTTACCACCCCCTATGACCTAGGGTTACCACCCCCTAGGGTTTTCCCTTTGCCTAACCGCAGCTACGACTTTCCTGAAATACTCAAACAGACTTGTTAGATCACAAAACACCTTAACTTTGAATCCTTTGCCATTATCAAAACACGAATTCGATCGTCGGATGCTTCCTGCACCAACAACAACAACAACTTAAATCAAAATTCAGTCTTTCCACATTCCAAATTCTTCACCTTGAAAATGTTCTTATATGGATTTACAAACCAATATCCTTCCGATGTGCATTAAATCAACATAAAAAATTATTTTTTTCCAACTATAAAAGATCAATTAAACTGAGAGTTTGCAGTTGGGAAACAAGAAAAAAATAGGTAGAACAAGCGGTGCGTACCTTGACATTAGAGTGATGGAAGTAGATGAAGAAGCAATATCCAATGACAATTCCCGTCGACAACCCCAGGCCGAACCCGCACAGCCACAACACCACATCGACGAATGCCATCTTCCGCTCTAAACTCCAACCCCTTCGCATCAAGAACCACAGCATCAATAAGAAAAAAAAAGAATTAAGAAGACACTAAAATCGTGGGAGTAAACACATTGCTATAATTATCAAACCACAGAGTCAAAAACAAAAAAAACGGAGGAAATGTTAAACTAAAATATCACTACCGGTAAAGATCCTTCCAAGCAATGCCAGCAATCTTGTTAATGATATCGATCAAATGAAAGATAAAAAGAAAGAAAGAGGCTAACCCCTATTCGCCCTTTCCCTCTTTCCCCCGCACCTTTTGTTCCTTGCTAGTTGGGGGATTTGGTGGAGGAATAATGCAATGCTTGTGCCAGGGAAGGAAAGTTGGGATCGAATGCTCTTTCTTGTCGTCCACTGTTCTGCCCCGTGCCATCAAGAAGCTGGCCTTCCTCCAAGCCAAGGAAAAGGGAATAAGTTCATCGTCGCCGTCCACATCGCCGTCAAGAGATCCATTGCTCGTCTTTCAAATGGTAACTCCTAAAAGGAGGATGCGGAGGATTAGGGTTTCGATTTAAGGTGGGTGAGGAGAAGCCCAAAAGAAAGCGCACTAAGAAAGTCCGCCAGAATTTTGGTGTATAGACACCAGATTTTAAAAACCGCGGTTAAAATCGATGTCTATTAATGAAAAAAAGGCGCTCATAGACATCGGCTAAGAAAATCTATGTCTATGAGCGAAAATCTGCGCTCATAGACACCGGTTTTTGGAAAAATCGATGTAAAATACTCAAAGACATCGGTTTTTGTTTAAAATTGTTGTTGTTCCACTTATATCTATGAGGGTTTTTCTTGTAGTGGGACTTCGGATACTGGAAGCGTCGTATGGAGGTATTTATGAAAACTAATTTTGAAATTCGTCTAATTATAAAATATGGTTTTGTAGCTGCTACCAGTCAAAATGGAGAAGAAAAAGAAGAGAGTCTCTAGATGAAGAAGGAGCAGAATGATTCCGTAGCGAATAACCGAGCGGAGTATCACCTGCTGAGCTGCTACTGCCTCAAGAAGTCAACCGCGTCGGAAGATACTCGTTGGCCAAAGAACTCTGGGAAAAATTCCTGGAGCTTCACGAAGGCACGTCCGAAGCTAAACTAGCAAGAAGAGACATCCTTCAGAACAAACTGACGAACATCCGTCTAGAAAAAGGTGAGAAGGTAGTCGATCTGAACGCGAAGGTAAAGGAATTAATTACCGGTCTCGAGAACCTCGGTGAAACGATAACCAACCGGGACACCATACGCTACGCACTCAACGCATTCCCAGAACTCTAGAATGGACGTCAATCATCGACATCTACTACATTTCAAAGGACCTGGAGGTAAGTACCTTAGAAGATTTATTTTCTACTCTTGAATTACATGAAACTAGATGTGCAGGGACAACAAAAGACTCAAGCCAGATTATGGCGCTGAACGCAACCAAGAAGGATAAACCCGAGTCAGACTCAGAAGAAGACCAAGAAGCATATATGGTAAGGAATTTTAAAAAATTCTTTCGATCTTATAAATTTAAAGAAATGCATAATAAGAAAAATCCAAGAAATAGAAGAAGGATTCGTTGCTACCAGTGTCAAAAGGAAGGACACTTAAAAGAAGATTGCCCAGAATTAAAGAAGGATAAAGTCAAGATACCCAAGAAGCACAAGATACTAAAAGCCACTTGGGACGACACTTCATCATCTGAATCCGAAGTACAAGAATATGTCGGGTTAGCACTGATGGCTAGCTATGAAGGGAAAAGTACATCGGAGCCCAGCATTGATGAAGAGGGAGCGACCTCAAATGAATGCCGCGAAACAGGGGGAGAGTCAGGCTTCAAGTCTGATATGGTAAATGAGGTATGTCTCTTACCTCCTGATCAGCTTTTTTCGGTATTAAGGCTATGACAAAGTCCATGTATAAATTAAAAGGTAAAAATACTAAATTAAAAAATGAAAACTTAGAAATAAAAAGAACCTTAGCAAAATCTTGTTTGATAGAGGATTATGATAAAATTAAATTTGAAAATGAAAAATTAAAAGAAGAAATTGAAAAATTGAAAAATCATGCATGTTCAAATAAAACATACTTTAGAAAATATAACAATTTAAATTGGTATTTTAAATATTATAAGGGACAAATCAGGAACATTTCAAAAAGATATGTCCCTAAGAAATTTTTAGTTAATCCAGTAGGCTGGAACCTTTATTGGGTTCCAAAGTCTTGTCTGACTTGAACTTGAACTAATTAGATTTAGAGCTGTCAGCGAGAAAATTAGACATTAAAATTTCTTTATGAGGCTTTGTCTAAGGAAGTGGTTGTTGCTCCAATAACCAAGAAGGTCTAGTACCTCACCATAACCTGGAAGCCAAAATATTGGAATAAAATGTTTAATTAACTTTCTGATAAAGCATTAAGGTTGAAATTTAATAATGCTTTAAAAAGTTTTTAAACATTTTAAAATATATATATATATATATTTTTTTTTTTTTTTAATTAGAAAAATTTTCTTGAACAAAATTTTTACCTAGAAAATTTTTACTTAGAAAATATTTTTTTAATCATAAAAAATTTTTTGCACAAAATTTTTACTTAGAAATTTTTTTTTTGAATATTTTTTAAAAAAATTCTCAAAAATTATTGCTTAAGTTAAAAATTCTTCTAAATATTATAAACGGTTTCTTAAATCACTTTTTACTCAGAATATTCTCAAAGATTCAAGTTAGAAAAAAAAATATTTCAAAATTTTTTTTAAGTTTGTTTAACTTAGAAATTTTTATTTGCTTAAGAGATTCTCAAGATTAATTTATGCAAAAATGTAAAATTTTTTTACTTAAGTTTATTTGATTGCAAAAACTTAGAATTCATTTAGAAATGTTCAAAATTTTCTAAGTTTTAACCCTTAGATTTTTCTTGCACCCCACATTTTTTATGTGATCAAAGGGGGAGAAGAATGTTAAGTCTAGGGGGAGGTATAATTTCATTAAAAAATCATATTTGCGAACTTAATTATTTTTACTTTATGTTTGTTTTTGTAAGATACTGCAAAATTAAATAATAAATATTAGTGGACGAAAAATCTTATTGGATTTTTCAGGAATTTTTAGAAATTTTCTGGGAATTTTTCGGAGCTCATACGACGAGTTTTTAGGGGACGAATTGATGGGTTCAAATAAAGCCTGTTTGGAATATCCAAAATTAAGTGGGAATTGATTAGGATTGGACTTAGGTTTTAATTAGGCTAACCTAGGTTAATGCTACAGTAACCTAGCTTTGAAAACGCCGCGATCCTTTTCTTTTCCCCATTTCTTCCTCTGTTCTTCACATTTCCCGATTCCAGGCGATCGACGATCGACGATTCCTCCTTCCTCTCTCGGTGTCGCCGGCGCAAAGCAACCACCGGAGCTTGGAGGAGGGAGCGAGTTGCTGATTCTTTTTCCTCTCCCTCTCGATTTCTCTCTCGCGGACGATCCGACGCATCCGACGCCGACGGAGAGCGTTCTCCACCTGTGAGCTCGGCTTCAACGCGTCACCAGAGGAAGTCGCCGGATGTTATTGAAGATATCCAAGCCATTTCCAGAGGTGTGATCGCTTCCTCGGTCGGTTCTTGCGCTCGATCGGGGGAAATCCAATCTAGGGCACAACGAGGTTTGAATCGCATCGCTCCCAGCCGGTTATTCTCCTTGTTCTTCTCTGTGATTTGTTCATTGGAATTTGACCTGCAGCTCCACACTTGCTGGATCAGATTGGGACAACACCATCCGGAGGTAGTCGATCAAGGTAGGCTTCATTCAAATCGTAAAGCTTCAAAGATCTTGTTTAGTTAACTTCGATCTTGATAAGCTTCTTATTCTGGATCAGAGGAGGGGTTAGTTGGTACAGTGCTTGTGCCGATCACTGTCTTGTTTCCAATGTTGGAAGCTGTGGGAGTCTCGGCTGGGGAATTTGAGATCGATTGAGGTGAGTGTTGTATTGTTATGTTAAGGTTTTAGTAAGTAATGGCTCTGCAGCTAAGTGTTGGATTTGATTTTGGAAGGAATTGGTGTAGGGCTTCTTGGTAGCTGCCGGCAGAGGTCTTGTTGGGCTGTGAGATTTGGATTTTGCTACCAAACCTTAAGGTAAGTAATGTCCAGTAGGGTAATTCTATTGGTTTCATTGGTATATTGCTAGATTAGGTTTCTATTGATTTAGGTTGTTTTGTTTGGATGGCAGTGTCTATATAGTGGGTTGGTAATTAAGAGAATGGATGAATTATTGGGTTTAATCTTAATTGAGAATGTATTGATTGAGGATTGTGTATTGGATTTATGCTAGGTGTTGATTTTGGGCACCTATTTGTGTTGGACCAGCTGTAAATGGGTGGAGAAGCTCCATTTTTTCTCCACAGCAAACTTTGGATTTCTTCATCAAAGGGTGTGGATTTTGTTTTGGATCAAGGTGAGGTAACTATGGAGTTTTGGTTGCATTTATGTGATATATTGATTTGGTTGAATCTTGGATTGATTGGGGGATTTAGAAGGATTTATGATGAGTTTGGATTATGTTTAGATTTAGGAGAAGTTGGATTGAGGATTAATTGGAAGATTAATCAGATATTAGATCTGGTTGGAGTGAACCTAATTGGATTAAGGGATTAGGTTGATTATTTCGATTGGGGTTTTTCTAATTAGATTGGGGAGTTTATTTAGCTATTTGCTACCTATGTAATTAGCTAAATATATTATGTGATCACAGGATTTTATTTCGAGGCGAGCGTCTCGACGTGGGATTGGATTGTCTGACGCGGTCGACAGATAAAGGCGGGTATTTCTTCCTTTGCCTCTATGTAGATTTTCTTTGAGCTTAGTGCATGGTTGTTATTTGATGGATTAGGTTACTTTACCTTATGTCGTGTTCGGTTGCTGTTTTTCCTGCTTGTTACTTTTGCTTGAGCTTAGAGATGATCTATTTAATTCATATATAGTCTCAACTCTTGATATCTACTCTGTTGTGATTACACGTGTAGAGTAGGTCTTGTAGGGATTATCGGGCTGTTAGTATTATCATGCTGATTGGGAACATAATGTGGATTGTATGTAGCTTGGTATGTGTTTTAGGAGTCATCATGTTGACCCTACATTTGCATGTTGTATGTACACACGTGTTTGGTTATGTACTTTTGGAGGAGTTATGTTGATTATATGTCTGTGATTTATACACGTGTATGATGTGTTTATTATTGGAGGATACATGTTGATTGTATTTACGATCTGTGCATATGTGTCCAGGGGGATTATTGGAGATTTGTGGTTGATTATACGTGTGTAGTTGTGTACATGTGTTTGGTGGGATGTGTGGATTTATCATGTTGATTATATCCATGTTGTGGAGTGCTTATATGGAGTTAGAGTTTGCATGGATGATGACGGTGTCTGTATCATGATTATATATATATATCATGTTCATCATTCATTGCATACTGACGACTATCGTCTCCTTTGTAGTTGAGAGGGTTGTCAGTTTTTATAGCTGTCCACTCTACCACTGATGGAGAGTGGTAGCTGGGAGTGGAGCTATGTCCTGTCGCGCTTACACAGCTACTCAGTGTTGTTACTCTGTCAGCCTCGACCACTCTGGAGTAGTGGGTCTTGAGGGTACAGTAGTCGGAGAGCTTGAGTTGTGAGTGGTCAGGGACCCTTAGCTATGTAGTTAGATAACTACATAGTATACTGTCGCCTCAGTCGCTTTATAGCGGTTACGTGCGTGAGGCTTGTACGGTTTGTCACGGACCCAAGCCTCTCGGCCATACTGGGGTCGTGGTGTCTGGAGAGGTGTCGGGGGTGACCATGGAGCATGCATACGCAGTTATTATTCTTGCATTTGATGCGCGGTGCATCTGCATTTGCATACATGCCTAGTAGATACTAGTTGCATGTGATTGTGATTTGTTGCATTTGGTTGCCATGCTGCATACATGTCATTTATTTTACATGTATATGCAGTCGTATCTATATTGCACAGGTGTCACGGGTATATCTGTTGCAGATCCGGTGAGTTTACTGATCATTGTACCATGTGTCGTTTCCAGATTGGGTGTGTATCTGTCGTTATATTAGTTGTGGTTTGTACAGTTTATATGTCAGGTTATTATGTCAGTTATGTTTAGGTGCATTGATTATGTTAGTATGATCATGTTCTTTATTCCCTACTGAGACTGTATACTTGTGATCTCCATGTTTTATGTATAGACCATGCACTATCTTTTCTATTACCCGCTGAGTTACCTATACTCACCACCGCATGTATATATTTATGTTTTCAGGTAGATGGTTGGAGTGTCGCTCGGAGTATCCTGTCTGCCGGGTCCTACGTCACATCCGAAGACCGTGCTTATTTTCTTTTGTATATTCTTTTATTATTTTTGGCATTGTATTTGTGTATAGCCATGTGGCTATCCTATGGTTTTGGTGTTGTATTTGTGTTTAAGCTGTGCCGGCATGCATTGTATTTATTTGTGTTGTGTGGGCTTTCCTTCGTTTTTCCGCTGTGTTTTGGTACATATATAACTGCGTGGTTGTGATTGTTTCATTCCAGCCGTGTGGGCTGTTATTATAACTGCGTGGTTGTGTATATAAATATTCCAGCCGCATGTGGCTGATGTATTTTGCTTGTAGTGATGCTTCAGATTGTCACCGGTACTGGGGAGGTGCTGCCGGATTTTTGTCTGACAGAGACTCCTTTGGGGGCGTGACAGTTTTACCCTATCTTAACTTGGGTTGCTCACATCAAACAGGAGGAGATTGTTAGAACCCCAAGGTGTTTTGGTGTGAACAACAAGTTAAGCTAAGTCCTGTTTTGTTTAACCCTTATGTCTAAGTGTGCAGGAGTTTAGGAGCACAGGAAGTCGAGTGGAAGACGCGGCTAACGAGAAGGATGGCATAGGAGAGAGCCAACGGGCTCGGTGCATCCGAGGGATGAGGTGACCGTGGAAGAGTACACCGGTGGACGAGAAGAACGTACGCGATGTTCAAGGGATGAGAAACCGGGGAGGAAGGCTGCTCGAGGAGAAGGCCGGAACTTGGGTTCCGGTGAGCCCTATTCCGGACGGCCGAGATTACCTAAGCTAGTGGAGCCAGAGTGAAAGACCCAGATTGAGACGAGCTGAACCGGAGCAGAGGTCCCAGACCGAGAAAAGTCAATCCTGTTGACTTTCTTGGTCCGGGCACCCGGAACCATTCCGGGTGCTCGGAACCATTCCGGGACCAGTCCGAGGCGCTCAGAATGCTTCCGGGCGCCCGGACCCGACTTTTTGACCAGATCGAGTTTTGACTCGATCTGAACGTTGAGGGATAAAGTTTATCTCCTCCAGGGCGCCCGAACCCTTCGGGGTGCCCCCAACAGTGCTATAAATATAGCACTGATCTGCACAACTTATTCAATTCACTTGTAATCCATTTCTCTATGCTTTACCTTTCTGTCTGTGCTGTCAACGCTGTAAAGAGGCTACTTCGCCTGAAGGAGATCGTCAGATAGTGCGGTACACTTTCCTTGGATTAGCAATCCTTTGGTTACCAACCAAGTAATTCTTTTGTGAATGTTTCTTTTAGTCTCTTTTTGTTTTAATTACAAGTGCTAGTAACTTAGTTGAAAATCCAAGAAAGGTCGAATTTATTTTGTAGGAAAATTCACACCTACCCTCTTGCCGGCCTCCAGAGGGACGAACACTCTTCACAACCATCAGACCCCGGTCCCGGACTTTAGTATACTACTATGGAGGCCAGGTTCGTTGCAGGTGAGACTGAGAGTCTCCGAAAAAATTTTAAAATTCCCTCTAACCATGAACTTGTTTTAGCCTCTTCATTTAATCGGCCAAATGATCCGCTGACCGACACAATCTATCATTCAAAGACCAATTTGTGGTCGATCTCCGATTCCCAATCCACCCCTTCATCATTGAAGTTTGTAACTACTTCCGTGTTCCCCTTCCACAGCTCGACCAAATTCTTTTCACTTGCTTGCGGCGTCGTAGTGTTCTTTCGGCTGCATGACATTCCTTTGACCCCCCAAGTTTTTCATTACTTTTATTATCCCAAGCAGTCTGAGATAGGGACCTACCTCTTCCAATCTTGGATCGAGTTGGTATTTTTTGACAAGATGTCAACTTCCAACAAACACTGGAAAGAGTATTTTTTTTCCTTTATGTGACTCCCTGAATAGCCGAGCTTTCGGGCATGCTGGTAGGTCAGACTTCCTCCTCAACTCGACCTGAAGAAGTATAAGAGCAGGCCGGACTATCTTCATCCAGCGAACATGTTGGCCGATCAGAAATATGACATCGCATAAGCTGCTGGTGGAGGGTGTCATGTATATCTTTGGGTTGAACCCGATCCGCATGAGGCTCCCGTGCGGCCTAGGTAGGGAATTTCTCGGCTCCCTTCTTTTGAGTCTAATTGATTTCTTTCTTTCTTTTGCAGTCGAAATCATGATGCAAGCACGAGCAGCCAGTCTGACGAAGCTCAACGATGCCGAGATTGAGGCAACTACCGCAAAGGAACTGGCGAGCCTCGGCCTAACGCCGGTCGGCTCCCACGAAGGCACACTCGTCGAGAGTGGGGGGACGCCAACTGTTGGCGAGGGCGCCAGCCAAACACCCAACATTGAAGTGGCAGGGGACCCTCTCCCAACACCTGAGGCACAACCCACTGCCTGGACCGAGGGCTCTGAGTCTTCTGGTGATGGTGAGTCACTCGCCAGGCGCAAAAGGCGTCAGACGACCACGCCATCTTGATCCGCCACATCTGTTGTGCGAGCCCCCGAGCGGGGCGGGGGGGGGGGGGGGGGCTGGGGGCACATCGTCTCTCGCGGCTATTTTTGCAACTGTGGAGGCCACTTCATCCGATCGGACCCCGTCGTTGGTCGATCTGCCACCAGAACCCATCGCCGCGTAGCCGATTGCGTCTCTGCCCCCGAATCGCCGAAGGATTTTGTGATCAGGCATCTGTCCTGCATCCACGGCCCAACCTTCAGGACTGACTACTTCTTCTCAGTCTGCACCAAGCGGACGGTGGTCCATCACACCGATCCTTTGCCTACCAATAGAAGATTACCTCGTGTCGAGAGACCAGCCCCAGACCCCCGAGCACCATATCTTCATTTACAGGCAACTCGTCGGCATTTGGGAGGAACCAAGGGCGTGAGTGGCGACAATGGCCCCGGGCATGCTCGCTAACAACCATCTGCAAATGTCCACCGGGGTAAGTACCACAATACAAATTGATAATTTACTTCCGCTCAGCACTAACGCTTTCCTGTTCGGACGCAATACTGAGTGGAGAGCATAGCAATGTGCCAACGGCTTGCCTTCGTCGAGGATGAGCTTAAGAAGCTTAAGCTATCTGACGGCACATCTTCCTCCCTGGGGTCGTCGATCGCCGAGTTAAAGACCGATCAGAAGAAGACCAACAAGCTCTTGGAGGCCGAGTGGAAGAAGTCCGCCGATCAGGCTATTATGTTGGGTCAGCTCAAGGCACAGGTAAGTAATTATGATAAGAAAATCAAGCTGGCCATAACAAGGAAGAACCAAGCCATTGCCGACCTGGAGCTGAAGAACCGGGAGGTTCGGACTCTTGCCCAGAAGCTCAAGGAAGTTGAAGGCTTCCTAGTGGCTGAGCGAGACGGTCGTTCGGCTAAAGAGGCTTCTCTTAGGGGGCAACTAAAGACCCTCGAAGACACTCTTGAAGACTCCCGCGCTGCTTTGAAGACCTATCAAGAGGTCGAGCCGAGCATATTCGCTGTCATGAGACAAGAGTACCTTCGCTCGGACCAATTTACTGATAAGGTCGTCCATCGGATCGTCCGAGTTTTTAAACTGGCTATCGACAGGACACTCGGCCAGCTCAAGGCGAACGGTCACCTCCCCGATGTCCTAACAGATGGCATTATCAATCGTAGCCTTCTGAACGATTCGATGCCCGACAACGTCTTTGACTATCTTGAGTGAGGGGTTTTGTAAAAATTTTTGGTGTTTGAATGTATGTTTGTCGCTCGGCAGTGCCTCTCCTTTTTTGTGTAATGAATGATCCTTACGGCAGTTTTTCTTTACTTGTATATTTGCCCTCAATCCTCCCGCTCGGCGATAACCGCTTGCTTAACCTTTCACCTTCAGCCAAGTACTTGACTGTATAGTCCCGGACGGATAGTATATTCGAGGGAAAGGGTCACAGTTCGACCACTGATGAAATCAATGGGGTTATGCACCTCTGTGATTTAAGGTCACCGCTCGACCGTTGGTGGGGACATGGGTTTAACGTCACCGCTCGACAGATTGGTGAAGACTCACGTTTAACATCGCCACTCGACGGTTTGGTGAAGACTCGCGTTTAACATCACCGCTCGATGATTTGGTGAAGACTAGCGTTTAACGTCGCCACTCTATGATTTGGTGAAGACTCGCGTTTAATGTCACCGCTCGACGATTTTCACAGGGGTTTAACGCCGTCGCTCGACGGTCTTCACAGGGGTTTAATGTCGCCGCTCGATGGGCTTCATAGGGGTTTAACGTCGCCGCTCGACGGTCTTCACAGGGGTTTAACGTTGCCGCTCAACGGTTTGATGTGCCGTTCGGCGCAAATCTTTGAAATTCATAGTTGCTCTTTATTTCTGGTCTGCAATCAAGTACAAAGATGTAAAGACTAACATTAACTATTACAGGGTGCACCTCTCACCCGACTCGGTAGGGCTGAAGATGATTTGCTCTCCATGGCCATTCCAATCGTCGTCCGTCCTCGTCTTCCAAGTAGTAGGCGCCCGAGCGGAGCTTTTCCATGACCCTGAAGGGTTCAACCCAGGGGCTCCCAGCTTAGTGACATCGCCGACCGACTTCACTTTCTTCCATACCAGGTCGTCGACCTAGAACGATCTTGGGATCACCTTCCTATTGTAGCTCTGCCTCATCCTCTGTCAATATGCCTTTAGCGCGCGCTTCATCCACTAAGTCCATCTCCAAGAGCCTCCATTCGACGTTGTCTTCATCGTAGTATTGTATCCGATCGGATTCAACTCTGACTTCGATGGGGATGACCGCTTTGCCGCCATATACCAGGTGGAAAGGAGTTGCTCCTGTTCCCTCCTTAGGAGTTGTGTGGATCGCCCATAGCACGTTAGGGAGTTCATCTAGCTAGCTTCCTCCGACATGGTCGAGCCGAGCGCGTAGGATTCGTAGGATCTCTCAATTAGCGACTTTGGCCTGCCCGTTGCTCTGAGGATATGCTACGGAGGTGAAAGCTTGCTGGATGTCATACCCTTCACACCACTCCCTTAGTTTCTGACCGGCGAACTATGTTCTATTGTCCGAGATGAGCCGATGCGGGATGCCCAATCGGCAGATGATGTGTTGCCAGATGAATTTCATGACCATCTGCTCGGTAATTCTGGCTAGCGGCTCGGCTTCTACCTACTTTAAGAAATAGTCCACCGTGACGAGCAGGAACTTCCGCTGACCCGTTGCCATGGGGAACGACCCTACAATGTCCATGCCCCACTGGTCGAATGGGCAAGAGACTATTGACGTCTTTATCTCTTCGGATGGTCAATGCAAGAGGCTGTGGTATTTCTGGAAGGACAAACATGTAGCCACCGTCGGAGCGGCATCCTCTTGGAGGGTCGACTAGAAGTATACGGCCAGGAGAATCTTCCTCACTAACGAGCGGCCGCCTGGGTGTCCTCCGCAGGATCCTTGATGCACCTCCCTCAATATGTAGTCGGCATCCTCGGATCGGACACATTTAAGTAGAGGCCTGGAGAAGGCCTTCTTGTAGAGATGATCTCCAATCAGAGTAAACCAACTAGCCCTTTTCCTTAACAATCAAGCCTCCTCCTGATCGGATGGATTAGCTCCTGACCGTAAGAATTCTATGAGTGTTGTCCTCTAATCATTCGGGAAGGCAAGTCCCTCCATCCTGTCAACATGAGCTACAAGAGATACCTGCTCAATCGGCTGCGATATGACGATCGGCGACAACGAGCTGGCCAGTTTGGCCAAATCGTCTGCAACCTGGTTCTCCGACTGGGGGATCTCCTGTATAACGACTTCTCTGAAATTAGCCTTCAATTTTTTGAAAGCCTCGGCATAGAGCTTGAGTCGAGCGTTACTTATCTCGAACGTCCCAGTCAGCTGCTGGGCAACTAATTGTGAGTCCGAATGAATGAGGACTTTGATGGATCCAATGTGCCAGGCAGCTTGTAGGTCGTCTATCAGCGTCTCGTACTCGGCTTCATTATTTGTTGCCCTATAGTCCAGCAGAACGAACAGTTGCATCTACTCTTCCTAGGGGGAGATGAGCAATATGCCAACCCCACTCCCCTGCTGAGTAGACGAACCATCTGCATATATCTTCCAAATGGCTTCGAGATCAGGATTTTGTACCTTAGTGACGAAATCCGCTAAGGACTGTGCTTGATGGCCGTTCGGGGATGGTATTGGATGTCGAACTCACTGAGCTTCATCGTCCATTTGATTAGCTGTCCAGACACTTCTGGATTTAGAAGCACTCTCCCCAAGGGACTGTTGGTCATTACGATGATGGAGTGGCCGAGGAAGTATGGACGAAGCCTCCGAGCGGCGAGTACCAAGACATAAGCTAGCTTCTCAAGACCGGTATAGCGAGATTCAGCGTCTTTTAATATACGACTTAGGAAATACATCGGCTGTTCCTCGTCGTTTTGCCTAACTAGCACTGAGCCAACCGCATGCTTGGTTGAGGACAAATAAATTCTGAGTGGCTCATGGACAGTTGGCTTAGCTAGTACAAGCAACGAATTGAGGTATTCTTTAAGTTCTTCGAACACCCGGTCGCACTCCTCATCCCATTAAAACTTGGTAGATTTGCGTAATATCTTGAAGAACAGTAAGCTCTAGTCGGATGACTTGGAGATGAACCGAGACAATGCTGTTATCCGATCGGTGAGACGCTAGGCTTCCTTCAGATTTCTAGGAGGCGACATGTCCTGTAGCGCCTTCACTTTGTTGGGGTTTGCCTCGATACCTCGCTCAGTGGCGATGTAGCCCAGGAATGATCCGCTTCTTGTGCCAAATAGACACTTGTTTAGATTCAGCCTGATTCTGTACGTCCTGAGTGTCTGGCAGGTCTCTTCGATATATGTACAAAGATCAACAGCTCGAAAGGATTTGATTAGTATGTCGTCAACTTATACCTCCATGTTTCGGCCTCAGACCGAATGACATAACGTTGTAGCAGTACGTCCCATCAGCCGTGATGAAGCTGGCCTTCTCCTAATCTTCGTGGGCGAGTGCCACTTGGTGGTATCCCTGATACGCATCCAGCATGCATATCAACTCGTACCCAACAGTGGAGTCTACCATCTGATCGATCCGAGGTAGCGGGTAGAAGTCCTTCGCGCATGCCTTGTTGAGGTCACGGAAGTCAATGTAAACCCGCCACTTGTTACCCGGCTTGGAGACCAACATGACATTTGCAAGGCAGCTCAGGAATTGAACCTCCTCAATATGGCCGGCCTCCAACAGCTTTTCAATTTCTGCCCGGATGATCATATTTTTCTCAACGCTGAAGTCTCTTTTTTTTTGCTTCGTCTGCCGAGCATTAGGTCAGACATGAAGTTCATGCTGTGCGACTCTTAGGGAGATCCCAGGAAGCTTGTGGGTCGACCACGCGAATATGTCATGGTTTTGCTGAAGACAAGCGATCAACTCCGCCTTCTACTCGGCTCCCAGATCAAACGCTATGAAAGTTATGGCTTCCGCTCATCCAGGATGAATTTGAATTTCCTCTTTTTCCTCATAGACTAGAGTAGGAGGCTTTTCAGTGATGGCGCTTACCTCTAGTCGAGGGGCTTTCCGAGCAGACTTAGCCTCGATTTTGACCATCTCAACATAGCAGCGCCGAGTGGCCAGCTGGTCCCCTTTGACTTCTCCGACCTGGTCTTCTACCGGGAATTTAATCTTCTAGCAGTAGGTTGAGACTACTGCTCGGAACTCATTGAGGGTCGGTCAGCCCAAGATGACGTTGTAGGCTGAGAGGGTGTTTACCACAATGAAGTTTGTCGTCCGCGTCCTCCTGAGCGACTCTTCTCTGAGCGAGATGGCTAACCTGACTTGTCCTATCGGAAGAACCTCATTGCCAGTGAACCCGTAGAGTGGGGTGGTCATTGGCAGCAGCTTGCCTTGGTCAATTTGGAGCTTGTCGAACGTCTTCTTGAATATTATATTCACCGAACTGCCTGTATCAACGAAGATTCGGTGAATAGTATAATTTGCGATTACCGCTCGGATGATAAGGGCGTCATCATGAGGGACTTCTACTCCCTCGAGGTCTTGGAGTCCAAAGCTGATTTCAGGCCCGCTCGCCTTCTCCTGGCTGTCGTCTATCACATGAATCTCCAACCACCCCGCATACAACCTCCTAGCTTGGTTGGAATTGTCACTGGTTGGTCCGCCGGTGATAATGTTTATCTCCCCCCGAGCGGCAGTGCTCCTGTTTTCCTCTTCCCGAGTGGATGGCCTATTCCGCTTGTGTGAGGCTCGAGGATGATCAGCGTTTTCCCTATGCTGATGATGGTGTTGGCACTCGGGCGATCTTCTGATGCTTTCCCGCCACTCGACGGGTTGGTGCCCATGTCGCCAGTCGCCAGTCGGGAGAGGGAGATCCGCGTCGATAACCTCTGGGTGCCGGTCGGGCGACTGGTGTCAACCCATGACAGTCGTGAGTGTTGTGTGATACTGATTGATGGAAAGAGCAGAACATAGGCATCCATACCTTTCCTTTTGGTTTTGGCCGCCCGGACGCCACATTCTATACGGCGTGGGCCCTTGTCTCCTGGTGTGTCCCTACTCCTTCGGCTCTTGGCCCTCTTGGTGGCTAGTGGATGCTTGGTGATCTCCACTCGGTCGGCAATGAGGGTTCGGCTGGAGCCTCCTTCCTTCTTGCCACTTGGGCCTCCTCCATATTTATGTACTCTGTAGCCTTCTTGAACATGTGGTCGTAATCCCGGGGCGACTTTCTGATGAGCGGCCAGAAGAATTCTCCTTCGACGAGCCCCTGAGTGAATGCATTCATCATGGTCTCAGATGAGACCGAAGGGATATCCATGGCTACCTGGTTGAAGCACTGGATGTATGCTCAGAGGGCTTCTCTCGGCCCTTGCTTCAGAGAGAATAAACTGACGCTTATCTTTTGGTAGCGTCTGCTGCTCGTAAAGTGATGTAGGAAGACCATTCGGAAGTCTGTAAAGCTTTGGATCGATCCGTCCGACAGCCTTCTGAACCAGCGTTGTGCCGAGCCAGAAAGTGTGGTGAGGAAGACTCATCACTTCTCTATATACTGATGAAGAGTAGCGGCGTTGTCGAATTTACCCAAATGGTCGTCCGGATCAGTCGACCCATTATATTCTCCGATCGCCAAAGGAGCATAGTGTCTTGGAAGGGGATCTTGTAGAATTTCTTCAGAGAACTACCTGTTGATTCACTTGGGTGAGGCATTGCATCAGGGCCCCTTCCCCTTCCGCGCATCCTGAACGAACGCTTCGTCTGATAAAGACCCTCGCTCTTGATTCGCCTACGCGATCTCTGAGGACGTTTAGAATAGGGCCCGGTGGAAGGGTATAGACGCAAGCGGAGCCTCACAGTGGGTTCCGGTCGGCAGTCTGTTCTGCCCCCATATAGAATATTGCTCCTGTCGGTCTTCGTGGGCTACTCGATCTCCTACTGCTGAGGTTGCTTGTTGTGCCTGTTGCTCGGCCAACGCTTTATGCTGCTGCTACTCGACTATCTTCGCTGCTCGTGCTTGTATGAGCGTGTCGAGCTTCTCTTGGGTGAGCGTCATGATGTGCAGTCGTCCAGCTTCTTCCATCTTCTCGGCTTGGATGCAGGCGTGTTCCCACAGACAGCGCCAAATTTGATCCTGTCCGAAGGTCGAGGCGATGGATGCTAGGGACGTGGTGTAAGGAAATATGTTGCTAAACACGCAAACGCGCAACGGAAAAACATATTTCCTCCAAAAGATCCATGCGAAGGGAAAAGAAAAACTCCTACATATACTAAGTTTTCTAACATAGCATGAGATATTATACCTTTGGTGCGTGCTCACGGACTCCCGACAGCTCGGATCACAGCACGATCTCGCGTTCGCGCCTCTACAGTATCCACATGAACAAGCGTTCGTTTGTCTCACAAACTCACAAAAGGAGAAAGGTTGTGCTAGTAACCTTGAAGGTGGATTTCAGCCAAGAGGAGAGGAGCAAGGAAAATGAAGAGAATTACCACCAAAATGAAGAGCAAAAAGCTTAAGTATTTTCATCCAATGAAAATACTTAATTAGCATTAATAGCCTTAATGGGCATTTACACTCCATTAAGAACCAAACTTGTAACTCCTCATTGCAAATGAGTGTAACTCTTCATTTCAAATTCAATTTCGAAAATTAAATGAAATAAATAATTGAATTTTGAAAATTTAATAATTATCTTCATTAAATCTCACTTGAGTCTAACTCAAGTCTCCTCACTTGAGTCTAACTCAAGTCTAATTCACTTGAGTCTAACTCAAGTCTAATTCAATCGAGTCTTACTCAATTAATCCTCATGCAATTCAAATTTAATGAATCACTAATTCATTAATTCAAATTGACTCTTTGAGTCTAATTTGAATTGGACTTAATCCAACAATTAGATCCAATTGAGTCCAACTCAATAAGTCCAATTCGGATTAGACCTAATCCAATGATTCATCATATGAACCCATCTCCAAATCTACTTATTTTTTGTGTGTGACCCAATAGGTTCTCGTAATGTTGGCAATGTACCCAAATTAACATTTAGATACATAAACAATGAGTGGCATCTAGCAAGGCATCATTGCTACCCAAGTGACGAGAAGGTCAAGATTCGACCTAACCTGTCTGTGGCTATTATCTTGTATGACTTTATCCCTCTATCTTTGATATCTAGGTTGATGAATGAGGCATACACCGTGTCATCCTTTTATCAACCTTTGTGCTTCTTGATCTCTAAGTAGACACACTCAATCAAATAAGCTCAATATCTCATATTGACTCATTTGTGCATGGCCATACTTTCTTGTGTCCTACTAATCAAGGGGCCCACAGATATCGCTTCCATCATATGGAAGGGATAGATCTCATCTACATCACTCACATCCCTCCACATAATTCATTGCATATCTAGTGATCGACTTTATTGTCCACCTTGTTACAGGTGACGTTTGCCGATACTAAAGTACACAACTCCTTATGTAGGGAACCGTAGTGACTTCAGGTCTAAGAACTATTCATACCAATAGTCACATGAGAATGTTTATGACACTCATATAACGATCCATGAAATATTTTCATGGCGGGTCATTCAGTATATATTCTCTAATATATACCCATGTGTCAACCTGATATCTCATATCCATGACTTGTGAGATCAAGTCATCCGTTGACCTATATGCTAGTCTCAACGCATTAATATTATCCTTGTATATTAATGCTCAACTAGGAATAGTTAAGAGTAGTGTTCTCTACAATATCTCACTATCAATTCAACCAATTGATATATTGTAGATAAGAACCTACTACCCAAGGACATTATTATACTTATTCAATTAACACTAAATTGAAATAAATATAATAACCAACTTTGCATTTTATTAATAATGATATATGATACAAAATGAGCCATTTACTATCATCTCATAATTGGTACTAGGGCTAATACTAACATGTGGCGCTCCCATTGACCATGCGTAGACTCCGGATGAGGTGATCCTGCAACCACAAAACGTCAGTGTCGAGCCAGGGAGGGGTTCCCGGGGGTTCCCCGGCATTGGCCCTCCGACGCTCAAGTCAGTTGTCGACGATGTGGAAACAAGGAAGCAAAGTAGCGAAGCGAAAGCAGAAGAGTAACAGTAGCTATAGTAGAGATTTTCTACCTCCGTCGAAGCTTGAGGCCCTTTATATAGGGCCCCGAGAGGGCGCGTGCATGTGTCTCGAGGTGTGCACGCTCCCCCAAGCTTTCCCTGAAAAGACATGTCAGGAAAGTGTTCCTAGCACCATACCTTAACAACCCAAACATATCTCTAACAAGATAGTGGAAACTTCTGTCGTACAATTCTCTAGCTGACCCCGCCAACCATGCTGTCTATCGGTGGCATGGGTCCCCAAGAGGATATCGGTCAATCCTTCTTTTGTCTGCTACTAGGCCGAGCGGAAGGGTCACTCAACCAACCTTTGTCCATGTAGTTGTCATTTTATCTATGGGCCGAGCGGGATGGCCGCTTGGCCACCTTCCACTACATGGACTTTACTGTTGTGCCGAGCGGGAACCCATGTTTGAATATCTTCTGCTCGGTCATCTCAGCGTGGTCGCTCAGCGTATGCTTTGTCGATACTTGGTTTTCTGAGCGTTGAAAGCTCGGTGCGCGACCGAGCTGTGATAATGTTGGATCAGATGCTCCTTACTCCGAACGGGCAAGCGGCTTGCCCGTTTGGATGATGACCTAAGGTCGTTGACCGCCTTGACTTTGACCTCCATTGTGGTAGTGACCCTTTGTGGGGTGGGTCTCGCCTTACCACCGGATCAATGATTAATATGGAAAAAAACTCACCATAATTCCTAAAAATAAGAGAGTGCACAAAACCCTAAGACGGCGATGAGATATAACTTCTAATCACCTATAGAAAAAAATACAGAGTATTAACATATAAAATATATAAATTAAAAAATAAAATAGTTTTATACTAATTGAGACAAATTAACTAATTGATCTATGAGTTTTATAATTTACAGATTAAAATTAAATTTACTCCTAAAAATTCAGTATCATATATGAAAATAAAATATCATAAAGTTTATTTTATTAAGATAACAAAACTTACCCATTACAAAAAATCAAAGTCCTCATTGTCATTATCATTATCATCCTCGTCGTCATCATCATCGTCGTCGTCATCCTCATCCTCCTCCTCCTCCTCGTCATCATCATCATCATCAATTTTACTTGCATCCACATTTATGACTACTCCGCTAGGATCTCGTAACATTGGAATAATATATTCCTCAGTATGAAATGTATTTGTAACTTTCTCTTGTTGATAAGAAATGTCCTCCCAACGTTCCTCAATTTTTTTTTTCCGTGCTTTCGTTTTATAGACGGCCCACCAATCAACTTTGTCACGTTTCAGACTAGAATATGAAGCATAGAAAACTTGAATTGCTTGTTGTGCCAACACAAATGGTTCATATTTCTTGTACAATCTCTTATGATTTTTTTCAACCAAATTATATCATGGATGCACCTTCATCCCTCTGATAGGGCAAACCAACAACACATTAATAGAATTGCTCGCATTTCTGGGCCAGGATATTCTATCTCTAAAATTTCATCCAGCAAACCATAAAAATCATTGCTTGCATTTCCATCATAGGATTACTTAACACAAACTCCACTATTCATTGTAGTTTTTCCCATTCTATAATCTTCAGTATGAAAATTATATCCATTTATGAAATAAGTTGGCCAAGTGCGTACCATTACTTTTGGACCCCATGCCAGATGGATTAGCAATTCTTGTTCAATGTTAGTTTGATTATCAGGAACCTAAATTCAAATACGACAATTATTACAAAATTCATAAGCGAAAACCAAATTTAAATTGACTACTTACATATGATTTGAACTACGGTGCAAATTCTTCTTGACATAAGCAATCAAACTCTTGTGTCTACAAATCATAATATAAGTTTTCAAAAATCCTACGACAAAAAAAATTATAACTCTAAATGTTATGATATAAAAAATATAATATATATATATATATATATACTAACTCATAAAATGATGATACTTCTGGACAATTCAGTAAAATATATGTATGGCTGCCCGCCATTCTTGACCAGTTAAGTATCTCTGCTTACATGGTCCACTTGTGTCACGCTCCAGGTAGTCCCTGCCAGAGAAAATTTTGGCAGTATCTCCCCTATACGGGTGACAATATGAAACTTCCTACAACGCCCTTAGGACCTCATATACCTCGGCCAACATGGCCGGAACAATAACAAAAGAATATAATAAGCATTCCATGCAGTTTAATAATAAAAACCAAAAGTAAGCAACGATAAGGAAAACATCCCAAATATCCTACTCATCTACACCCATAAAAATCAAAACTTATTCCTACTCAACTACACCCATAAAACGCAAATCACAACGACGCAAATAAAATCAACTCACCTCTTCTGCCATCCAGGCAGGCATGTAGTAGAACATATCCAGAATAAAACCCCATCGATAAACAACAGACCATACAATATCCATAGAGCAAAACCAGAAACAAGTTAATAAGAAAAATCAAAGAAAGATCTAAAACATGAAATCCTCGTAAGCTAGAGGGGACTAGCGACTGGAAATCCTTCGGACAACCTCAACCTGAAATAGTAATAACGGGGGGGGGGGGGAGCCCAACACTCAGCGGATACCTAGTTGATATGCATAGTAAATAATAACTAGCAGTAATAAATATGCGTACAGTCTCCAGAAGTAATGAAACAATGCAAAACTGAAGATAAGGAGAAGCTGTACTCACCAGGACCTCCTATCAAGATAACAAGGTCGTCAGACCAAAAATATATGTCCCTGTATCATGTCAATCATATGCATGCATCCAATATGCAGCAAACAAAGTGAAGCAAACACAAGCAATAAATACATCAATGCGTATAATGCCAATGATATGTCCTGGTCACCCCTACTGCCAGTCAGCCGTCTCACACACGATGATGAGATCGAGTGGGTAGGGTTGTGACAACCGTGCATTCTACCGTCACTGCTCCAGATGAGTGACCAAGTGGACGGGATGCTGTTGGAGTACACCTATCCTCCTAACCCAAATCATAAGTAGGGGAGCGCAATGCTCTCATCTCCCTGAGACAATCCAGAGGAGGGATCCCTGCTGGCTACCACACTGCGTCACACTACCCATGAGCGGACCAATGGAGCCAAATAGAGCAACATGCTGCAACACACCTTACCTGAATAAAAACCACTAACCCATGAATGGTTGTGTATGCAAATCCATGTAACTGGCGATGTGCTCAACAATAATGAAGTCGACTATCGCACAGCATGCAATCATGCGAGATGGTGCATGAGACTAAGCATACTAATCCTGACTATATCTACCTCCATAAAATATGTACCAAAAAGAAATAGATCAAATAAACAGATCTAGGTACACAGGTCAGATATGGTAAATGACTAGTCCGGTATATCACATGGCATGATATGTCACTACCTCTATAACATAAATAATAAACAGAGGCATGAATGCTAAACAGGTAACAAACAAAACATGCTCGAAAATAAATAGTGGCATACCGATGCAGATATAAACATAATTATTACTACTTGTTAAAATATACTAAGCATATCAACATGACATTATCTAAAAGATAAGTCAAGGTACCCGCCTCCAATGTAGATCGAGCTAATCAACCTCTATGTCGAAATGCTCATCTCGAATCTGAATCCTGTGTAAAATAGTATAGTTTAACTAAGTTTTATTATAACAAAATAGCTAAACAAAATCCTAATCTGATTAAGAAACTAGGTTTTTAATTCCATTAATCCCTGTTAACTACATAAATCAGAAATCATATCTAACCCGAAGCTTAGCTTAGATCCAATATTTTTACCTCAATTAATATCACTCAATAGTCAACTAGGGTTAGTTTCTTTAACCCTAATTATTCAATTAATCAGATTAAACCTAACGAACAAGATGAATAGCATCTTACTATGTAACCCTTTTTATATACTAACATCTATGCATTTACCTCAATCCAAAAACTCACCCAAATCCGTATACCTAGCTATTGAGTCATTGCCAAAGACGTGTGCTTGGGGGAATATAGTGGCCGGGACTAGGAGATGCTACTGCGGAAATAAACAGTGATCGATACCACTGTGATCAACCAACAACTCAACCCAACATCCCAATCATATTCAAATACCCAAATCTGCCTTACCTGAATCGGAGCCCCTCGTTTCCTCTCTGTAGGCACAAAGCTAGAGATGCTACTGGAAACAAGGTACGCCACTTCCTAACTCTATTTTTTGACTATCCAACTCATCAGCACAACACCCACATGTCTAAAACAAGATCTAGAAGGAAAACTTACCTCAATCTGGCCACCAGAAACCCCCGATCGGTGATGGCAGCAAGCTTCCAGGTGTTGTTGGCGGTGCTAGGTCAAGAGACACCGACACTCAATGAGCCAGTGCCAGATCAGGAAGAGGGATCGATCAAAGCTAGCCGCGTCGGCAACTCGTGTGGATGAACGGCGACAGGCAGCGGCGATTGGTGTCGACCGTGGCGATCAGAGGCGACGCAATGAGGACGATCGCAGCTGGGTTCGGGCAGAGATCGGGAGAAAGGAAGAGATCGAGAGGCAGAGGAAGACTGCGGAGAGGGCGTCGGCGGTGTCGGCAGAAGAGAGGAAGAGGGGAAAAAAACCTAGAGCACGGGGTAGGGGAGGAGAAGAATGAGAGGAATCGGGAGAAGAACCTGTCTTCTCTTTCGCCACCCTTTTGTACAGGAGGGGAAGTGGAGGCGTCACGGTGCCGTCAGTTGAGGAAGAGGAAGAGGTGGATGGCGCCGAGAGAAACGGCGGCATCGGGGCAGAAACGGCTTAAGGCGCGACAGAAACGAAAGAAATGAGAGAAAATCAAAGAAAAAGAAAAGAGAAAATATAAAAAATCAAACATTTCCTCATTAAAATAGGATAGCCTAAACAGACTTTTACGTGGCCCAATAATTGATCCCCTTGAACTAGTCATACGAGCTTCGAAAAATTCCCAGAAAAAAGAAAATTTTCATATGGTTATTCTCCCTTTTTCAGTATTTTACATTCTCCCCCACTAATAAAAATTTGGTCCCCAAATTTCGTTATTACCATCAGCAAGTACTAGCAATAGCTAAATAGTATAAATGTTGAACAGTAAATTAATCCACATATCTCAAGTGAAAAGATGGGGTATCGAGCTCGAATCGTATCCTTGAGCTCCCAGGTAGCCTCCTCATCAGAATGATGTTGTCATCCGACTTTAACCAGCCGGATAGTCTTGTTCCATAGCTGACGCTCTTTGTGGTCCAGAATCCATACCAGAACCTCCTCGTAGGTAATGTTCGGCTGAAGGGAAACTGGTATACCAGACAGCACATGTGCTGGGTCAGCTACCTATCTCCTCAGCATGGACACGTGGAATACATCATGAACGCCTTCCAGAGCCGGTGGTAGCACCAGGCGATAAGCTATTGCTCCAATCCTCTCTAAGATCTGGAAAGGTCCAATGTATCATGGAGCTAGCTTACCTCAGAGGTCAAATCTCTTCACCCCTTTCGTTGGTGAAACTCTTAGGAATACATGGTCGCCAGTAGAGAACTCCAGGGGTCTGCATCTCCAATCAGCATAACTCTTCTGGCAGTCCTGTGCCTTTGACATCCTCCGTCTAATAGGGCGGACCAACTCTGCTTCCTGCTGAGCTCTCTAAGGTCCTAACAGCTGGGCCTCCCTAACCTCCTCCCAGAGGGTGGGTGTCTGACAAGGCCTACCATACAATACTTCAAACGGTACCATCTGGATAGCCGAATGAAAGCTATTGTTGTAGGCGAACTCTACCAATGGCAAATGGTCCTCCCAACTTCCTCCGAAATCCAATACACAATACCTCAACAAGTCCTCTAGAGTTTAAATGGTCCACTCTGACTATCCATCTATCTGCAGATGGAAAGTTGTACTGAAATGGAGCTGAGTACCCAAGGCCTGCTGCAGACTCTACCAGAATCGGGATGTGAATCTAGGATCTCTATCCGAAACAATGCTCAAAGGAACACCATGTAATCTAATGATCTCCTAGCAATACAGATCTGCCAATCGATCCAGGGAATCAGTCTTCCGGATCGCTAAGAAGTGTGTAGATTTGGTTAATCGATCAACGATTACCCAAATCGCGTTGTGGCCTCGACGTGTCCTAGGCAAACCCACGACAAAATCCATGGTAATGTGTTCCCATTTCCACTCAAGAATAGGAATCCACTGAAGTAATCCAGCAAGTCTCTAGTGCTCAGCCTTCACCTACTGATAGACTAAACATCTAGCTACAAATTTTGTGATGTCTTTTTTCATGTTGTTCCACCAATAAGAATGCCTCAAATCTCAATACATGCGGGTCCCGACTAGGTGGATTGCAAATCGAGAGCAATAAGCCTCTTAAAGTAGCTCCTGCAAGACCGGATGAGACTGAGGTATGCATTGTTGGTTGCTACTCGGAAAACCTAGAGGTTCCACTGTACAAAAATTTTGTACAAAGGTCTGAACCTTTTCCTAGTTACCATGTGTTCTTTTAAATTAAATTTTGGATCGCCTGCGGAACTTAACACGTTTGATCCAAAACTTAATCTATTCATTCTTTTAGGTTTTGACTTGGGTCTCCTGCGGAACTTAACACGTTCGACCCAAATCACCTTAAGTTATTAATTCAATTAAATATTAATTTCCATAATTGGTTCCCAGTACTGACGTGGCGAGGCACATGGCCTTCTTGGATATGATAGCAACCACCACCGACTAGACAAAACCTTTTATGGAAAGCTAATATTTAATTTCCTAAAATAACTTTATCATGTCGGACTAAGTCCACCTGCAGGGTTTAACATGACAATCCTTATGAGCTCCTCTTGAGGACATTATCAACCTAGTATCTCTAGGACACAGTTTCCTTCTATAATCAACAACACACACTATAAGTGATACCATTTCCCAACTTATCGGGCTTGTTGATTCATCGAACTAAATATCACCCATTGATAAATTAAAGAAATAAATATCAAATATATGTGCTTGTTATTATATTAGGATTAAGAGCACACACTTCCATAATAACCGAGGTCTTTGTTCCTTTATAAAGTCAGTATAAAAGAAACGACCTCAAATGGTCCTACTCAATACACTCTGAGTGTACTAGTGTAATTATATAGTCAAGATAAACTAATACCTAATTACATTACGACCTTCTAATGGTTTGTTCCTTTCCATTTTGGTCGTGAGCTACTGTTTATAATTTATAAGGTACTGATAACATCATCTTCTGCATGTGACACCACATACTATGTTATCTACAATATAAATTAAATGAACAACTACAAACAAATGTAGACAATTTGACCAAATGTGATTCTTTATTCATAATAAATATTTATACCAAAAGCTAGGCTTTTAGTATACACTCTAACAATCTCCCACTTATACTAAAAGACTAAGCTGCCATATATGCTGCCATACATCTGATTCCCATGCCTTTCAAAAAGCTCTTGCCTTAAGGACCTTAGGTTATCATCTGATGAAATCTAGGCGGCAACAACTTCTCCTCGTTATACAATTTCTCGTATTGGGTAGTACTTGCGCTCTATTGTGTTTACTTGCCTTATAGACTCATGGTTTCTTCGAGTTTGTTACTGCACCATTATTATTACAATAAATTGTAATAATCTTTGGACAAACTAGAAATCATATCTAAGTCTATCTTGAGGTAATTAAGTCATTCAGCTTTTATGGCTACCTCAAAGGCTTGCCATATACTCAGCTTCTATGGTGGAGTCCAGAAAAACACCTATGCTTATCACTCTTCCATAGTTATGACTTTTCCTCCTAAAGTAAACACAAAACCCCGAGGTCGACTTATTATTGTCCCTATCCGATTGGAAGTCAAAATCCGTGTAACCCACAGGGACCAAATTAACTGCCTTGTAAGCTAGCATATAGTCTCTAGCGCCTCTAAGGTACTTTAATATATGCTTTACTGCAGTCCAATGTCCTTGTCTAGGGTTACTTTGATATATGCTAACTATGCCCTTGGCAAAATAGATTTCTGATCTTGTGCATAACATACATTAGGTTTTCTAACTGCCGAAGCATAAAAAACTGCCTACATGTCCTCAATCTCCTTTGATGTCATCGGAGACATCTCTTTAGATAAAGACACTCCATGCTTAAAAGGTAAGAAACCTTTTGAGGAGTTTTTCATGCTTAAAACGAGCAAGGATTTTCTGATGTATCAAGCTTGGGATAAGTAAAATATATTTTTTTCTTCCGATCCCTTATTACTTTGATCTCAAAAATATATACATTCTCCCAAGTCCTTTATATCGAATTATTTGGACAACCATACCCTTACTTCTGACAACATTTTGATATTGTTTCCAACTACCAAAAATGTTATCTACGTATAGTACAAGAAATACCACCACTTTTCCATCACACCTTTTGTATACACAAGACTTATCCGTTTACTCAATAAATCCATAGGTCTGGATTACTTTGATAAACCGGATGTTCCAAGACCTTGAAGCTTTGCCTTAGTCCATAGACTGATTGAGCTTGCACACAAGATGCTCTTAGCCCTTTGCAATGAACCCTTCTGGTTGCTTTATATGGATGCTTTCATCAAGACTTCCATTAAGGAATGTTGTCTTGACATCCACTTGCCAAATAGATAAAAGAATCCGGATAGACTTAAGCATGGCTACCAGTGAAAAAGTTTCCTTTTTCATCAAGCCTTGCTTTGAAAGTTACTACCTTCCTTTCTATCCCTCTTTTCCTATTATAGACCTTTTTACACCCAAAGGCTTTTACACCGTTTGGTGGTTTTACAAGCTTCCAGATTTTATTAGAATACATATATTCTAATTCTGATATTCATTACTCTTTGCCAAGATGTTGCATCTTTATCTTGGAGTGTTTCGTCATATGTCCGGAGATCAGGTTCATGTCCTCCAGGGATCGAGTCCAAAAACTCTCCCAAAACATGAATCTTTTTAGGTTGCCTAACAACTCTCCCACTACGACAAGACACTTTCTGCAATTGTGTATCATTTGTGATACGTGTTGCAGTTTCCTTGTAGTATCTCATCTTGTACAGTTGGTACTAGATTAGACATGCCTTTTATTACACATTTTCTTATGGGCACATGGTTTATTACATAGTCCTTTTGTAAAAATCGGTCATTGATACTAACAATGATCTTCTGATTTTTAAGACTATAAACCTACTTTCATTTTACTAGGATAACCCACAAACAAGTGAATTCCTGTTCAACTTATCATTGTCTCTCTTCTGCATATGTGCTGGACTTCTCGAATCCGAATAAGCTTCGAAATAGGCTTACGCCTATTCAGCAATTCTATATGAGTAGAGAGTTCTGACTTTAGAAGGTACTATATTCACTCCTGTTTCCAGAGTATATCCTTAAAATAATTTTGATAATATTCTTAATAACTCATCAATCTACTTATTTCCATAAGAGTCCTATACCTTCCTTTTCCTACACCATTATGTTGGGTGTACCAGGTGCAGTTAGTTTGGATTGAATCCTTACTTCTGATAAATGACTCCTAAATTCTCCCAAGAGGTACTTGCCACTACGATCTTACCGTAGTGTCTTGATACTTTTACTTTGTCGTTTCTCCACATCAGCCTCGTACTCTTTGAACTAATCAAAGCACTTAGACTTGCGGCACATCAAGTAAATATATCCGTAACTCAAATAGTTGTCTATAAAATAGATGAAATATTTGAAACAATCTCTTGCCTGGATGCTCATAGGATCACACAAATCAGAATGAACCAATTCCAATATATCTTTGACTCCATACCCCTTAGACTTAAAAGCTTCTTGGTTATTTTTCCTTCCAAGTAAGACTCGTAGGTTGGAAAGATTTCCACTGCTAATGAACCCAAAAGTTCATCAGCTACCAATGAATCCTACTTAAGTTAATATAACCTAGCTTTAGATGCCAAAGATATAATTGGTTCATTTCCGAAGGTTGCTTTCTCTTAAAGTTAGAAGATGTGTTACTAATTTCTATTTGTTGCATCGTGGGAGTTATTGGATTATAAATTTTCAACCAACATACCAGAATAGATAACTTCCCTATTTTTCTTGATAACAACTTTGTTATCAAAATAGACACAATATCTATTCTATAATAGTTTAGAAACTGAAATCAGGTTCTTTCTAAACTTAGTATATAAAGACAATTTCTAATAATCCATATTTTATTCCTATTAGAGAATAAACCTCTCCCACTGCAACAACTGCTATTTATTGCAGTAATGCCCATGTGGACGGTGTTTTTATTTTCATTTAGTTGTCCGGTTTCCTGGAACCCTGCAATGAATTGCAGACATGATTAATGGCATCTGTATCTACACTCCAGGTTCTAGTAGATAACACTATTGGATCGAAAAGAATTTAGATATCTCCACAATAGCATGATATTGTCCACTTTGGGCCTAAGCCCTCATGGTTTTGCTCTTGGGCTCTACCCAAAAGGCCTCATGCCAATGGAGATATCTTTTTCTCTTATAAACCCATGATCTTTCCCATGTGTTTCCAATATGGGACTATGTTTGCAACCTTGCAACCCCAACAATCCCCCCCCTCAAACAAAGGACCATAGGCTTCCCATGTCCGATCCTCGACCCACCAGGTCTTCCTGCCCCTCGGTCCACCCGACCTACTAGGACTTCCTTGCCTAGTCGCAACTAGGACTTCCTGCCTGGTGTCTGGTCCTCTTGATCCGAACATAGGAACCCACACTTTCTTTGTTCGAGGTCAATATTGTACCCACATCACTCAATCAGACCATAGCTCTTGTGCACAGTTGGCGGTTAAACCTTCTGGCAGTCCGGACTCTGATACCAATTGTTGGATCGAAAAGAATTTAGATATCTCCACAATAGCATGATATTGTCCACTTTGGGCCTAAGCCCTCATGGTTTTGCTCTTGGGCTCTACCCAAAAGGCCTCATGCCAATGGAGATATCTTTTTCTCTTATAAACCCATGATCTTTCCCATGTGTTTCCAATATGGGACTATGTTTGCAACCTTGCAACCCCAACAAACACCACTAGACATGTTTCAACTAATGAATTAAATACACCTAAATTGTTCTTAGTTCTAAGAGGACAGTCTACCTTAATGTCCAAATCCTATTTCCAATCAATTATTATTGGGACCACTAAGTCTATCCTAAAGTATATCAGCTAGGGATTGACCATCATCCTAAGAATCACAAAAATATTTGGTTAAGACCAACTCCTTAAAAATCCCCATGAATTTTGTATGCCACGTTAGTGTGGACGTATACAAATTCAAAGAGGAAATTTTATCATTTAATTTTATTATCTCGTCAACCTTACTTTATGGCGAATAAAATTAATAGTTGGTCTATCTTTAATCAAATATTTGGTCAAGACTCTAAATTTAAAATAATATTGATTCCTCTAACAATACTATTTAAATTTACCAACACCTCAAAACACCGTGAATTTTGCATGCCACGTTAGTGTGGGCGTATACAAAATCAACATTTGTAAGAGGAGGGTTTTACCCATTAACTATCTTGTCAACGTAACTTTATGACAAATAAAATTATCTCAAACACCGTTAATTTTGTATGCCACGTTAGTGTGGACGTATACAAAATCAATCATTTGTAAGAGGGGTTTTAACCCTTTAATTTTATTATCTTGTCAACCTAGTTTTATGACAAATTAATATTTGGTTTCATTTGGTCACACAAATAATAGCAGTGACTCCGATGGGGAGGATACTATTAGATGTGTCTAAGTGTATACCATTACTTGACACTAAGTCCATTAATAAGATTATGCCCCTTCCGTTGGGGAAGATCACACGCTCTTAATTAACTTCCTATAGTCATCCAAAAATGGAAGTCTGTTCTAGTGATCTGCAAACAAGCCCATCCGTTATGGAGGAAGGCACTCAGAGCCAACGCGCAAGCTTGTTTGCATCACTTACAAACCAGTAATGGAGACCATGTGATTTACTTAAAAATCCCTCTCCCACTTGGTTATTTATAAATGAGGAATTTTAAACTATGCTAGCCTACTAAACTTGTAAACTAACATGCACACACAGCACAATATAAAAGCAATAAATAGAAAATCTAATTTTCAACTATTATGGCTTTTATCTCTAGTTGTCCTCCGTGTGTTGTCATCCCAAGCTGCTGCCATATTTGGCCACCGCCACCGGGTCTAGCTGTCGCCTCCATCTTGCTCCTAGTTCCGCTGCGCCTCTAGTCCTTAGAAAGTTCCACGCTTTGCAAGATTCGATCCGCGACATAAATAGAATTTTACATTTTGATCCTATATTCCATAAAAGGAATGTACATATATCTAGATCAAAAATAAAATCCTAATAAAACTAAATACAGCTGCTGTATTTTAATATAATCATGCACACATATAAATGCCCTTGACATGTCCAAGGGTCCAATCACACATAATAATTAAAAGTCATAATAGTTGGATCCTCGATCCACAAAGTTAGCACATCCTACTATTAACCCGCCTAAATTATGTATGACATATGCATAATTATCCTAATACCAAATACAAGAGGCAAAACCCTAGCTCGATACCAATTGTTGGTTGCTACTCGGAAAACCTAGAGGTTCCACTGACAAAAATTTTGTACAAAGGTCCGAACCTTTCCTAGCTACCATGTGTTCTTTTAAATTAAATTTTGGATCGCTCGTGGAACTTAACACGTTTGATCCAAAACTTAATCTATTCGTTCTTTAGGTTTTGACTTGGGTCTCCTGCGGAACTTAACACGTTCGACCTAAATCACCTTAAGTTATTAATTCCATTAAATATTAATTTCCATAATTGGTTCCCAGTACTGACGTGGCGAGGCACATGGCCTTCTTGGATATGGGAGCAACCACCACCGACTAGACAAAACCTTTTATGGAAAGCTAATATTTAATTTCCTAAAATAACTTTAGGTTAACCGAAAAGAACAATCAAATCACAAGGGAAAGAAAAACAAAAGAACACTATATCGAAAACAAATTCGAAACTCTAGAATCGTATGCCTCTTGTATTTAGTATTATTTCCAAAAATAACTAGTATGATGCGGAAACAAAAATTACTAGTTATACCTTTTAGAAAGACCTCTTGATCTTCTACCGTATTCCTCTTCTAACCTCGGACGTTGTGTGGGCAACGATCTTCCGAGATGAGAACCACCAAGCACCTTCTTCTTCCTTACAAGTTTCGGCCATCAAAACTTCTCCTAGGATGAAGAGGTTCGGCCACCACCACCATGCTCCAAGGGATGCTAGAAAAGAGGCTTCTTTTCTCTCCTTCTTCTCCTTCTTAGATCCGGCCACCAAAGCTATCTCCACCATGAGAAGGTTTCGGCCACACAAAGGAGAGGAGAGGAAAGAAAGGGCCGGCCACACCCAAGGAGAAAAGAGAGGAAAAATAGAATAGAGTCGTTAGCCTTGAAGCCTCCTCTACCCCCTCTTTTATAATCCTTGGTCTTGGCAAATAAGGAAAATTTAATAAAACTTCCTTAATTATTTTGCCATTGAAAAGGAAAATTTATTTAATTAAAATAATTTTCTCTTTTCAAATTATAATGGTCGGCCACTCTTCTCCCCAAAACAAGGAGAGTTTTAATTAAAACAAAATTTAAAACTTCCTAATTTGTTTCTAGAAATTTATAAAAATTTCTCTAATAATTTTAATCCCTTCATGATTGGTTAATAAAAAGAAATTTTATAAATTAAAATCTTTCTTTTAAACATGTGGATAATTTCCAAAAAGGAAAGTTATCTCTAAAAATTAAAATCTCCTTTCAATCTACAAATAAGGAAAGATATTAAATCTTTTCTTAATCTTTTGTAGAAACTAATAAAAGAGAATTTTTAATTTTCAAACTTTCTTTTAAATCATGAATATAATTAAAAGGAAAGTTTTTACCAAAATTAAAATCAACCTTTTAATCTACAAATAAGGAAAGAGATTTTAACTCTTCTCTTAATCTTTTGTAGAATCTTATAAAAGGAAGGATTTAAATTTTTAAACTCTCTTTTAAATTATATTATCCACATAAGAAAAATTTTAAAATTAAAATTCCTTTTTATTTTAATAGGGACGACCACATGAATTCACCCATGAACATACCCATGGCCGACCCTAGCTTGGTCTCCAAGCTAGCTTGGCCGGCCCCTATAGGATGGGTAAGAAGGTGGGTATAGGTGGGTATAGTACTCTATAATTAAGAGGCTACGATAGGGACCGAGAGGAGGAATTGGTTTTGGTCTCCCGATAAAATTAAGCATCCCGTGTTCGCCCCGAACACACAACTTAATTTTATCAATAATAATTCATTCCACTAGAGAATTATTATTGAACTACCGCACCAATCCCAAATTACATTTTTGGGCTCCTTCTTATTATGAGTGTGTTAGTCTCCCTGTGTTTAAGATATCGAATGTCCACTAATTAAGTGAGTTACTGACAACTCATTTAATTAATATCTAAATCCAAGAGTAGTACCACTCAATCTTATTATCATGTCGGACTAAGTCCACCTGCAGGGTTTAACATGACAATCCTTATGAGCTCCTCTTGAGGACATTATCAACCTAGTATCTCTAGGACACAGTTTTCTTCTATAATCAACAACACACACTATAAGTGATACCATTTCCCAACTTATCGGGCTTGTTGATTCATCGAACTAAATATCACCCATTGATAAATTAAAGAAATAAATATCAAATATATGTGCTTGTTATTATATTAGGATTAAGAGCACACACTTCCATAATAACCGAGGTCTTTGTTCCTTTATAAAGTCAGTATAAAAGAAACGACCTCAAATTGTCCTACTCAATACACTCTGAGTGTACTAGTGTAATTATATAGTCAAGATAAACTAATACCTAATTACATTACGACCTTCTAATGGTTTGTTCCTTTCCATTTTGGTCGTGAGCTACAGTTTATAATTTATAAGGTACTGATAACATCATCTTCTGCATGTGACACCACATACTATGTTATCTACAATATAAATTAAATGAACAACTACAAACAAATGTAGACAATTTGACCAAATGTGATTCTTTATTCATAATAAATATTTATACCAAAAGCTAGGCTTTTAGTATACACTCTAACATGCATAATCTTCCTCAAAAATATATAATACCCTCCTCATCTCGTGTGAACTCGGTCTGCTGCCCGGAAGCTATCTGGCTGCCAATGGACTGTAAGTGCTGATCACCGGCCTGGGCCTCTCGGATCCTCATCCTGATCGACAACTGAGCAACCATGGTAACCAATATACCCTTCTCTATCCGTCCCTTCTCCTGAATGCCCAACTCGGAGAAACCCTGAATCAAGTCCGTGACTAAAACTCTATGACAAGCTAAAGTCCCTCTAGACTTCCGGCTAAGCGCATCGGCAACCACATTACCTTTCCCTGGTGGTAGCTAATAGTACAATCATAATCCTTCAGGAACTCCATCCATCACCTCTCTCGAAGATTAAGCTCCTTCTAGGTGAAAATATATTTGAGACTCTTATGATCCGTGAGAATCTTAAAGGTAATGTCGTACAGATGATGCCGCCAAATCTTCAAAGCAAAGATGATGGTGGCTAGCTCCAAATCATGTACTGGGTAGTTCTTCTCATGCTCCTTCAACTGATGAGAAGCATAAGAGACTACCCTGTCGTGCTATATGAGAACAGCACCCAAACCCTGAAGAGATGAGTTAGTGTAGAGTACGAATCTGTCCTCTCCAGATGGCAAAACCAAAACTGGTGCTGACACTAATCTCCGCTTCAACTCCTAAAAGCTTGTCTCGCAAGCTTCTGTCCAAGTGAACTTCATGCCTTTCCTAGACAGGTGTGTCAGCGGTAAAGCAATCCAGGAGAAACCCTCGACGAATCATCTGTAATATCCAGCCAGTCCCAGAAAATTGTAGATCTCCTGTACTGATTTCGGCTGCTCCCAACTGGTGACAACCTCGATCTTCTGAGGGTCTACTGAAATACCTCGGCTAGAGACCACGTGTCCCAGAAAACCGACTGAAGATAGCCAGAAAGCACACTTGCTAAACTTCGCGTATAGCTGATGTCGTCGAAGAGTCTCCAAGACTGTGCGAAGATGCTGTGCATGTTCCTCCTCAAAACGCGAGTAGACTAATATGTCATCGATGAAAACGATAACAAACTGATCAAGATACTCTAGGAAGATGTGGTTCATCAAATCCATAAATACCGCTGGAGCATTGGTAAGCCCAAATGGCATTACCAAAAACTCATAATGGTTGTATCTGGTACGGAATGTTATTTTCTAAATATCAAAGTCTTTGACCCTCAGTTGATGATATCTGGACCGCAGATCAATCTTAGAATACATTGATGTACCTCTGAGCTGATCAAATAAATCATCGATCCGTGGTAAGGGGTACTTATTCCTGACGGTCATTGCATTCAGCACTCTATAATCAATGCATAACCTCACAGTACCATCCTTTTTCTTGAGAGACAATACCGGAGAACCCCACGGAGAAGCACTAGGGCATATAAATCCCCTGTCTAAAAGATCCTGGAGTTGAACCTTCAATTCATTCAACTCTTTTGGTGCCATATGGTAAGGATCTTTCGATGTCGGCGCGGTTCCTGGAATCAACTCAATAGCAAACTCCACTTGCCTTCTGGGAGGCAAACCTGGTAGCTCCTCTAGAAATACATCTAGATACTCTCGAACTATTAAAACATCAGAGAGTTGAAAACTACTACCGTCTTCAGTATTAATCATAGATAAGAGAAAACCCTAACAGCCATGTGACAGTTGCTTCTGAGCCTGAATCGCTGAAATGATCGCTATGTCATCATCCCTGATGCCAATGAAATCCCACGAGGGTTGGTTCGGAGGTCGGAATGTGACCACCCTCGTCTGGCAATCAACCGTGGCATGATATGCAAACAGTCAATCCATGCCAAGGATAATATCGAACTCGACCATTTCCAGCACTAATAAATCAACCATGAGTATCATGTTGCCAAAATCTAACGAGTAACCTTTGACCTCCTAGGTGACGTCCAAAGTATCATCGGACGGTAGAGAGACAGACAGTCACTGTGGTCTGAAAGTGGGTAATCTACCAATCTCCCTCATAAAGATACGGGATATAAAAAAATGTGACTACTAGTATCTATCAGCATATCAACAGATAATGCATAAAGTGAAACCACACCACGGAAAATGGATCTGTCGGTCCGCTGTGCATCCTCTCTGGTAACCGTGTGTATACATCCTATCTCTGGCGGTGGTGCAGGTGGTAGTGCTGCCAAAGGCTGCTGCACCTGAGTCTGAACCTACCACTATGACGGTGCGGGGTACTGAGCCAGAGACGGATATGTAGGCTGGGACCGATACTGGATCGGCGGCTGGGGTTGTGTCTGGTACTGGACCAATGGTTGTGCCTGCGGCTGATACTGGACTAGGGACTGAGGCTGTGATAGGTACTGAACCAGTGGTTGGAGCTACAGCTGATACTGAGGTCCCACATTAGAACCCTGTGGTACCATAAGGGCACTAGAGTGCTCCTGTCCATGCATGTCATATGCAGCTGCTGCCGGGGGAGCTGTCCTCTGCTGGCTATGCGAAAATTGGGCTCTTCGCCATCCTCGATAAGTCCCTGTCTGACTGGGCTGACCTCCAGGACCAGACACTCCTGAAACCATATGCTGAGCCTTCAGCGAATAATCTTAGTTCAGATGCCCGAGCAGTTTGCAATAATAGCAAACCGACTGTCTAAGGGAGCAGGTTGTGGTGAGGTGGTCTCTGAACCCACATCTGGTGCAGTGAGTGTCACTAGCGGGCTATTTCTGGGTCTGTTGAGAAGACCAGGAATGTCCTGATGAAGATCGTCCTGACTTCTGAGGCTGCCCAGAAGCCCTAAAAGTACCCTGACCTGGCTGACTCCGACCACTCTACTGTTGTCCGATCGCCTGTACCTGCTGGATCTATCCTGATGTTTGACCCGTCTGCTTCCTTTTCCTGTCCGAAAACGCTCTCTGCTGAGCTGACTCAATCATGAGGGTTCTATCCAATGCCTCTAAATAGGATGAATTCCCAAAACTGGCAAGCTTTACTTGCAGATGCCCATCTAGTCCCTGGATAAACTAAAACATACGAGACATGTCCTCAGCAACTAATTCTGGACACAATATGGCCAACTAATTAAACTCAGCATTATACTCTGTCACTTAGCGGTTATTCTACCGAAGGTTTAAAAAATCCTATCGGTGAGTCGTCTGATATGCCCATGAAAAATACCGGCTCTCGAAAGCCTCCCTGAATCTTGCCCAGGTGATATTTGGCTCGCCTATAATGAAACGCTGCGTATCCCACCAGATATCGGCCTCGTCCTGCAAATGGAAAGCAACCAGCTCTGCTTTCTCCCATTAAGAGCAAGCCATGTAGAAGAAGGTCCACTCCAAAGTCTCTATCCAGGACTGGGCCACACTCGGATCAATCTCTCCGCGAAATACTATGAATCGGCATTTCATTGACTCCGCCAAAGCTAGGATCCGAGCTCGTGCCGCAACTATATCAGTGAAGTGAGTAGGGACGGCTGCAGGAACTAGCGGAACCACTGGAGCTGGTACTACAGGTGGTACCGCTGGATAGGCCGGGGGAGGTATCCCCGGTGCTGGTGCATAGGCTGGGGCAAGTGCCACTAGTGGCACTGCAGGGTCAGCATAGGTGGGCGCGGCTGGAGGTACTATGGGTGGTGGTACCAGAGGTGGAGCAATTGTTGTTGCTGGTGCGGGTGCCGGGTGTGCAGTAGGCTAGTGGCGGTGGTGCCGGGTATGTCGTAGGCACTAGTGGCGGGGGTGCCGGGTATGCCATGGGAACGACCGGAGGAGGTGCCGAATATGCCACAAGTGGCACTGCTGGTGGCACTGTGAATTCCGTAGGAGTGGGTATGACGGGTACGGTAGGGTAGGTACCTCTGAAACCATCGAAGTCTGAGAACCCGACGCGCCCGCAGTACCATGCGGAGTCTGTCCCTGACCGACAGACTCGACCCCAGCAGACGTCTCTAGCGACTCTACCGCCAGGGACTCCAACGTCCTCTTGCGTGGTCGTCCTGCACCACGTCTCGGCATGGGAACACGTGTACCTCACCACATATCGTTAAATTATGACGCAAATATTACTACAAGTATCAAAATTATAAAAAATCAACATTTTACCAATTTGTTGTCTGGAGATGTTTCGTCACTGTCCAGTCTCCCTTTATGATCTCGAAACTCAAAAACAAGAAAATCAACGGAAATCCATACAAATCCGAAAGTACCCAGTTTAACTCATAAACTCGACTCTGATACCAAATAAATTGGTATTAGATTAACACGCAAAACCAAAATACAAAAACCAAACATTAGAAACCTAGCTCTGATACCAAATAAATTGTCACGCTCCAGGTAGTCCCTGCCAGAGAATATTTCAACAGCATCTCCCCTATACGGGTGACAATATGAAACTTCCTACAACGCCCTCAGGGCCTCATATACCTCGGTCAACACGGCCGGAACAATAACAATAAAATATAATAAGCATTCCACGCAGTTTAATAATAAAAACCAAAAGTAAGCAACAATAAGGAAAGCATCTCAAATATCCTACTCCTCTACACCCATAAAACTCAAAACTTATTCCTACTCAACTACACCCATAAAACGCAAATCACAATGAAGCAAATAAAATCAACTCACCTCTTCTGCCGTCCAGGCAGGCATGTAGTAGAACATATCCAGAATAAAACCCCATCGATAAACAAAAGACCATACAATGTCCATAGAGCAAAACTAAAAGCAAGTTAATAAGAAAACCCAAAGAAAGATCTAAAACATGAAATCCTTGCAAGCTAGAGGGGTCTAGCGACTAGAAATCCTCTGGACAGCCTCAACCTGAAATAGTAATAACGGGGAGTGAGTCCAACACTCAGCGGATACCTAGTTGACATGCATAGTAAATAATAACCAGCAGTAATAAATATGGGTACAGTCTCCAGAAGTAATGAAACAATGCAAAACTGAAGATAAGGGAGAAGATGTACTCACCAGGACCTCCTATCAGGATAACAAGGTCGTCAGACCAAAAATATATGTCCCTGTATGCATGTCAATCATATGCATCCATCCAATATGCAGCAAACAAAGTGCAGCAAATACAAGCAATAAATGCATCAATGTGTATGATGTCAATGACATGTCCAGGTCACCCCTATTGCCAGTCAGCCATCTCACACACGATGGTGAGACTGAGTTGGTAGGGCTGTGACAACCGTGTACTCTACCGTCACTTCTCCTGATGAGTGACCAAGTGGACGGGATGCTGTCGGAGTACACCTATCCTCCTACCCCAAATCATAAGTAGGGGAGCGCAATGCTCTCATCTCCCTGAGACAATCCAAAGGAGGGATCCCCGCCGGCTACCACGCTGTGTCACACTACCCATGAGCAAATCAATGGAGCCAAACAGAGCAACCTGCCTAAATAAAAACCACTAACCCATCAGTGGTTGTGTGTGCAGATCCATGTAACTGGTGATGTGCTCAACAATAATGGAGTCGACTATCGCATAACATGCAATCATGTGAGATGGTGCATGACACTAAGCATACAAATCCGGACCATATCTACCTCCATAAAACATGTACCAAAAAGAAATGGATCAGATAAATAGATCTAGGTACACAGGTCAGATATGGTAAATGACTAGTCCAGTATATCACATGGCATGATATGTCACTACCTCTATAACATAAATAATAAACAGAGGCATGAATGCTAAATAGGTAACAAACAAAATATGCTCAGAAATAAATAGTGACATACCGATGCAGATATAAACATAATTATTACTACTTGTTAAAATCTACTAAGCATATAAACATGACGTTATCTAAAAGATAAGTTAAGGTACCCGCCTCCAATGTAGATCGAGCTAATCAACCTCTATGTCGAAGTACTCGTCCCGAATCTGAATCCTGTAATAAATCGTACAATTTAACTAAGTTTTATTATAACAAAATAGCTAAACAAAATCCTAATCTGATTAAGAAACAAGGTTTTTAATTCCATTAATCCCTGTTAACTACATAAATCAGAAATCAGATCTAACCTGAAGCTTAGCTTAGATCCAATATTTTTACCTCAATTAATATCACTCAACAGTCAACTAGGGTTAGTTTCCTTAACCTTAATTATTCCATTAATCAGATTAAACCTAACAAACAAGATGAATAGCATCTAACTATGCAATCCTTTTTTTTTATACTAACATCTATACATTTACCTCAATTCAAAAATTCACCCAAATCCGTATACTCGGCTGTTGAGTCACTGTCGAAGACGTGTGCTGGGGGGAATATAGTGGTCGGGACTAGGAGATGCTGTTGTGGAATCAAACAGTGACCGATACCACTGTGATCAGCCAACAACTCAACCTAATATCCCAATCATATTCAAATACACAAATCTGCCTTACCTAAATCGGAGTGCCTCGTTTCCTCTCTGTAGGTACAAAGCTAGAGCTGCTGCTGGAAACAAGGTACGCCACTACCTAACTCTATTTTTTGACTGCCCAACTCATCAGCACAATACCCACACGTCTAAATCAAGATCTAGAAGGAAAACCTACCTCAATCTGGCCACCAGAAACCCTCGATCGGCGATGGCAGCAAGCTCCCAAGTGTTGTTGGCGGTGCTAGGTTAAGAGACGCCGGCGCTCAGTGAGCCAGTGCCAGATCAGGAAGAGGGATCGGTCGAGGCTAGCCTCGTCAGCAACTCGCGTGGATGAACGGGGACGGGCAGCGGCGACTGGTGTCGACCGTGGCGATCAGAGGCAACGCGATGAGGATGATCGCGACTGGGATTGGCGGAGATCGGGAGAAAGGAAGAGATCGAGAGGCAGAGGAGGACTACGGAGAGGGCGTCGACGGCGTTGGCAGAAGAGAGGAAGAGGGAAAAAAACCTAGAGCACGGGGCAGGGGAGGAGAAGAATGGGAGGAATCGAGAGAAGAACTCATCTTCTCTTTGGCCACCCTTTTGTACCGGAGGGGAAGTGGAGGTGTCGCAGTGTCGTCGGTTGAGGAAGAGGAAGAGGTGGACGACGCCGAGAGAAACGGCGGCGTCGGGGCAGAAAGGGCTTAGGGCGCGACAGAAACGAAGGAAAAGAGAGAAAATCAAAAAAAATATATATATATATATATATATATATATATAAAAATCAAACATTTCCTCATTAAAATGGTATAGCCTAAACAAGTTTTTCCGTGGTCCAATAATTGATCCCCTTGAACTCGTCATACGAGATCTGAAAAATTTCCAGAAAATTTCTAAAAATTCTGAAAAATTTCCTTATGGTTATTTGCCCTTTTTCGGTATTTTACAACTTGATCGATCAAGGTAGTTAAAAATTAAGAATGAGTTTAAATTCGTATCAATAGGGTCCTCATCATTTCTTCCTGGCCTATGCCTTTTGCTCTGAACATGAGGCTCAAAATAATATGATACAAAAGTTGTCACTTCCTCGACAATGTATGCATTAACAATAGATGTTTCAACATGTGCCTTATTTTTTATTTTTTTCTTCAAATGATATAAGAATATGATTATGATAAAAAACAAATTGTATTAGATATTAATATATAATTAAATTAGTAAATTTTTATGCATTCAGATTATGGAAGTATAGAAGATGAAAAATTTACCTTTCAAAAGGATACATCCATCGAAAATGAACAGGGCCTCCAACTTTGGCCTCATCTGGCAAGTGAATCAAAAGATGTTCCATGGAATCAAAAAATGAGGGTGAAAATATCCTTTCCAAGTTACACAAAATGATTGGAATGCCTCTTTCTAATTTCTCCATGTGTGATTGTCTCAAAACTGTGGAGCAAATATCATGTAAAAAAATGCTTAACTCCATAATAGCACCCCATACAAATTTGGTAAGAATTCCCTAAAGGCAATAGGAATGAGTCTTTGCATGATTATATGATAGTCATGACTTTTCAAGCCAATCAATTTGCATTCTTTCATATTAACACATCTTCCAAGATTAGAAACATACCCATCTGGAAATTTTAATGATTTAAACCATTCACACACAACACGTCTTTGATCCTTATTCATTGTATAAACTACCTTTGGCTTTGGTCCCCTACTATTTTCATCAACATCAAGAGTGGGCCTTTTACAAATGAGTCGCATATCTTTTCTTTCATTCAGGCTATCTTTGGTTTTTCCATTAATATCCATCACTGTATTTGTGAGATTATCAAAAAAATTCTTCTCAATATGCATTACATCGAGATTATGATGAATCAAATGACTAAACCAATATGGCAAATCCCAAAATATACTCCGTTTAGTCCATTTATGTGTACTTTCATATTCATATGTTGTACCATGTGGCTCTTTAATAACAGATGGAACGTTAAATATCTATTAACTTTTTTGGATTTTGCGGGCCAGGGACAACCAAAGTTAAAAACATATAGGGTGTTTTCATGCACATCCCAGGTGAAAGATTATACGGAGTTACGATAACTGGCCAACATGAATAATTTCTTCTTGATTTACCAAACAGAGCAAAACCATCAACACACAGACATAATCTAATGTTTCGAATCTCCTTTGCAAATTCTGGATATGTTCTATCAAAATTGTTCCATGCCTCTACATCTGATGGATGGCATATTAACCCCTCTTCTGTTTGATGATTTGCATGCCAAGTCATGTGTTCAGCATTTGCATTTGGTGCACAAAGCCTTTGTAACCTAGGAGTTAAAGGCAAATAAAACATCTGACTGTATGATTTACGCCGTTGTTGATTCTTTCTGGTGCTCTTGTACCGATCTTGATTACAGAATTGACAAACATCTGCATCTGCATTATCTCCCCAATATAGCATATAACCATCTATGCATACATCAATCCTTTTCACCGGAAGACCTAGCTAATTCTTTAATAATTTTTTTCATACTGTAAAAATCATTAGGCAATATATTATCACGCGGCAATGCCTCTTCAAAAGTTTAAACAAACTTATTAAAACAATCTTACGACACATTACACTCTGACTTGACATTCAACAGTCTTGTGGTGAGAGATAATTTAGTGTGAGTGTCACAACCAGCCCATAATGGTTCATCATCACCTATATAGTACTTCTACCTCCTCCAATGGTGATGTATAAGTATTAAACATTTGTTCAACTGATAGAGGATAACTAGAACTTGTACCATGCATGTCGGGATTGAAATTCTGACCTGATGCATCAATTATCATCCTCTGATTTAGATTTAGTTGATTATAATTACTCTGATCACCATTAACTGAGACTTGTATGTTTTGTAACGACCCGGCCCTCTTGGCCCATTTAGCGGCCCATTTGGCGACCCTCGGGTCGTCGACCGTCGGCCCTTATGTCATCGGCCCATTTGGCGATCTCTCATGTCGTCGACCAATGACCCTTGGTCGTGTCGTTACTCACTAGGACTTTCCACCCCTGGCCAGTGGATTTTTGCCTCCCCCAGGATTCGAACTCTAGACCTCCAGGCTTAAGTATTAGAGTTTATGAATCCTGGTAACCAAGTGAGATCATCTCACTTGGTTACCAGGATTCATAAACTCTAAGGGTGCGTCGACATGAGAGGTCGCCAAATGGGACGACGACATAAGGGTCGACGGTCGACGACCCGAGGGTCGCCAAATGGGCCTCCAAATGGGCCAAGAGGGCTGGGTCGTTACATGTTTCATTCATAATGCTCATCAGATATGAACGTCTCACCATGAGATGTCCAATTATAGTAATTCGGGGTAAATTTAAATCTACAAAGATGTTCTTCAACTTTATCAAAGGGAAAAAATTTACTATTGTGACACTTTCTACACGGCCCTCTAATACTTAAGCCTGGAGGTTTAGAGTTCGAATCCTGGGGGAGGCAAAAATCCACTGACCAGGGGTGGAAAGTCCTAGTGAGTAATGACACGGCCAAAGGGTCGTCGGTCGACGACATGAGAGGTCGCCAAATGGGTCGACGACATAAGGGCCGACGGTTGACGACATGAGAGGTCGCCAAATGGGCCGCCAAATGGGCCAAGAGGGTCGGGTCGTTACAATAAAGTTTTAAAAAGACCTAATTCCTTTTCTCCCGAGCCGAAACTCTCTTCCTCCCTCGCGTACGCGGCGGCTCTTCTCTCGGGCGGAAACGCAGCAACAGCTAGGGCACGATTCCGGCGGCCGGCGAGGGGATTCTCCGGAGGTTCTTCACCAGTACAAGGTTCTCTCGTCAAGGAGGGACCGTGAGCACAAGAGGAGACCGAGATTTCGAGCTCCACCCGGAACCCTAGCCGCCCCTCCCTCTCGGTTGTAAGTCCAAGCAATCAAGGGCTTAGTACTACTCACCTGTGGTAGGAGTTGCTCCGAACTTTGGATTTCGTTCCTTGCTTCTGGATCTTGCTGTGCCAAGTAGAAGAGTATGCTAGGGTTGCGTTGCTGAGCTAATTTGCTATGTTAAAGGTTGCTGTATCGAATTTGCCATGTTAGGGCAATAGATTTTCGGATTTTTATGCTAGGCTTTCCTTTTCAATCAACTAGGGTTGTTGTGTTGAAATTCCTATGTGAGTTTCCTTGTAGAAGTTGCTGTGCCGAATTTGCCATGCTAAGTGCTGTGCCGAGAGTTTCTTGCTGGAGTTGCTATTGAACAGGACTATAAGCTAGGGTTTTCCCTTTTATTCCTTACCTTCTGTAGCATAACTATTAAGCATGCTAGTTTATTGTTCGAGTTTAATTGTGTAGAAGGAGTTTAGCTCTTAAATGTTGTATCCGTGTATGTCTACTTGCTGCCCATAAATTCCAGCAAGTTTGCTTTCCTTTTGGCCGTGCAAATGGGCATAAACAGCCCTTAATTATTAGTATGCAGTTCTGTTTTTGCTTGCTACCTCCATGAACATGAACAGCCCTGCACGGTTTAGTTTTCCTTGCCACTTAATGAGCATGCACAACTTAGTATACTAGTATGTTTGGATAGATTGTTTATTGCTGTTTTTAAAGGCAAGAACAACCTTGTTATAACAATTCAGAGTTAGCTTATTTTGCTACCCTATCCAGCATTTTAGTGATTGATTTTGCTCTATTTTATAGCATGATTAGTAAGTTCAAAGTTGCTTTCTTTTGCTCTATTTTATAGCATGATTAGTAAGTTCAAAGTTGCTTTCTTTTGCTCTATTCTATAGCATGATTAGTAAGCTCAAAGTTGCTTTCTTTTGCTCTATTTTATAGCATGATTAGTAAGTTCATATTTGCTTTCCTTTGCTTTGTTTTATAACATGCTTAGAGAGTTCAGATCTGCTTTCCTTATGTTATTTTTATATAGCATGCTTGGTTAGTTGTAATCCTACACTTGTTAGATATATCTACAGGATTCTAATAAGCTCTAATCAAGGAGTATGAGAAGTATGAGTAAAGAAAAGACTAGAGTTTAGTTAAAAAGAAATAACTAGTAAATTAAAGTAAGAGGCTAGTACCCGACTTCCAAGGTTATCATTAAATAAATCCAGGTGACCAATTCCAAAGTCTTGGCCCTAGTAAGACCAAGGTCTTTACCTCATAGGACTAGAGGCTCGCTACCTCAGTCACTATTAGAGAGCGCGCAAAACAAAGATGGTACTAAGCCTGGGCCCAAAGAAGAAGAAAAGAAAGAAGAAAAGAAGAAGAAAGTAAAAGAGAAATTAAAAGATTAATTTCTGGTATAAAGATATAAGAAAATGAAACAAGTATTATGCTTAGAATCAATAGAAGTTAGTTTCTTTAATTCTGAGCCTACAGTAGTAGTTTCATTATTTTCCTATCAGTTAGTGAGCATGTTTAGTATTCAGTTTTATTTCTGTATACCATGAGTACATGCAGCTTTGCTTTTAGCATTTCAGTTTTAGTATTGTTGCATTCTTTTTATGCACTTCGAGTTTTTGTGAGATAGATTAGTACTTACTAAGCGTTTCGCTTATAGTTTTATTTTCCTCCTACTGCAGATAAAGGAAAAGCTAAGATATGAAAGGGAGGCGACAGGGTGGTGGTGGTGATGAAGGTGTGTGATGACTGGACTATGGAGAGATCCAGAGTTTGCTAGCAAACCTTCATGACCTATCTGTTTAGAGTTTATGTTTTAGTTCTCTTCTTAAATACTATTATGAAGTTTTGTGAGATTGTGATTGAGTTTGATTCGTATTTGTAGCTTATCATGTCCAACTCTTGGAGTTATGTTTAGTTCTTATTGCTAGACTAGTTTTCGTTGATTATAGTGTGATTTTATTACTGCATGGTTGTGAAAAATGTGTTCCAGCCGCCTGTGGCTGCGTATATATTGTTTGTATTATGGATTTGGTCACCGGTACAGGGGAGACTCTGCCGGAATTTTTCGGTAGGAATTCCTCTGGGGCCGTGATAAATCTAAGTGTTGCTAATATTAGCATAAGTGACACTAGTAAGTAGAGTAGTAGTTAGGTAACGGTCGCCCTTAGAGAGTAGTAGTAAGAAGGGTGGTTGTTACAGTTGGTATCAGAGCAGTGTTCCATTCTCCAGCATCACACACACACCAGCATCATCCTTGCCATCTTCAAGTAAGAAAGTATTTAATTTATTTCTTTATTGCTTTCCTTTATTACTATTTGCAGTATAAAGTAATTACTTATAAGTGCTTAAGTCAGATAAGAGTTTTTTCCGTTTTCTTTATTCCTGTACAAATGTGTATGTTAGAAAGGAGAGAGAAAATATCAAGTCTTTTTCCTTGCATAACTAGATGGCAAGAAGAGAACATCCCCGTACCGTTCGTACTGAGAACCAAGATCAGGAGAACGAAGAGCTTAGATCAACTGAGCCCAATCTCTTCCAAGTTGTTGCTCAACTCCAGAAACAGGTAGCAGAGCAGCAATAAGTGATTGCCAATCTGATGGCAAATCTTCAACTAGTTCCTCCCACTCCTCCAACAGTAACTATGGAGACTCCAGTGGTAACCGAAGTTCCAGCAGCTACCCTGGGAGTCGTCACAGCACCTCAGAGACAAGAAGCTTACCTCATATAGTGGCTGAAACTGAAACCAGAGAGCTTCTCAGGCATTACTGAGCCCTCGGATGCCCAGGCTTGGTTCTGTTGGTGCAACCTTAGGTCAAGGTTGACCTGGTTGACCTGACTCGAGTTGACCTGACTCGAGTTGTATTTTGATGTTTGACTTAGGAAGATTGTTGGTGCAACCTTAGGTCAAGGTTGACCTAGTTGAGTTGCATGTTGATGTTTGACACTCGTGGAAGAGTTGTATTATTGATATGGGACAAGAATAGATGTTTGGGAGATTATTTGGGCAACCGTAGGTCAAGGTTGACCTGGTTGACCTAATTCAGGAAAAAGTCCAAGTACGGAGACTTGGCACGGGGAAAAGTCCAAGCAGGAGCTTGGCACGCGGAAAGTCCAAGTATGGAGGCTTGGCACGGGGAAAGTCCAAACAGGGAGTTTGGCACGAGGAAAAGTCCAGTGAGTGAAGCCGAGCGGTGGAAATGGTGAGTGAATCGGTGAAAATCCTAGTGAGTGAAGCTAGGTGAAGGTGAAAGTCACGGTGAGTGAAGCCGGGCATTGGGAAAATCCTGGTGAAGTGCGGTGAAAATCCTAGTGAGTGAAGCTAGGTGAATGAGAAAGTCCTAGCGGGATGTTAGGCGGTTGGAAAGTCTGGTGAGTGAAGCAGGGCGGTTGTGGAAATCACGGTGAGTGAAGCCGGTGAAAACCTAGTGAGTGAAGCTAGGTGAAAGTCACGGTGAGTGAAGCCGGGCAAGGGAAAATCCGGATGGATCAAGGGTGATCGGACATCCGGTGATGGGAAGTCAAGTAGGTCATAGGGTGACCGGATACTTGATACGGAGAGAAAAGTCTAAGTGGGTCAAAGGATTGACCGGACACTTAGCGGGAGTCCTAGCAGGTCAAGGGTGACCGGATGCTAGGCGCAATGTACCAACAGGTCAAGATTGACGGATGTTGGTTTGGACTTGGTTTGGGCGAAAACCATGAGTGGATCGATCGGTGATCGATCCGGTGATCTGAAAATATTCGATCGGTCGGTGACCGATCGAGTACATCGATAGCATCGTGTGTTAACGATCGATCGGTGACCGATCAGTCGATCGAGCGAGCAGGAGGCGGGCGCAGAGGGCTGATCGGTGCGGGGACCGATCGGCTGGCGATCGGTCCCCGGACCGATCAGGAGGTTCCCTGATCGGTCCATGGACCGATCAGGGACGGAACGGAAGCAAAGGAGGAGGGAATGGATCGGTCTGTGGACTGATCCACATGGAGCCTGATCGGTCCACAGACCGATCCAGGCACTAGCCGTTGCGACGCAACGGCTAGATTTCTTCTGTGTTTCTTCGCAGGTTATAAAAGGAGGGCTGCTGCTGCGAGCCTCCTTCTTCTTCTTCTTCTTCCTCTTCTTCCGACTGAGCTGCTGCTGTGCTCTTGAGCTTTGTTGAGTTCCGAAGCTTCGTGTGAGCTTCTTCGACTGGGTTCCTGCTGTTGTAGGCGTCTCGTGAAGTTGTTGCTTCAACCAATCGACAAGAAGGCAAGCTTGTATTGTTACATTCATTGTATTTACTTCTTGTATTCTCTTGTACTCTTAGCTTGCTGTTGCAAGTGATTGTGGCGAGGTTTCTCCACCCACAAGGAGTTGATATTAGCCGGTTCTCCGGGGACTCATCCACCGACGGATTGATAGGGCTCGTCCACCTTACGGACACGCCGAGGAGTAGGAGTATCATCTCCGAACCTCGTACATCGCTGTGTTAAGGTTTGATATTCTTCCTTTCGTTTCTAGTTTATTTTTCCGCTGCGCTAACGAATTGTAGGAAGAAACGAGCGATTTGGGGCGGCTATTCACACCCCCCCTCTCTAGCCGTACGAAGAGATCCTAACAAGTGGTATCAGAGCGAGGTCGCTCTTCGCCGGATTAACACCCGAGGGAGCACAAGCTAGAGATGGATCAACTCGGAGAGGACATCACGATTCCACCCTTCTACGATCGCGACGACTTCGCGTTTTGGAAGGTAAGAATGAAATATTTTCTTATGACTAATCTTGAGAATTGGAGGTGTGTGCAAGTAGGTTTCACTCCTCCGGAGGATGAAGAAGGAAAACCTTTTGAGAAGAAGAAGTGGACGAAGGAGCAAATCCACCAATCCACAATCAACGACGAGGTAATGAAAATATTTGAATTCTCATTACCTAACGATATATTGTGTAGGATAGATGGATACAACAATGCCAAGGAGTTGTGGAACAACTTGGCTAAGTTCCATGAGGGGAACTCCACTTCAAGCCATGAAGAGGAGTCAAGTGAGCCAAGTAGCTCACATCATGGAGAAGAGGAATTAGAAGTTGAGGGCTACTCAACATCTAAGGAAGAAGAGGAGGAGAGTTCTTCTTCAAGAATGGAGCAAGAGGAAGAAGCTTCTATCTCCGGAAGGGATGAAGAAGAAAGCATACATCCCACCTCAACCCTAGGTAACTCAAGCATTTCAATTTCAAATAAATTACACATAATGTGCTTTGAGTGTAGGGAGTATGGACATTACAAGAGTAAATGTCCAAAGAGGGTTAGAAAGACTCCACCGGCACCAAAGGTCAAGGAAGCCGGAGTCCCAACACGCAAGGGCAAGGAGCACGTGGTGTGCTTCCAATGCAAGCGAAGGGGACATTATCGGAGCCAATGTCCGAGAGGGAGGCAATCTCACAAGGACAAAAGACCAAGCACGTGTAAAGGGGGAGCGAAGGCAAACCCTAAGGTATCCTTTAAAGCTCATTCGTGTAATTCTAGTAGGATACATGCTAGTAATTTTATTGCATTAGTCAATAATGATAAGCATGTTAACACTAGAAATCAATACATGTGCTTAGGTGCTAAACATGTCAACCTAGATAGGGATACTACTAGGAATGCTAACCCTAGGATTAACACTTCTAAGGTTAAGGAAAACCTAGGTAGAAACCCTAAATCAACTAGACACATGCCTAGGAACACCTCAAGAAAGAATGACAAATCAAAACTTGAGGTATTAGAGAGGGAAAATCAAGTCTTAAGGTCAAGACTTGATAATTTAGAAAAGGCTCTTAAAAATATGGAGAAGTCATCTCTAGGGTTTAAGGGTCAAAAACCAATGTCCAAGGACAAGAAAGGTTTGGGTCACAAACCTAAGTCCCAAATGGTCAAGCCCACCTATCATAATGTTCCATTCGATTATGGAACAAGACCTAGGGCTAGGGAGACCAACACCAAGGTCACAAGGGGAGTCACCCCCAGAGTTGATCTTGATGAGACCCAAATGACCAAGGCTTCAAAGCCTAAGAGGGTCATTAGGAGGGTTGCTAGGGAAGTCATCCCTAGTGAATATTTAGTGAACCCAATGAGCTCACATAGGTATTGGGTTCCTAGGAGCATCTTCTCTACCCCATAAATGGGTTAGAGAGTGTCAACTCCAATAAGAAGGGTAGTTAACCCAACTTTGAGGAAATTGACACTCAAGGAGCATTTTCAAGGTTTTGTGAACCTTTGAAAATGAAATGGAATTATCATTTACTCCTTGGAAGAGTAAAATGTGCCATTATGGAAAAGAATGATCTTATTTGGCATAATTTAAGAAAACCTAGAGAAATACCATAATTGGGATTTTGGTTTTCTCTTAGGGATATATGGGCAATCTAGGGTTAGATTTAAGTTAGCTAAGGCTAAGGATACTTAGATAGGGAATTTAGGTATTTTATTTGTGCTAACTTGCCATGATTGGTTGCCATGTGCCATGCCATGACATCATATTTAGTTTATTATCATTTGAAATGTCATGATAATGCTTAGGCTAGTTTATATGTCATGCTTTATTTAAGTTTTCAAACTTTATGCCATGACATCATGACATTGGCACATGTTTTTACTTATGATATCATTATATGCCATGTCATCATCTCTTGCATTATAATCAATGAAATTGATTTAAGGACAAACATATAATTTGATATTGAGATCAAATTGGTGTTTAGAAAATGTATGAGAACTTAGCCTAAGTTGACCTTAACCCATATCTCACATCAAATTGACTTGAATGTGGTTTGATACACCTTAGATGTGTGTGAGATATTAGGATCATGAGTTAGGATCAAGGTGCATTGTCCTTGTACCTAGATGACCCTAATTCAAGAAATTAAGGATCATAGGGAAAGCTTGTGTACAAGTCATGTACATCTAGCCCTAAGATTATGGTCCTAAATTCAAATGGTTTTAAAAGCATTTTAAAATTGTTTTGAAAAACCTTGATGAAGCTTTCCTAGTGATAGCATTCATCATTGAACATTGTGATACAAAGTTGAGTTAAACTTGAACTATTTCAAAGTTTTTGAACTTTGTATCAAGATTGAAAAATGGAAACTATTTTCATAGAAAACTATTCTTTCTTGATAGTGTATGATATGAGGAATGTATCCTCAAAGTTTCATAATTTTTGGAATTTTCTGTATTTTTCTGTGAGTTTCTGAACTTCTCCCGGAGAGAAAATCAGAAATCGCTGATTTCAGTGGCTGGATCGGTCCGGGGACCGATCCAGGGAAGATCTGATCGGTCTGCGGAGCGATCCAGAGTGGATCGATCCAGGAGAGTGTGGATCGGTCTGGTGACCGATCCGGTGAAGGATGATCGATCCGGGGACCGATCAGAGCGTGCCAATTTCTAATTTTTCGACTGTTGTCTGAAATTTCAGTTATGGAAGTTGGTGTTTTGGATTTCTAAAGGTTTGGAACTCACAAAGACATTGTTGGTGCAATGGTCAAGGGGGAGTTGACCTTTAGGGGGAGTTTTACCTAATTGTCAAGGGGGAGTTGACTTTTAGGGGGAGTTTTTACTCCTTAAGACTTTTGAGGATTAGTGATATGGGATTATCACTAAGTTGATTGTTGAGTTTAGTATCAAGGGGGAAATTAAGAGTTTCAATGAAAGGTATGGGACTTTCATTAGGAAGAAACTTTTGACCTTGATACCCTCCTTTTTCTTTTTGATGTGTGTCAAAAAGGGGGAGAGTGTTCATTGGAGAGTTATTGGAGAACCCAAGTTAGGTTATCGGGTTTAACCTAAGCTAGGGGAAGAATGTCAAGGAATGTTCGAGGAATACATTGGAATTCTTTTTGATGTGTGTCAAAAAGGGGGAGAATTATTGGAGAACCCAAGTTAGGTTATCGGGTTAACCTAAGGGGAGAATGTCCAGAGAATGTTCAAGGAAAGAACATTGGACATTAGAAGATGATTGGAAAACCTAAGTTAGGTTATCGGGTTAACCTAACTTGATTATGGGTTTTGTCAAACATCAAAAAGGGGGAGATTGTTGGTGCAACCTTAGGTCAAGGTTGACCTGGTTGACCTGACTCGAGTTGACCTGACTCGAGTTGTATTTTGATGTTTGACTTAGGAAGATTGTTGGTGCAACCTTAGGTCAAGGTTGACCTAGTTGAGTTGCATGTTGATGTTTGACACTCGTGGAAGAGTTGTATTATTGATATGGGACAAGAATAGATGTTTGGGAGATTATTTGGGCAACCATAGGTCAAGGATGACCTGGTTGACCTAATTCAGGAAAAAGTCCAAGTACGGAGACTTGGCACGGGGAAAAGTCCAAGCAGGAGCTTGGCACGCGGAAAGTCCAAGTATGGAGGCTTGGCACGGGGAAAGTCCAAACAGGGAGTTTGGCACGGGGAAAAGTCCTGGTGAGTGAAGCCAGGCAGTCGGGAAATCCTGATGAGTGAATCCAGGTGAAAATCCTAGTGAGTGAAGCTAGGTGAAGGTGAAAGTCCTGGTGAGTGAAGCCAGGCATTCGGGAAAATCCTGGTGAGTGAAGCCAGGTGAAAATCCTAGTGAGTGAAGCTAGGTGAATGAGAAAGTCCTAACTGGGATGTTAGGCAGTTGGAAAGTCCTGGTGAGTGAAGCCAGGCAGTTGTGGAAATCCTGGTGAGTGAAGCCAGGTGAAAACCCTAGTGAGTGAAGCTAGGTGAAAGTCCTGGTGAGTGAAGCCGGGCAAGGGAAAATCCAGATGGATCAAGGGTGATCGGACATCTGGTGATGGGAAGTCCAAGTAGGTCATAGAAGTGACCGGATACTTGGTACGGAGAGAAAAGTCTAAGTGGGTCAAAGGGATTGACCGGATACTTAGCGGGGAGTCCTAGCAGGTCAAGGGAGTGACCGGATGCTAGGCGCAATGTACCAACAGGTCAAGATTGACGGATGTTGGTTTGGACTTGGTTTGGGCGAAAACCATGAGTGGATCGATCGGTGATCGATCGGTGATCTGAGAATATTCGATCGATGCGGTGACGATCGGTAACTATCGATAGCATCTTGTGTGTTAACTGATCGATCGGTGACCGATCGAGTCGATCGAAGCGAACAGAGGCGGGCGCAGAGGGGCTGATCGGTGCGGGGCCGTCGGCCTGGCTGATCGGTCCCGGACCGATCAGAGAGGTTCTGATCGGTCCATGGACCGATCGAGACGGAAACAAGGAGGAGGAATGGATCGGTGCGTGGACCGATCCACATAAACTGATCGGTCCAGCCGATCAGGCACTAACTGCGACGCAGCGCTAGATTTCTTCTGTGTTTCTTCGCAGGTTATAAGCTGCTGCTGCGAGCCTCCTTCTTCTTCTTCTTCTTCCTCTTCTTCCGACTGAGCTGCTGCTGTGCTCTTGAGCTTTGTTGAGTTCCGAAGCTTCGTGTGAGCTTCTTCGACTGGGTTCCTGCTGTTGTAGGCGTCTCGTGAAGTTGCTGCTTCAACCAGTCGACAAGAAGGCAAGCTTGTATTGTTACATTCATTGTATTTACTTCTTGTATTCTCTTGTACTCTTAGCTTGCTGTTGCAAGTGATTGTGGCGAGGTTTCTCCACCCACAAGGAGTTGATATTAGCCGGTTCTCCGGGGACTCATCCACCGACGGATTGATAGGGCTCGTCCACCTTACGGACACGCCGAGGAGTAGGAGTATCATCTCCGAACCTCGTACATCGCTGTGTTAAGGTTTGATATTCTTCCTTTCGTTTCTAGTTTATTTTTCCGCTGCGCTAACGAATTGTAGGAAGAAACGAGCGATTTGGGGCGGCTATTCACACCCCCCCTCTCTAGCCGTACGAAGAGATCCTAACAGGTTCAAAACACTGGAGAGCACAATGGATCTTCTTGACTGGCCAGAAGTCGAGAAGGTTAAGTGCGCCTCTTTCTGCCTGTCAGGAGATGCTCGTATGTGGTGGGAGAGGATAAAGACCAAGAGGGCAGTCAATCAGATGAGCTGGGCTGATTTCCAGTCAGAGTTTTATGAGGAATACTTCCACCTACAGATCACCAACAAGCACTATGAAGAATTTATAGAGTTCAAGCAAGGTGACCTAACAGTGGAAGAAGCAGTCAAGAAGTTCAACAGACTAGCTCGTCTCTGCCCAGAGCTAGTAAGTACAGAGAAGGATAGAGTCAGACTATTGCTCAGAATGCTGAGACCATAGATAACACTGAATGTGAGTAGTGGAGCTCACCGGCCCCAGACTGGTGAAGAGTTGATCAGTAGGGCATTAATTGCTGAGCACTACCTGAACGACATCAAAGCGCAACGAGCGCAGCACAAGCCAGTGAAGATAGAGGGCAAGACAGTGAGGAGCCATAAATCCCAGTCAAGTAAACAGAACTGGAAAGGCAAGGGCGGCAAAAGAAAGCAGTGGAACTCAGGAAGTAACCAGAAGGGAGGATCAGCAAATAAGCAGACCAAGTTTCCTCCCTGTACCAAATGTGGGAGAATGCATCCAGGAGCTTGTCTTTTGGGCAAGATTCTTGATGACCCTACCTTATGGAGAAGTCATAGAGTCTAACCAATGGCTCCGGGCTATACCAGTCAGAATTTTAGACCGAGAGCTATATGTCGATCTAGTAGTCCTTGCGATGCAAGATTTCGATATCATTCTGGGTATGGATTTCCTCAGCAAGTATAGTGCCTCGGTGGAATGCCACAGAAGGAAAGTGATTTTCAGTCCAGAAGGTGAACCATCCTTTGAGTTCACGGGAGTCCCAAAGAGGAAGACCCAGAAATTCCTCTCTTCCCTAACAGCTCACCAGATGTTAGCTAAAGGGTGTGCTAGTTTTCTTGCATACATTGTGAACGCAGAAGAAAAGAAAGGACTCAAGCAGGAGGATGTTCGGGTGGTTTGTGAGTATCCAGAGGTATTTCCAGAAGAGTTACATGGACTACCTCCCAACAGAGAAGTGGAGTTCGAAATTGAGTTGGTTCCTGGTACCTGTCTAATTTCAAAAGCTCCGTACCGGATGTCTCCAGCAGAGCTAAAAGAGCTACAAGAACAACTCCAGGAGCTGCTTGACAAAGGTTTCATCCGCCCTAGTCATTCACCATGGGGAGCTCCAGTGTTGTTCGTTAAGAAGAAAGACGGATCTATGCGGATGTGCATAGATTATAGAGCGTTGAACAAAGTAACAGTTAAGAACAAGTACCCTCTTCGCAGAATAGATGATCTATTTGATCAACTAAAGGGGGCAATAGTGTTCTCTAAGATAGACCTGCGCTCTGGGTACCATCAGTTGAAAGTGAAAGAAAGTGATATACCCAGAACAGCTTTCAGGACCAGATATGGACACTACGAGTTTGTAGTCATGCCTTTTGGTGTGACTAATGCACCTGCGGTCTTCATGGACTTAATGAACAGAGTGTTTAGAGAATATCTCGACAAATTCATCATCGTTTTCATCGAAAACATTCAGATCTATTCAAGAACCCTAGAGGAGCATGACACGCACTTGAGAATAGTTCTGCAGACCCTTCAGCAAAAACAACTTTATGCCAAATTCTCGAAGTGCAAGTTCTGGTTAGAGCAGGTGGCGTTCCTAGGTCACATCATTTCTAAAGAAGGTATCCAGGTGGATCCTGCCAAAATAGAGGCGGTCAACAATTGGTGTAGACCCAAGAACGCCAGGGAGATCAGAAGCTTCCTTGGTTTAGCTGGGTATTATAGGAAATTCGTGGAGGACTTTTCCAAGATAGCCTCTCCACTAATAGCCCTAACTAGGAAGAATAAGAAGTTTGAATGTCCAGACAAATGTGAGCAAAGTTTCCAAGCATTGAAGAAAAGACTTACCAGTGCTCCCATTCTGACTGTTCCAGAGAGTGACAAGAGTTTTGACATATACAGTGATGCTTCCAAGATGGGCCTTGGAGCTGTTCTCATGCAAGAGGGGAAGGTTATAGCTTATGCTTCCAGACAACTCAAAGACTATGAGAAGAACTACCACACTCATGATCTTGAGCTGGCAGCTATGGTCTTTGCACTAAAACTCTAGCGACATTATTTGTATGGAGTTCAGTGTAGAATCTTCATCGACCATCAGAGCTTGAAGTATTTCTTTACCCAGAAAGACTTAAACATGAGACAGCGTAGGTGGCTAGAGTTGGTTAAAGATTATGACTGTGAAACCCTCTACCACCCAAGTAAAGCTAACAAAGTGGCGGATGCACTAAGCCGAAAATCCAGTGCAACCCTGATGCCCTTGTCATCATTAGCACTACCACTGTAGAAGGAATTGTCAGACTTTGGAGTTGAAATTATTTATGGGCAACTCTCGGCATTGACCTTAGAGTCAACCCTGCTTGAGGATATACAGAGAAAGCAAAGTGAAGATCCAGATATCCAAAAGATCAAGCAAGGGATACAAAAAGGAGAAAATTCAGAGTTTCGAGTATCAGACAGTGGAATCTCTATCAGGGGAGCCGCCTTTGTGTCCCCAATGATGAGGAATTAAGAAGGAAGATTCTAGAAGAAGCTCATAGTACACTGTACTCCATGCATCCTGGTTCCACCAAGATGTATCAAGATTTGAAATAGAGATTCTAGTGGTCTGGACTCAATAGAGATGTTGCTAAGTATGTCAGTACCTGCCTAACATGCCAGAGAGTCAAAGCAGAGCACCAGAGACAAGGAGGAGTCCTACAGCCTCTCCCAATACCAGAGTGGAAGTGGGAAGAAATATCCATGGACTTTATAACAGGTCTTCTAAGGACCACTAATGGGTACGATGCGATATGGGTGATAGTGGACAGGTTGACAAAGTCTGCCCATTTTCTAGCCATCAAGGTGTCCCACTCTATAGAGCAATTGGCACAACTATATGTTAAGGAAGTGATCAGACTTCATGGAGTTCCAAAGTTGATTGTTTCTGATAGGGATGGGCGGTTCACCTCTCATTTTTGGGAGTGTGTTTAGAATGCATTAGGCACCAAACTTCAGTTCAGCACAGCCTTCCATCCCTAGACTGATGAACAGACAGAGCGAGTAAATCAGATTTTAGAAGACATGCTCCGGGCTTGTGCATTAGATTTTAAGGGCAGTTGGTGCAAGTATCTGTATTTAGCTGAATTCGCCTACAACAATAGCTACCAGGCCACTATCAAGATGGCACCTTACAAGGCACTGTATGCCCGAAAATACAGATCACCCATATGCTGGCTGGAGGCCGGAGAAAGAAAAGAGATGGAATCAGAACTAGGTAGGCAGACTGAGATGATAGATGAAACCACTCAGGCTATCAAGAAGATCAGACAGAGAATTGAGACTGCTCAGAGTAGGCAAAAAAGTTATGCTGACACACGCCGTAGGCCACTTGAGTTCCAAGTAGGGGATTCAGTCTTCCTTAAAGTTGCTTCTATGAAGGGAGTGATGAGATTTGGCAAAAAGGATACGTTAAGTCCCCGCTATGTAGGACCCTACCTGATCATAGAGAGGATTGGGAAAGTAGCTTACAAGCTGGACTTACCACGAGACATGTCAGCAATACATAATGTATTTCATGTCTCCATGCTAAAGAAGTGTCTCCATGACCCTAGCCAAGTGATTCAGCCTCAGTTAGTGCAAATCCAGGAGGATCTTAGCTACGAGAGCAGACCTACACAGATAGTGGACAGAGGAGTTAAGAGACTAAGAAACAGAGAAGTGCCACTAGTGAAAGTCATCTGGTAGAACCAGAAGCACAAGGATGTTACTTGGGAGCGTGAGGACAGCATGAGACAGAAATATCCAGAATTATTCTAAGTTCGAGGACGAACTTTTTATAAGGTACGGAGAATTGTAACACCCTAAATTTCATTGTTTGAAGTTCTAAAAGTGCTTATAAATATTTAGAAATGCTTTAGGAATATTCTAGAGATTTTTAGAGTATTTTTATGAAATTTTTGGAGTTCGTTTGGTATTTTTACCAAAAGAAAGAAGTTACAAAAAATAAAGAGGTTCAGCCGAGGTTCGAACCCGCGACTTCCGACCCGATCCAAGACTTAAGCGAAGCGCGATAGCCAAACAATCAAGCAGGTGTTTCGTGAGCAAAGTGATGGCGAAATAAATTTAAGTAATAACAAAAACCGAGAATACCCATTGGTATAAAAAGGAATAGGGTTATTTCCTCACGACCAAAACCCTCTCATCCTCTCCTCTCTCGTGTGTGACGACGCTGCTCGGGCGAAAACGAAGGCGAAGCTAGGGCTTTGTCACCGGCGACCGGCCAAGGGGTAATTCCGTGAGCTAATCACAAATTCGAGACCCTCTCGTCGAAGAGAACCCGTAGGCACGAAGAAGAGGCCGAGATTTCAAGCCCTCTGAAACCCTAGAAGCTTCTCTTCTCGGCTGTAAGTTCAAGAGCACATAGGTAAGTGCTCTCGCCTGCAGTAGGAGTAGTTTTCGGATCTTTGTTTCCTTCTTTAGTTTGAGTTTTTCAACAAACAATTAATAGAAGTCTAATTCCAGTAAGTTTAGATTTTCTTTTGCTATTTATGGGGTACGAACAACCCCTTACCCTTAGCACGTTAATTGAGTTTTCTTGCTTCTTGATTGTGCATGTTAGTATTTCAGTTTTTAGTTTTGTTACTGATTTAGGGAGCATGAACATATGTTTTAAGTATACCATGTTGGTTTGCTCTGTTACTGCAATGAATAAGAATAACTTTATTTGAACCATGCCGTTTAGACCTTTTCTGCTTTCCAATTAGCATGGACGGCCTTACCTACGCTCCAGCATTCAGTTTTAGATGTTCCTTTAGCATCCCAGTTTGCTTGTTTTTAGTTTGTGTTGAGTTATTGAGCATGAACAGGTCACATATTTGAGTAGTTATAAGTAATAAAAGACCAAGGATTTAATTTAATCCCAAATTCTAGAATTTGAGATCAAACATACACCAAGTGTTTGAAGAAATGCCGAGGCACTTCATTTAGGAGTATTTAAAGATAATATGTATTTTATTTGAAAATGCTAGTACCCGACTTTCGAGGTTGTCGGTAAATAAATCCATGTGACCAATTCCGAGGTCTTGGCCCTGGTAAGACCAAGGTCTTTACCCTCGTAGGACTGGTGGCTCGCTACCTCAGTTTCTATTAGGGAGCGCGCAATGGTACTAAGCCTGGGCCCAAGAGATTATTATTTTGAAGTATAAGAGTATAAGTTTGGGAATAAATGAAATAAGCTTCACATAGGTTTAAAAACCAGTAAGTTTAGCTCTTTTATTCTAGCATGCTGTTTAGACTTTCGTACTGCTATTTGCAAGCATGAGCAGCCTTACATGTTTAGCATTTCAGTCTGTTTTGATTCCTCTATTAGCTTGACAGGTATGACCAGTCGGCCCTTTAGCTTTGTAGTATTGATTTCTTTGATTTCGGTTCCTTTGCTATTAGATGAGCATGAGCAGCTTTTCTTTTACAGCATTCAGTTTCTAGATTCCTTTTTGTATACATGCATATCCGAGTTTTGTGAGTTAGATAGCACTTACTAAGCATCCGCTTATAGTTGCATTTCCTCTTACTGCAAATAAAGGAAAAGGAAAGCTACAGTGAAGGAAGGCGACAAGGAGGTGTGGGATGGATGTGTGATGTCTGGACTATGGAAGCCTTGGGACCTTGCTAAAGAATTTATTAAGATTAATTCCTTATTTAAGTTGATAAGAAAATTTTGGAATCGGATTTTCTATTTCGTGCTGCTAGGGGATTCATTGATGGGTTAACTATTTTCCTTATTGTTAGCTAAGGTTGCATGGAAATTTTAATATGATACAGTCATTACACTTAAATTGCATGCATTAGTTGCTGTAAGTTACATGTTCTGTTCTTATTTTCCGGAGCAGTTAAAGGGGGTTAAGTGTTACTATCTTTAGAGTAAGCAATATCAGTTAAGTAGAATGAGTAGTTAAGTAGCGTCCACCCTTAGAGAATAGTGGTAAGGAGGGTGGTCGTTATATTTGTGACGAACTTCCAAGTTTGTCCCAAATTTGGGACGGATTCCAAAATTCATCCCAAATTTTTTTTTTATTTTTTTAAAGTGACACTTTAAATAATTGAAAGATGACCCTAGAGAGCTCGGAATGACACGAAACAACTTTCTATGGGTTCATATCACTCTCCTCATCTTATAATAGCCCCAAACAAAATTTTTAACAAATACACCGATGTTTATAAATTTTTGGAACAAGATTTTAATATTTATTGCTCGTTCTAGGTAAAAAATTTAAAAACGTCTGTATATTAGTTAAAATTTTATTTAAGCCCACTTGTAATATCAGACAATGATACGAACCCATAGAAACTTATTTCGTATCATTCCGAGCTCTCTAGGGTCATCTTCCAAATTTTTAAAGTATCAATTAAAAAATAGAAATTTTGTGACGAACTCAGGAATTCATCCCTAATTCGCGATGAACTTCTAAGTTCATCCCAAATTTGGAACGAATTCCTAATTTCGTCATAAAATTTAAATTTTTTAAAAATCAGAATAAATATATCCAAAATATGGAAAATGGACTTAGAGAGCTCCGAATCACATGAAACAAGTTCCTATGGGTTCATATCGATCTCCTGATTGCAACGATGGCCTCAAATATTTTTTTCACACAATATATATATAGGTGAGTGATTTTTTTATATCAAAATCACTTGACCATTTTCAAGCTCTTAATTCTTTTTCACTAACTCTTTCGCTTTATTAATTTCATCTACTTATTATTACAATTAAAAATTTTAATAAAATATTTGAGGTCATCATTGCAATCAAGAGATCGATAAGAAGTCATAGGAACTTGTTTCATGTGATTCGGAGCTCTCTAGGTCCATGACCTGCATTTTGGACGCATTTATTTTGATTTTTGAAAATTTTAAATTTTGCGACGAACTTGGGAATTCATCCCAAATTTGCATCAAACTTTCAAGTTCATCCCAAATTAGGGACAAATTCCAAAATTTGTCCCAAATTTTTATTTTTATTTTTTTAAGTAATACTTTAAATAATTGAAAGATGGCCCTAGAGAGCTCGGAATGACACAAAATAACTTTCTATGGGTTCATATCGCTCTCCTCATCTTACTAATAGCCCCAAACAAAATTTTTAACTAATACACCAATGTTTATAAATTTTTGGAACAAGATTTTAATATTTATTACTCGTTCCGGGTAAAAAATTTATAAACGTCTGTATATTGGTTAAAAATTTTGTTTGAGCCCACTAGTAATATTAGGACAACGATACGAACCCATAGAAACTTGTTTCGTGTCATTTCTATTAGGATAAGAGTTGAAATTGTCAACTACAATAAAGCCTATTAATTAGGATATAGTTTGATCTTTACCCTACGTGGATTGCTTTCTAAAATGTTATCTCATTGTAAGGCTATATAAAGCCAATGGTCTATTGATTTTAGATGTGGAATAAAAGAGTTTTTTATCTCTAACATCTGGTATCAGAGCCAGGTTCGCTGTTTCTTTTTTTTCACCTCTTCTTTCGAAGTTCCTTTCTTTCTCACGAGCAGAGAAAGTATATCTTTGGGTTCACTGTTCTTGATCTGAGTGGTGTTGCTGCCTGGAGTTCGAGCAAAGGAGAGTTCACTAAAGGAAGTGTCAAACTCAACAGTCTCAAGGAGACAACAGCATCTACAGCAATCTCGAAACTGACCAGCGTAAAGTTTCTTGAAGGATGACTGATAATTTTGTTCAACCTGCAATTCCTAAGTTTGATGGATATTATGATCATTGGTCTATGCTTATGGAAACTTTCCTACACTCAAAAGAATATTGGAGTTTGGTGGAAACTGGAATTCCTGTTACAGTAGAAGGAGTGGAGCTTACTGAAGCGCAAGGAAAATTATTTGCAAACCAGAAGCTAAAAGATTTGAAGGTCAAGAATTATTTATTTCAAGCCATTGATCGAACTATTATGGAAACAATTCTCAACAAAGACACTGCCAAACACATTTGGGACTCTCTGAAGCAGAAGTATCAAGGTTCCACAAGAGTCAAAAGGGCACAACTCCAAGCCCTTAGGAAGGAGTTTGAGATTCTACATATGCAAGACGGTGAGAGTGTTGATTCATACTTTGCTCGAACTCTTACTATAGCAAACAAGATGAAGATTCATGGTGAAAACATGCAGCAAGTGGTGATTATTGAAAATATCTTACGATCAATGACCTCCAGGTTCGATTATGTTGTTTGCTCCATTGAAGAGTCTAATAACTTAGACATCTTAAGTCTTGATAAGTTGCAAAGCAGCTTATTGGTCCATGAGCAGAAGATGAACAGACATGGAAGCGATGAGCAAGCATTAAAGGTGACCTACGATAAGATTAGTGAAGATGCAGGGAGAGGGAGAGGGAGAGGTAGAGGCAGAGGGAGAGGTAGGCAAGCATTCAATAAAGCAATGATTGAGTGTTATAAGTGTCATCAATTAGGGCATTTCTAGTATGAGTGTCCTAAATGGGAGAAAGAAGCGAATTATGCAGAGCTAGAAGAGAAAGAAGAATAATTGCTGATGTCATATGACAAGCTTGATCAAGCAATGCGAGAAGATGTTTAGTTCCTTGACTCGGGGTGTTCTAATCATATGTGTGCACACAAGGAGTGGTTCTCGGATCTTGATGAAGAATTTCGGACTTCTGTGAAGCTCGGGAATAATTCCACAATGACTGTAATGGGAAAGGGTAACATCAGGCTACAAATTGTTGGAGCTACTCAGGTAATTACCGACGTTTTCTACATACCTGAGTTGAAAAATAACTTGTTAAGTATTGGACAACTGCAAGAAAAGGGTGTATCTATTTTGATACAACATGGAATATGCAAAATCTATCATCCAGAAAAAGGGCTTATTATGCAAACAGCAATGTCTGCAAATAGGATGTTTATACTACTTGCAAAAATTCTACCGAACTTACCCATATGTTTCCAAACAACTCTTGAAGACCATACTCACCTTTGGCACTGCAGATATGGACATCTAAGTTTCAAGGGTTTAAGAACGTTGCAATACAAGCAAATGGTGAGAGGGTTGCCACAACTGAAGGAATCATCCAAAATTTGCACTGATTGCATGATAGGAAAGCAACATAGGAATGCAATTCCAAAGAAGAGTTTATGGAGAGCATCACAAAGATTACAGTTGGTACATACTGACATCTGTGGACCCATCAATCCTGCTTCCAATGGCAAGAAAAGGTATTTCATAAGTTTTATTGATGATTTAGTCGTAAAGCGTGGATATATTTTCTTGCTGAAAAATCTGAAGCTTTTACTATATTCAAGAATTATAAATCCCTTGTTGAGAAAGAGACAGGAGTTTTTATTCGTTGTTTGCACACAGATAGAGGTGGAGAGTTTACCTCTCATGAATTCAATTCTTTTCTCAAAACTAATGGTATCAACAGGCAACTCACAGCAGCCTACACTCCCCAACAAAATGGAGTAGCCGAACGCAAAAATAGTACAATCATGAATATGGTTAGAAGTATGTTATCGGAAAAGCAAGTTCCAAAGACTTTTTGGCTAGAAGCAGCAAATTGGGCGGTTCATATACTTAATAGAAGTCCTACATTGGCGGTAAAAAATATGACACTTGAAGAGGCTTGGAGTGGTGTCAAACCAAATGTTGAATATTTCCGGGTTTTTTGATGCATTGGTCATGTTCATATATCAGACAGTAAAAGAAAAAAAGTAGATGATAAGAGTCTTTGGTGCGTGTTGCTAGGGATGAGTGAAGAATCTAAAGCATATAGACTATATGATCCAGCATCCAAGACAATAATTGTAAGCAGAGATGTGATTTTTGAAGAAAATGAATGTTGGGAATGGAGACGAAATAATGAAGAAGCAGGACTTGATATACTTGTGTATGAAGAAACTAATGCAGAAAGTGCACATGATCAAATTGAAGAAGAATATGAAAATGTAGCAATTGAAGAAGAAGAAAGAGAGGTCAGTGTATCTTCAAGTGAGTCACCTGAAGAGAACCCTCCAGAAAGAAGGCGGAGAAGAAAACCATCTTGGATGGAAGATTATGTAAGTGGGGAAGAATTCTCTGAAGAAGATGTTGAGCACAACAATTTGGTTTTGTTTACCTCCACCTCAGATCCAACAACTTTTGAAGAAGCTATTCAGAGTTCCAAGTGGGAAGCTGCAATGGATTTGGAGATAGAAGTAATCGAAAGAAATGGGACTTGGGAGTTGACAGACTTGGCCAAAGGAATGAAAAAGATCGGAGTAAAATGGGTTTACAAAACTAAACTCAACGTAAATGGCAAGGTTGACAAATGCAAAGCCCGGCTGGTGGCAAAAGGGTATGCTCAACAACATGGCATAGATTATACTGAGGTATTTGCACCTGTGGTTAGATGGGATACGATTCGTATGATAATTGCTCTAGCGGCTCGAAATAACTAGAGTCTATACCAGCTTGATGTCAAAAGCGCCTTATTGCATGGAGAGCTAAATGAAGCAGTATTTATTGAGCAACCACAGGGCTATGAGAAGAAAGGTGAAGAGTATAAGGTGTACAAGTTGAAAAAGGCATTGTATGGCCTTAAACAAGCTCCTTGAGCATGGTACAGTAGGATTGAAGCATATTTTATCAAAGAAGGATTTGAAAGATGCAACTGTGAACATACATTATTCATCAAATTGGGTGGTGAAGGTAAAATTCTGATTGTTAGCCTATATGTTGATGATCTAATTTTCACTGGCAATGATGAAAGTATGTTTGTTAAGTTCAAGAATTCTATAAAACTTGAGTTTGATATGACTGATTTGGGAAAGATGAAATATTTTCTTGGTGTGGAGGTGCTACAAAATCCTGAAGGCATCTATATTAGCCAAAGAAAGTATGCAAAGGATGTTTTGGAGAAGTTTGGTATGGAGAAGAGTAACAGTGTGAAAAATCCCATTGTTCCTGGTGTTAAACTTACAAAGGATGAAGAAGGATCCAAAGTGAATGCTACCATGTACAAACAATTAGTTGGAAGTCTTACGTATCTAACTGTTACAAGACCAGATTTGATGTATGTGGTGTCTCTCATTAGCAGATTTATGGCAAGTCCAACGGAGTTACATTTGCAAGCTGCGAAAAGGGTACTAACATACTTAAAAGGAACTGTGGATTTGGGAGTCTTCTACCAAAATGAGGGTAATGGAGAGCTAATGGCATATACAGACAGTGATTATGCAGGAGATACAAATGACAGGAAAAGCACTTCTGGTTACGTGTTTTTGCTTAGTGGAGGGGTTGTGTCATGGTCTTCAAAAAAATAGCCCGTAGTTGCTTTGTCCACTACTGAAGCAGAATTTGTAGCAGCTGCCTCTTGTGCTTGTCAAGGGGTTTGGATGAGGAGGGTATTGGAGAAACTCAGTCATTTTCAAGGCAAGTGTATCACCGTATTATGTGACAACAGCTCTACCATTAAGCTCTCCAAAAATCCAGTCATGCATGGACGCATCCAACATATTGACGTACGATTTCATTTCTTACGTGATTTGACTAGATATGGAATTGTTGAGCTAAAGCATTGTATCACACAAGATCAAGTTGCAGATATTATGACAAAACCACTCAAGCTGGATGTGTTCTTGAAGCTACGTGAATTAATGGGTGTACGTGTGGTATCACAACTAAACTAAAAGCATTACTACCATCAGTTCAGGGGAGGAATTGTTAGGATATGAGTTGAAATTGTCAACTACAATAAAGCCTATTAATTAGGATCTAGTTTGATCTTTACCCTACGTAGATTGCTTTCTAAAATGTTATCTAATTGTAAGGCTATATAAAGCCAATGGTCTATTGATTTTAGATGTGGAATAAAAGAGTTTTTTATCACTAACAATTTCGAACTCTCTAGGGTCATTTTCCAAATTTTTAAATTATCACTTAAAAAATAGAAATTTTGCGACGAACTCGGGAATTCGTCCCTAAGTTGCGACGAAAACAGTAATGAATATATATTCGTTGCCAATTTGCGATGAAACCAGAGATTTGTCGCAAAAAAATTTCTGTTTATCTCAGCTTCTGCCATGAACAAATTTTTTCGTCGCAAATTTTATAAATTTTCCAACAAAATTTATTTTTCGACGCTGATTGACAACGAATTTTGCGACGAAAATATATTTGTTGTGAATTTGCAACGAATTTGTTTTGTTTATATTTTCGTTGCTAATTTGTGATGAATTAGGTTTTCGTTGCAAAATCAGTCGTAAATTTGCAACGAATATTATTCGTCCCAAATTTTCATCCTAAATTATAGTTTTTTTGTAGTGATTTTTCTCTTTGTTGCACTTTGATCCCACTTTTGGCTTTCACTCTGTATGACAACCTTTTTTTTTCAATTCCTGATTTTTCATAATCAGTGGGTAGGTTACTTGGAATCAAGGTTCTAAAATTCGTTAGGCGCTAGTCGGGCGGCAGACCAGCGCCTAGCGCCTAGGCCGCCTAGGCGGGGACTAGGTGCCGCCTAGGCGGGGACTAGGTGCCGCCTAGGCGGGGACTAGGTGCCGCCTAGGCGGGGACTAGGTGCCGCTTGGCGGAGTCCTCGGTATCCCTTGTTTCATGTGGACTGTGGACAATGTCATATGCAACTTTAAATGTTGTCTTAAACAATTTCATAGCAATGAAGATCTAACTATGTATGCTGAAATAAATACATACTTTCCAATACCAAAAAATGAAAAACTATAAAAGAAAACTAATAGTTTTGTGCAAATGAAATATACTAGGCTTAGTAAATATCAATAAAAGAAACAGTTAAATAATAGAACATGCAGTAAGTTATCATAATCATATAGTAAACAGTAGAACAATGGAAAATAGTAGCAATAGTTCAATTCAAGATTACAATGCATTGTGAACTAGTAACCACTAAGCAAAATATAATTGTTAAATAACATAAATCATGTCTTAACAAAATGAGTTCAAAAGTACACAACTAATAATATATCATAGACTCATATTTATTCTGCTTCTTCTTCTCCATAATTTTCAATAACTTGTTCTTCATCGGACACAAACTCAATATCATTATTGTGATCCTCGTCTTCTTCTTCGGATTCAAAATCATCTTCATGAAGTTCTCTCACTCTAGAGCTTCTTCGGGGTTGTAGATTTTCATCTGCTCCACTTGCTTCATCAACCATTTGCCAAGTGAGCCCGGAACCTAGTTCAACTTCATCATCTTCCCCACCATCCACAATCCAACCTTGTGCATTTGAAGCATCTTTTGCAAGAAGGACATCAACATTTCTTTCTTTTTCTCTTTTTTGTTTGTTCAACAATCTAACATTAAATTGGACAAATACTAGATTGTTCAACCTGTTGGCATCCAACCTATTTCTTTTCTTTGTGTGAATCTAAAAAAACAGAGAAAGTAAATACTATAGTTAGTACCTGAATATAGAGTATAGACGTTAAAAATTATAACTAATTTAATTAAAGAGTAGGCTGAAAGTTTAAAACTTACTCCTTCAAATGTACTCCAATTTCTTTCACACCCAGATGAACTTGTAGTTAATGAAAGTATCCTCAATGCCACTCTTAGCAAGTTAGGTGTGTGAGCACCGTATGTACTCCACCATACACATGGATCAAATGTATCATCATTTTTTTCACATGCTTTTGCTGCCAATGTTTTTCCAAATAACCCAGTCTTATTTCTATATTTTGGAAATTCCTTGTTAATAATTGTATCTAACTCATTGGCATGCAAAGTTTCCATGCATTCAAAAATCCCCATCGCGACCTCCTCATAAAGAGCAATAGAACTATCTTTGTAGTAAAAATAAGGATTCAACAAAAATACAGTGGTATGCAATGATGTATCAAGTCTATCCTTCATTTTTGACTCAATAATGACTATGATAGGCTGATAATTTGATTCCACGTTATTCAGAGCCACCTTGATATCTTCTTTAGCTTGAAGAAGCTCCCCATATAGAAACCCCATCGATGGCTTTCTATCTCCATCTACCAATCGAAGAACTCTTACCAAAGGAGCAAATATTTTCAAACAAAGTGTCACACCATTCCAAAAACTCATGCTCATCACTGTAGAGTAAGCCAATTTTCCTTTGTTTGTTTTTGACCATTTACATTTCTCCCACATATCACTGGTAAACATGGCCCTTAAACTAGCTTTTTTTTCAATCAAACTTTGCAATGTAAGGAAATTTGATGCAAACCTAGTAACTCCTGGTCGAACTATGTCTCTCTTCTTCGTGAAACTTCTCATCAATGATAAAGTCTTATGGTGAGCATAAATGAAAATGGTAAAAGCCTTGGATTGCTCAATCACCTTTTTATATCGTGGAAGTTTGCCAATACTTTCAAGCATGAGATTAATAGTGTGAGTTGCACATGAACTCCAAAAGATCCCGGGTCATTTTTCTCTCATCAATTTAGCTGCAGCCATATTGTTGGTGGCATTGTCTGTAACAATCTAAACAATATTCTGAGCTCCTACTTGTTCAACACACTTGTCAACATACTCAAAAATAAGTTTAGCTGTATGCACCTCCTCTGAAAACTCCTTAGACTCTAAAAATGTAGTACCCTCCTTGCAATTAACACACAAATTTAAGATGCTTCTCCTTTTTCTATCACTCCATGCATATGTCATGATCGAGCATCCATTCTTTGCCCATTCTTCTTCATGTTTCTTCAGCAATTGTTTTGTTCTTTCAACTTCGGCTTTCAATAGTGGCTCCCTAAGTTGATATTGAGTTGGAGGCTTGAATCCTGGTCCAAATTGACCCACTGCCTCCATTAGTTGCTTGAATCTATCATTATCGACAGCATTGAATGAGATTCCATTTTCATAAACCCATCTCCCAACATATTGTTGAACTTGTTGAGTTCTCTCTTTGAAAAGAGCCTCATTTATATTTTTTTGGCGAAGCACTTTACTTCCACTGGAGCCTGCATTTTCTGGAGCAATTGTCGATGCATATCTATCCATGGGGCCAAGTGGAAGAGGTTTTTTTAACTCCATCCATCCCTTCAATTTCAAGATCTTCTTCTTCATCTTGGGAAATAGCCACCTCTGCTCTACAACTTTGTTCTTCCATTATTTTGTTCTTCTTTCTGTTCCTCCCTTCTAAAATAGCCTGTTTGCACTTATTTTTGTCTTCTTGAGATGCTTTTCGACAACCCGATACATTTCTAGGTATATTTCCAATGTGCTCCTTTATCCTATACACTCCTCCTGACATTGCTTTTCCACATAACTTACATTTAATTTTGTAGAGGTTCTTAGGATCAATCAATATCCCAAACTCTCATCCGATGTCATTTGATTTTCTTCTAAGAATTCCAGATTCGGGTTGAGTGACAGATGCTGTCGAAGATGGATTGCTTGCCATTGATAACAGATAATCTGAAAGAAAAAAAAATTATATATAACAAGACATAATATGATAATAAAATTTAATTATACCATACAAATATACAATACAAAATAATGAAAATATGAAATATAACATTAAGTCATTAACAAGTCTGAAAATATTTTTTTATATATCTTAATCTAATTAATAAAATTTATTAGATATTTGTTTAAATAAATTTAATTTTAAATATATTTTTTATATTATTAAATCTGTTATATACTTATATATAAATTAATAATATTTATTAGAATTTTTAAAATTTTAATTTAATTTTCATATTTTTAAAACTGATTTATATAAATTAATAATATTTATTAGAATTTTTAAAATTTTAATATAATTTTAATAATTCATATTTATAAATCCGATTAATATACATTTATAATATATAAATTATAAAATTTATAAATATGATTTATATAAATTAATAATACTTATTAAAAATTTTAAAATTTTAATATGTATAAATCCGATTAATATAAATTTATAATATATAAAATTTATAATTTATAAATAATTAAATATGATTTATTAATTTATTAATATGTATTATATGTTTTTTAATTTTAAATATTTTTATATTTTTAAATCTGATAAAGTGATAAATGATAATATTTATTATAATTTTTTAAATATGTTAATATATAAATTAATATTTAATATTATTTATTTAACAAAATTAAATATATTATTTATATATTTAAATATGATTATATAAATTAATAATGGTTATTAGAATTTTATATATAATTTTATACATTTAAATTTGTTTTATATAAATTAATAATATTTATTATAAAAAAGATAAATTTTAAATATATTTAATTGGGATCTAAATTTTATTAGGGTTTATGAACTCAACCTTATTATTAGAATTATCCCCGTTAGGAGTTAGGAATTGTTTTAATTTAATAATTTATTAAATCTAAAAAAATTAAAAAAAAAAAAAGAAAAAAAAACGCTTAAAACGAGTCTCTGTCGCGAGTCTCGCGACTCGCGCGACGACGTGGACGCCACGGGCCGCCACCGGCGGCTCGCGGGAGGGCTCCGGCGCCGCCGGAAGCTTCGCCGGACGAGTCCGATGCGTCCGGCGAAGTCCGGCGTTGCTTCCAGCGGCGCCGGTAGCGTTGCGCGGAAAGCTTTTAGCACAGCCAGAAGCATCGCAACTCTACCGGCGTTGCTCGAAGCAACACCAGACTTCGCCGGACGCGTACGGCGCGTCCGGCGAAGCTTCCGGCAGCGTCTGACACCTACGATGCGTCTGGTGTTGTCACGACGAAGATTTGAGAAACAAAAAAAGTGCGATGAAACAAAAAAGAACAGAAACAAAAATTTACCGGAAGCAACGCGATCAGGGAGCGATCAGGGAAGACGAATAGTCAGCGAAGAGTCGGGGCGATGAAACAAACTAACGCCTGGCAAATACCTAAAAATCGGGTTTAACATACCTTAAAAAGCTTGGCCCGCCAAGCCCGCCGAACCCGCCGAAGCCCACGGAGGACTGCCGAGGACCGCCTAGGCGGCCCAGCCGCCTAGGGCTTCCGCCTCGCTGGTTTTCGGCACGGCATCCTGTCGCACAGCGCCTAGGCGGCCGCCTAGGGCACAATTTCGAACACTGCTTGGAATTGATGTTAGCTAAAAGCTAAGCATTTTAGAGGATTCAAAGGAATCTGCAGAGACATGATTATAACCTAGTGGATATTGTGGCTGCGAATCTTGAGCCAATATGCAAGGTAATGCCATTTGCCAATCTTCTAGTTTCATTCTATAGTACTTTGTCTATGTTTTAGGTGTTGATGAGAATATGAAAGTCAACTGATGATCTGCAATCACGTAGCCATCAATGGCTAGTTTACTTGTAGCCATATCAAAAAGACAAATATTGACATTTGTAATGTTTAGTGTTACCAAAATATTAAATTTTAAAATTTTATTGTAGAGACCATAAATTTCATTGCATTTTTCTCACATTAAAAACTAGATAGATTATATTTTTGACGAGCAGTATCTTTTTCCATTTCCTCAGATTTTTCATGTACTTTGATCGTTTTAGGATTCTAGCACACTAGAATAACTTGCAGCCACACATTCTCTATCAACAATAATGACCATATCCCTAAATGATTCGTTCATTGAAATTGCAAATGTAAGTTTCTTTATTTTTTTTAATGATGCAAAATATATTTTAATATGACTCCTAACTCATTGCATTTGTTTTGCATTTGCAACACTAGCACTCTCCATTTCCTTTGAGTTAATTAGAATTTATAGCAAATAGTATGATCCACTATGATGCTTCTTGTAGGCTCTGCCTTAAACATTTTGTTCTTATTATCAAGATACCTAAATTCAAACACACAAACATTCTCCAGTCCCAACATACTGTACTTATTAGTTATTTCATTATGCAGGCACTATCTTTTCTTAATGTTTTTAAGCACCATGTTGTTCTTTTACTCTTGGTTCGTTAATTTGGTTTTTGTTTGACATGTAAACACATTTGAAATTAAATTGATTCATGATGTGAACATATTCTATTCCTTGCAGATATATCTTCTGATTTTGGCTGTGAAGTAGATGCTATCTCATTTGAAATGCATTTTGTGGTGTATTGAAGGTCGAAAAATGATCATTGTGTTTTAATAGCCATTGAGTGTTGACATGATCACTTATTTTTGTTACTACCAAGGCATGGAGTTTATTCATTCTCTGTAAGTTAATTGGATTTCTCACTTAAATTTTGCCTCACTTGTTGACTTGGAGGCTGGTGGATGTGTGTGCATGTAACATTGAAATAAAACTTGTAAAATTTACAAAAAAAAAAATGCCTCTTTTGGTCAAATAAGTTTACCTTGTTGAAGATATTAGAAATTTTTTTATCTTGGCCTATTCTACTTTGTAAGTTCATTATTTCGACTCTCTCTCCCAACTCCATTTTGGCCTAAATATGATCATAGCATAATAAAAGTTAGAAATTGTTTTTTCTTTGTATGCTTTTCTAGATATTTTATACGCCAGAAGGGCAATTATCTACTAAAAATTCTAGGCAACCAAAAGGTCGCTTTAAGGTTCATGGTGATCAATATGGATTGGTATGTTTACATGACTTAACGGCCTGTACCTTATCAAGAGTTTAAATTTATTCAAAATAAAATGTTTCCTTCTCATATCAAAGGGGAATGCACCAACTGACCTTTCAATACCAAGAGAGATAAGTAAAAAGGAATCCATAAACATAGTGAAGAAAGACACAGGAAAGGGTAGCGAGAAGAATGGTAAATCTTTTTGAAGGCATGATTGGTTTGCTATTGATGTTAAATAACAACATGTATTTTTTTATAGTTCATGTGGGGAAGGCAAAGACTGCCAAAGAAGAAGCGAAGGAATTGTTGCTGAAGGAGGAAAGTAGGAAACAACTCTGTAGGTTTTCACGTTGCGGAAACAAACTTGCATCAATATCAGAAACTACAATAGAAGCAAGACAGAGAACAACAGAACCTTCTGTAGATGCTAGCTTCTGTAGCGCAACCTTCTGCAGGACGAAACGAACCAAAACTTAAGAACACTCGAACAATCTTTAAGCAAATGCTTTTTTTCTGGATTTTCGATAGATTGATTTTTTAGAAACCATTACATCACGAACCTTAAATAGACAAAACAAAAAGAAATGAAAAGACAACAAGACAAATGAAAGGACACCATTAACTCTAGACCATTAAAACTCATTTAATCTCCATTATCTTCAGTATTCAATCTTCATTATCATCAGCATTTATTCTCCATTGTCATCAGCCTTGAACCAATACCAACAAACTCCTCCTTAGATGAAGCGCTGATAGACACTCCAATCTTCTCTCGAAGCAACACAAATCTGCTCTGGTGAAAAGATTTAGTGAAGATATCGGCTAACTGATCTTCTGTAGTACAGTAGATCAATTCTACTTCTCCCATCTGCTGCACTTCTCTAAGATAATAATACTTCACATTAAAGTGTTTTGTTTTACCATGAAAAACTGGATTCTTTGAGATCGCCAGTGCAGCTTGGTTATCAACAGAAACTTTTATTTCCTTCTCCATTATGTAACTCATATCATTCAGAAGCTTCCTCAACCAAATAGCTTGATTCACAACACTTTTTGCCGCAACAAACTCAGCTTCTGTAGTCGATTGAGCTACAATTTCTTGTTTCTTCGAACACCATGAGAAACAAGTTGATCCTAGTGAAAAACATTAATACCCCGAAGTACTCTTCATATCATCTACAGAACTTGCCCAATCACTATCAGAAAATCCATAGAGCTCAAACTTGTTGGACCTTCTGTACCTCATTCCATAGGAACTCGTCCCCTTAAGATATCTAAGTACCCTCTTCGCTGCTATCATGTGCGCTTCACTAGCACAATGCATAAATCTTGAAAGTATACTTACTGGAAAAAGGATATCCGGCCGAGTTGCTGTCAAGTACATCAGACATCCGACCAAACTTCTGTAGAATGCATTGTCTGCAAGTGCAGAACCATCACTTTTGCTCAGTTTATCCTTCTGTGTCATAGGAGTTGCTACACTCTTGCACTCCTCCATCCGAAATCTCTTTAGAATCTCTCTCACATACTTCTTTTGACAAATAAAGATCTCTCTCCTGGAATTTGATTCACCTCCATGCCAAGAAAAAATGTCATCTCTCCCAAATCTATCATCTCAAACATCTGCATTAGACTCTGCTTCATCTTCTGTATGAGCTTCTGATCATTTCCTGTAAACAAAAGATCATCTACATACAAGAAAATAATAATTACACTCAGATCAACCTTCCTAACATACAAAGTATGCTCACTTCGACTTCTTTCAAACCCCAACTCAGTACAATAATCATCAATCTTACTATACCAAGCTCTAGGAGCTTGCTTTAAGCCATACAGAGCCTTCTTCAACCTGTACACCTTTTGTTCAGGCTTTGCAACACAAAGCCCTTCTGGCTGCTCAACATAAATCTCCACCTGCAAAATACCATTAAGAAATTCAGATTTTACATCAAGTTGGAATACCTTCCATTCCTTTTCAACTACAATTGCTAGTATCATCCTGATTGTATCTAGTCTCGCCACAAGAGCAAAGGTCTCTGAATAATCTACTCCCCAAACTTGAGAGTAGCTCTTCACAACAAGCCTAGCTTTATGCTTGTTCACAGAACCATCTGGGTTTAGCTTCATTCTGTAAACCCATTTTACTCCAATGACCTTTCTGTCATGTGGTATATCCACAAGTTCCCAAGTTTCATTCTTTTCAAACATAGCTAGCTCCTCCTGCATTGCAGCTAGCCACCTTCTGTCTTCCTTTGCATCCTCAAAACTAGCAGGTTACATTACTGCAACATTACATCTTTCATAAACATCAGTTAATGATCTCGTACCTCTTATTGGTGTATCATCAACATTTTGTTCAGAACTGAGTTGCTACTCGATGTTCTGTCCCTCAATATTCTGCTCCTCAGAATTCCGTTCCACCAAAACAAGCATCTCTGGTCCTTCAGCATTATGCTCCTCAGAATTCCGTTCCACCAAAATAGGCATCTCTGACGTATGCTCAAAGAATGATTCTCTGCCCGACCAGATCCACTTTTCTTCTTCAAAGAACTTAACATCTCTGCTCATAATTACCTTTTCATTCTGCGGCTAATAAATTCTATAAGCCTTTGATTGCATACTATAACCAATGAAGATCCCAACTTCTGCCTTCTGGTCCAACTTATCTCTTCTCACAGAAGAAATATGTGTATAACACACATATCCAAACACCTTTAGATTCTTCATGATCGGTTTAACCCCATACCAAGCCTCATGAGGTGTCTTCATGCTTACTGACTTTGTAGGAAGTCTGTTCTGCAGAAATACTGCAGTATTCGTAGCTTCTGCCCAAAACTTTTTTGGCATATCCTTCTCTTGCATCATACATCTTGCCATCTCCATGATGCTTCTGTTCTTTCTCTCACTCACACCATTTTGTTGTGGGGAATAAGGTACAGTAAACTGATGCTGCACTCCAGATTCTTCACAAATGGACCTGAAAGTAGCAGAAGTATTCTCTGTCCCATTGTCAGATCTCACAATCTATATGGATCTACCACACTCATTTTCAACTTGCTTCTTAAACTTCTCAAATGTGTCTACAACCTCAGACTTAGCCTTTAAGAAGTAAATCCAGCACATCCTAGAGAAATCATCTATAAAAATGATAAAATGCTTACAACCATTTAAAGAAACCTCCGACATAGGTCCACAAACATCTGTGTGAATAAGCTGTAGCTTCTCACTGGCTCTCCAGCTCGAACTCTCAAAAGGAAGCCTCGTCTGCTTTCCAAGCACACACGTTCTACAGTCAAATGTATCCTTCTACTGTAGAATTGGAAATCCAACTGCCATATCATTCTTCTGCAGAAACTCTATGCCCTTGCTGTGGAAATGCCCTAGCCTTCTGTGCCAAAGTTCTGCTTCGTTATCTTGGACCTCCATAGCTTGCTGACCCTATGACACGGGATCAAAGGAGAAGCTCTTGTTTTTCATCTGAATCTTGAGTATCTCCTTCCTAGAAGAATTTGCTATCAAACAGAATCCTTCTTCGAACATCACCTTTTACCCCTTTTGCATGAGTTGACCAACACTCAAAAGATTTTGATCAATCTTAGGTACATACAATACATCACTTATCAACTTTCTACCTTTTAGACCATCAACGACTACATCTCCTCTTCCTTCAACATCGATGTAATCACCATTTCCGATCTTCACTTTAGCATAGAAACTTCGATCTAAATTTGCAAATGACTTCTCATCATACGACATATGGTGGGTACATCCGCTATCCACCAACCAACTTCTACGAGTCACACCTGTAGCAAAACAAGATGCTGTAAACATCAACTCTACCTCGTTATTTGCAGCACCTTCTGTAGCATCTTGCCGAGAATCTTTCGCTTGACAAAACCTTGCAATATGCCAACTTATAACAATTATTGCATTTTACGTCTGGCCTCCTCCAACACTTGTAATGCGGATGATTTGTGCCTCCACAATGTTTGCAAGAATCAAACCTTTCTCTCTGATAAGTAGAACCACTCTCAGAAGGATGCCTTTGTTCAGCATGACCTTTGTTACTACTTGAACCTTCTGCATTCCCTTTCTGTTGGTTCCAAGACTTCTTTTCTCTTCCAGAAGCTCTCATCTGAGACCTTGCTGGTAAGGCTCCTTCCATGGCTTCTACGGGGACTTCCCTTCTCATCAACCTTCTTTGTTCTTGAGCTTCTAATGCACTCAACAACTCCGCCAACCTTATATCGGACAAATCCTTGGTGTTCTCCAGAGAGACAATCGTAGCTTCAAACCTTTCTGGCAATGACACTAAAATCTTCTGCATGATCCGATCGTCCTTCATATCTGTGCCCAGAACTCTGATTCTGTTAGCCAGATTGATCAATCTATCTGAAAAATCCTTCACAGCCTCATTCTCCTTCATTTGTTGTCTCTCGAACTCCCGCATCAAATTCAAAGCCTTCATACCTCTTATCTTCTCATCACCTTCGTACTCAATCTTCAGAAAATTCCAAATATCCTTCGCCGTTGGAAACTTCATGATCCCGTTGAATATAAAAGGTGACACTGCAGCATAAAGGCATGACTTCGCCTTCGCCTTCCTTGTGATACTTTCTTTGTGAAACCATATTTGATTGATTGTATGATTGTCGAGGAGTGGGGTCACTTCATAATCACCCTTCACTGCTTCCCACAAGTCACTACCCTCCATGAAAGCGCTCATCTTCACCGCCCATGCTTGATAGTTCTCCCCATCAAACACAGGAGGCATCGTAGAAGAAAAACCGCTTCCGCATGCTTCCATCTCCTTCTGTAGGACAGAAACAACCTTCCAAAAACTTCATAAGACATCCACAGCTCCCAAAAGATCACTAAGTGCTCTGATGCCACTTGTAGGTTTTCATGTTGCGGAAACAAACTTGCATCAATATCAGAAACTACAACAGAAGCAAGACAAAGAACAACAGAACCTTCTGCAGATGCTAGCTTCTGTAGCGCAACCTTCTGCAGGACGAAACGAACCAAAACTTAAGAACACTCGAACAATCTTTAAGCAAATGCTTTTTTTTCTGGATTTTCGATAGATTGATTTTTTAGAAACCATTACATCACAAACCTTAAATAGACAAAACAAAAAGAAATGAAAAGACAACAAGACAAATGAAAGGACACCATTAACTCTAGACCATTAAAACTCATTTAATCTCCATTATCTTCAGTATTCAATCTTCATTATCATCAACATTTATTCTCCATTGTCATCAGCCTTGAACCAGCACCAACAAACTCTCTGTCATAGGATTAAGCTTATTCAGAAAAATATCCCAGTTATGCTTAGGACTCTTGGTCAGATGGCTATTGTTAATCCAATATTTACTCATGGTCAGCTACCTCCATGGATAAGTCATTGAATATGTCTTCTTTTTTTTTTGCCTTCCTACTTCAAGATTGCTTATATGTACTGTGGAAGTTTTTATTTTTTTCAAAATCTATTAATTGAATTAATTGTCATTAGTGACTGTGTTTTTAGTTACTAGCTAAACATTTGTTGCAACAAAGATTTAGTTTGGCCATTTTATTTCTCATCCTCAAACAATCTATTGTAGGTGAAATATGTTGATCCATTACTACACTCATCAATTGTTAGAGATGCAGCATTTGAGACTATGCCAAAGCTTGCTCATTGTATAACCCCACCTCTTTCTAGTTGGGCACACGAGATAGCTGCTGCTTTGCATATTATTTCTGAAAAAGATGTACATGCTTGGCCCTTCATTGGGTATTTTGAGCAAATAGTTAATGGTCTTTTACTGTCATGTAAAGTTGGATCACTTCCAATAGATTTGTTTACCTTTATATTTCCGGTATATTTCTATCTAAATTTAGTTATAATCTAATTTTACTTGTTGCTAGCTATTCTTTTTAATTGCTTCATTTCTACTTAGTAATAAAGCATATTTTTCTCCCAAGAAGATTGCATACACTTCACAAAATGGCAGTCGTACTTCTGAGCCTCCAGGGCTACTACACCTGGAAATTTGTGATATGACAAACACTTCTTACCTATTTTCTAGTATTAGTCCATTGTTACCATATTTCCCCCCCAACAGATTTCTTCTTTACAACTTGCTCACCAGTTTTCATTCTCTTTATTGTTAGAATGTAAGTTTAGTTTATATTAGTTTTAGCTCATGAGTAGTTGCTAAATGAGTGTCAATTCTTTTGATTCATATGTCTCTCTGTTTTACTCTTAAAATGATAGGTCATATCAAAAGAAGTTCCATTGAGGTGCCTCTTCGAGCTACATGGGTTCAGGGAACAATGCGAGCTTCAGGATTTGATCCAATTCCGGTACAATGCTTTGCTAACATATTATGATATTATGAACTTGCACTTTATGTAATATACTCCTTAACAAATATGGCCTTTGGAGAGGCCTAGGAAATGGGGAGTATCTCCTTCAGTTAAATCATTTACTTTTCTTGTTAAAGGTGGGTTTGTAATGAAGTTGACTATTGCTTAGTTTAATAGTTTTGGTCCAGTGGAATTGCTAGCCATGAAGTGACTCTCATAGATTTTGAGGGAATCAACTAGCTTTTACTTACCATGCATCTTATCATTAGAATGGAGTGATAGAAAGATCTGAGGAGTCAGATTCACACTTTCATCCTTCAAATGTGTTTACTGTGTCATTATTTTGCTTATGTACTAGTAATTTCTTTGCATTCTATTTTGAGTAAACATGTGTTGGAAATGAGATATCTTGGTGATTGTGGGGAAATTCAATTTTCTTACTAGCTTTCTACATTTCCCCCAGGGTCGGGTCAATTAATAGCTCTCATTGTGCTAGTGCTAATTTAACATTAAGATCAATCTATATAGAGGTATCTACTCGATCGTTTGGTCCTAGCATGTCAAAACTTTCTATATTTTCCAGGTCAACAAATGAGATATACTTGCATGGTGAAATATATCATTTTTTCTGGGCAAGCCACTTTACCAAAGAAGGATTTGAGACCACAAACTCTTCAGTCCTTAAGTTTCTATCTGTGAAATATATCTTTTAAGTGTGCAATCTAGTGGAGTCTATCTGTAACGACCCGGCCCTCTTGGCCCATTTGGCGGCCCATTTGGCGACACTCGGGTCGTCGACCGTCGGCCCTTTTGTCGTCGGCCCATTTGGCGACCTCTCATGTCGTCGACCGACGACCCTTGGCCGTGCCGTTACTCACTAGGACTTTCCACCCCTGGCAGTGGACTTTTGCCTCCCCCAGGATTCGAACTCTAAACCTCCAAGCTTAAGTATTAGAGTTTATGAATCCTGGTAACCAAGTGAGATGACCAATCACCACACAGTTTATATAAGTATTCAGCCTCTGGCTGTCACAACCACGCAGTTAATAAAATAATAAACAAAACAATAGTACTCTGACTCGAAAACCACCCTACTCCACTACACTCGTAAAGCTCAAAACCGACGAACTCACCTCTTCTTCCGTCCAGGCAGGCATATAGTAGAATAAAATCCAAATCATACCAAAGGTCCATCAAATGAAAGGATTTCATACAATATCCATATGAAAAATCCAAAATAAGACTAAAACAAGGTCTGATAGAGAAAAACTAAAATAAAATAACAACTCAACCCAGCAGAGGATTAGCACTACGTGCTGTGGGGACTAGCGACTGGAACTCCCTCCTGACAGCATCAACCTGAAAATAACAACAATGGAGGCGGGGTGAGTCCAACACTCAGCAGGTACAGTTGATATGCAAAGTAAAGAAATAACACCTAACACTAATCATGCGTACAGTCTCCTGATATAAGAAAGATATAAATATGCATCTGAAGTAAACAGGAGAATGCTGTACTAACCAGGTCCTGAGTATAAGGTCAAATAGTCCGAGTGGTATAGGAATCCTGTATGCATGTCAAACATAGGTATCCAAACAATATGCAGCATATAAATGCAGCAACCACAAACACAAACAATAAATGCATCATGCATATGATGCCAATGATGCGTCCTGGTCACCCCTGACGCCAGTCGATCATCTCACAGAATAGTGAGGCCGAGTGGGTAGGGCTGTGACAACCGTGCACTCTGTCGTCACTACTCCTGATGAGTGACCGAGTGGACGGGATGCTGTCGGAGTACACCTATCCTCCTACCCCAAATCATAAATGGGGGAGCGCAATGCTCTCAACTCCCGGTACACGATGACGGGGAGGAATCCCTGCCGGATAACACGTTGTGTCACACTACCCATGAGCGGACCAACGGTGCCTAACAGAGTCCCTGCTGCAACACACTCTGCCTGAATCGACCACTAACCCATGAGTGGTGGTGTGTGCAGATCCATGTAACTGGCGATGTGCTCAGCAATAATGGAGCGGACTATCGCACAGTATGCAATCATGCAAATGATGCATGGCAATAACCATATAAACATCCTGACCTAATCCATATATATAGAAATGTGCTCCCTAGGTCAAAGAATCATATCAAATCAAGGTACACAGAAGGTATAAAAACCTAGGTCCTGAACATGGTCAAGCATGGCATATCACTACCCCCTATAAGCATGTATAAACAGGTAAGATATACATGTGATGCAAATCAATCAATCAATCAAGCACGTACCAAGATTTGGGTAGTGATTAACCGAAACAGATAAGAAACATAATTAATGCAACATGTTAATTCCATTACTAAGCATATCAAAGACAAAAAGTCAAAAGTACCCGCCTCCGAAAATAGAAAGGTCCAATCTAGCAAATCCAAGTCGAGACGCCCGTCTCGAATCAATGTCCTGTACCAATCAATATATATATTTTTATTTAGCTAAAATTCATAAGAATTTAAATAGCTAAATAAAATCCACGAGACTAAATTAGGGAAAACCCTAATTAACATAACCAATTGCCTACCCCAAAATTAAATCTAACCCAAGTATAACCTAATACCGTATACAAAATTATACAGCATGGAACATCCTCCATAGGAACCCAACCAAATTCACTAAACATGCTCACCTAAGTGTACGAATAATGATCAGATTCCTCATCTCCAACAACAGCTTAATCCCGTTGACACCAAACCTAGATATCAATCAACCACATCTGTGAGTTATTTCTGCATCCAACCAGTGATCAAATACAAAGAAACAACAAAGGTAAGCTGCTTACCTCACTCACCAGCAAGGGGAAAACCTAGGACACGGCAGTGAAGAATAAATTAGGCCTCGGCAGATTTAGGGCAAGGAGCTAGGCTGCGATCAACCAAACAGCGCACAAGGGAGGCTGCAGTGGCCGATTGCTGATCCAGAGCACAAAAGAGGGCAGCAAGGCAGTGTTAGGGCACGGAAACAAGCAATCTCCAGTGATGGTCGGCACTGCTCGGTCTGTGGCCGGCGGCAAGAAGTGAGGGATGTGTCGGCGGCGGTGCTAGGGCACGGCGACGGCGGCCGACGCTGAGAAACCGGTGCCGGCAGTGGCGTCGGGGCTGAGTCTAGGGCACAGGCCGGAGATGGGTGTCGCGGTGGCCGGCACTTGGACAGGGAGGAGGAAGGGGGAAGATAGCCGGCGCTAGGTTTCCCGTGGCCGGCGCTGCCTCGGAAAGGAGAGGGAAGGCCGACGCGAGGGCTGAAGAGCAACACCCGGCGATGTTAAGTCACAGGCGACGGCGGTCGGCGCTCGGAAGAGAGAAACCGCCGGCCGGCGGTTAGGGCAGAGAGGAGGAGAAAGGAGGCGGCGTCGGGATGGGCTCGGGTGCGCGAGGGAGAGAAACGGAGGGATTAAGGAAAATAAAGAAAAATATAAAAAAAAAAAAAAAAAAGTAAAAAGGAAAAGAAAAATAAAACTTTTCCTTACTAAAACTGGGTAGCCTAAACAGGCTTTTCCGGGCCCCATCTTGATCCCCGTTAACTCATCCGTACGAACTCCGAAAAATTCCCGAAAAATATCCAAAAATTCCGGAAAATTCCCTTATTCATATCCGCCTATTTCCGGTATTTTAACCCTAAACCCTAAACCCGCTACCCATGAGCGTCACAACGGAGCACCGAACAATGATGAAACTGGCAAAGTGCTCGACAATAAAGGAGCAATCAATCACTCAGCATGCAATCATGCGAATGGTGCATGTCACTAAACATGGTAATATACTAAACCAATCTCTGGATATATCATAATGTGCACCAAAGCGAATGAATCATATCAAGGTATCTGATCCTATAAGGCATCAAACCTAGGTCCTGACATGGTAAAATATGGTTATATCACTACCTATGATCATGTGGAATCAGGTACATATCCATACAAGATGTAAACAAACAATCAATCAACAGGTAGCATGTATTGGGCAGTGATTAACCGAAACAAGTAAGAAACACAATTAATGCATCTTGTTAATTTAATTACTAAACATATCAAAGACAATAAGTCAAAAGTACCCGCCTCCGATAAGAAAAGTCCAAATCTGACTCCGAGATACCCGTCTCGTGTCAAAGTCCTGTAATATTTATAGTTTACAGGTTTAGCTAATTTCATATAGATAAAATAGCTAAATCAAATCCACGAGAAGCTAACATAAATCCAACAATTAACTAGGGTTAATTTACCTTAACCCTAATTATCCCATTAATCGATTAGATTAAAAATCTAAACTTATCCTTAAATCGAATTAAGAACAATTCATGACTAACATTCCCTAGCTTCCATTCCAGGTGTAAACTACAACGAAATAAACACACACCTTACCTAAACTCACAACCGATGTTGATCCACAACTAGGGACAGTATTGCCAGCACAGATTGATTGCTGCTGGAACCCAAGAAAAACCACCGAAACAACACTTCCTGGGAGATGCTGCCGAAATTTCTTCGGACGGGGACTCCTTTGGGGCGTGACAATTTAGTGGTATCAGAGCCCAGGTTTACGATCTTTTGTTTTCGTATTTTGGATGTTTGGGATAACCTGATACCAATTTATTTACTTGGTATCAGAGCGCCAAGTTTGGCGTTACTTGTTGGATTTTTGTATTTTGGATTTTTGGGATTTATCTGATACCAATTTATTTGGTATCAGAGTGGGTTATGATACCTGCTTTTGGTGTTCTGGAGATTTATCGGATACCTGTTGTTGGTATTCTGGATATTTGGGTTAGCCAGGTTTGCGAGTCAAACTGGGCATTTTCGGATTTTCGATATGGTTATGTTTCGGATTTCCGTTTCGGATTTATTTGGATTTCCGGTGATATTCTCGTTCGGAATTTTGAGGTCAAATGTTGGGGACTGGACAGCGACGGAACATCTCCAGACAGCAAATAGGTATGATGTTTATTTTATGATAGTTATGACATGTATTAGTACTTTATCTTTAGTACCTGTCTGGTTGCTGTAGCCCATATTACATGTGATGGGTTAGCCACTGATCTTGCTCGACCCTAATAGAGATCAAGGATTATAGTCTCTGGTGATATTATATATTTTTCCACCAGTAGTTTTAGCTTTTGTTACTACTAGTTGGTTAGGAGATGGAGGCACTTACCAGCCTCTACTATTGTTAGCTGGCTAATGGATGATATCTACATATTCCTGTTGACTTAGCTAGTAAAGTTTTTATACTCGTATCTTTTGGATAATAGGGTATCCGATACGATGAAAATTTGGCATTGGAGAGTTATCATGTTTGATCATTGTTGAGAATGTTTTGAGGTTGAGGGATATTGGAAGATAAGATATTGTGATGTGTTGATTTCTAATGATTTTCAGAGTAAATGTTATGTGGTTGTTTGATGATCTATTAGTGGATAACTATTTTGATGATCTATTATTTGGGTTGTTGTTGATGGTGACATAGTGAGTGTCATGTATGATATTCACAGGTTTGATGTTTATAGTTGGTGATCAGATTATTAATCGGGTGCTAGAGAGTTTACGGTTGAGTGTGCCCATGAGATTTTAATATATCTGGTTAGTTGTGGTTAATTAACAGGATGATAAAATTGATATTTGCTTCCTCAGATATTGGACTATGTGGATAAATAATGATTTGATGTTTTGAATGCTAACTTGCTCTCATGTGGAGTAGAGACTGATTCATCTGATATTATGTGGGTTGATATTTTTGAGGATAAAAATGAGAGTGTCTTGATGATCTTGAATTCTGACTTTATCTTTTGGGTCGTACACATTTATGCATATGGTATTATGTGGTTGGATATACCTTAGTTGCTTGTGGAGGATTAAGGTATTTTTGATTAGTTAGTAGTTGAATGATTTAGTTTTTGTTGGTTGATCAGTAAAGGATTGTCATACTCTATTTTTAGAGGTTCGAACCTTTAGGTTATTTGTGCTTAGTTATGTATTTAGAGCACATTTGAGTACATGTTTTGTACTGACGTGGAAAGTACTGATTTAGCCATATATCATTATCGGCTTGGATTGGTTTAGAGGATCGATGTATCCTAGTCCTTGAAGACTTTGACCGTGGACTGTATATACCTGGTGGGATAACTTAGAGGGTGCATTGGGATATGTGACCCCACTGATGTAAGGAAGTGTAGAGCAAATTGCTTAACACTTATCGGATATAATCGTTACTAGTGTATACTGGGAGAGTACATTTGGATTTATGATGATAAAATTTTTTCCCATTAGATATAGTCTTGGTAGTCTATGATATTGACTTGCAATGTTATACCATGGTGTGTATATCTTTCTTGTTCCGATACCAGTTCCTTTGAACCTAGAGCAGGGATGTTACTGGATGATTAGGCTGCTTTATTTTGGGTTACTTTTGATTGATGTATTCATGCTTGATACATATGCATGAATTTTGTTTAGATATACCCGTAACCCATGAGTGTTGGTAGCATAAGGTTGGTCTCTTTGATTGAGCTGGTATGCTGATTTTGCATGCCTATGTTGGATGTATATTATGATTGTTATGTGTTGTAGGAGTCCTGTGGTAGACTGTCCATTTGCAAGTAGTATATGTATCCATGTTCTGATATGGTTTGAAAGTTCCTTGTGGATTATAGATATGTAGTTCGGTATATGTATCTGGATGTATTATTGAAGATATCTTGTTGATTAAATCCGAGATGTAGTATAAGTACATCGGTGGTGTTTTGATGGAGGCATTTTGTCGATTTAATCTGAGTTGGGATATGTACATATGTGTTTGGTGTGGTATCTGAGGTAACTTTTTGATTATGTTTGATTTGTGAGTGCACCTGGGTTTAGTATGCTTTATTAGAAGTATATGTTGGTTATACTCTTGGCATAGGTGAAGATATGTCATGTGAGTGTTGTTTTAGGTGTATTGTTGATTTTACCTACATTGATTTTGCACACGTGTTCGGTATGTATTGTTGGAGGGATCATACTGATTATACCTGAGTTGTGAGTATGTTTGGTGTATAATAATTGGAGGATTTTGTTGATCATACATATGTTATGTGAGCATGTGTGCTAGGTGTATACATTGGTAGCAGTATGATGATTCTACTTATACTGAATGCAGAATGAGGAGTGACTGCATTATGTCATTTGTTGAATTAACCCATCAACTAATTTTCCTATCAGTGGATGACCCACTAGGATGCTGATGGAGTTGATGATGGATTTGATTAGTTATTAGATTGTTATATCCTAGGCTAACCACAGCGAATTGTGGTAGAGAGATCTTGTACAGTCTCTAGCTGGATAGTTAGGTGCCTTAGGATACTTAGGTATTGTTTTGTGGTGGAGCGTTGCTCCCATATATCACGGATTGCTGGTAGCGGAGCATTGCTCCTATATTTATTGCAGATACATATTTCAGATTATTTGTGGTGGAGTGTTGCTCCCACATATTAAGGATTTCCTGTGGTAGAGCGTTGCTCCCACATATGTGGTGTTTCCTGTGATGGAGCGTTGCTCTCACCCTGGAGGATTTATTCTTTGGTGATTTATGTTATTGATGATCAGATTTTTCGATTTATTATCGGAGATCTTATGGATAGGAATGTCTGTGATACGGACATTATGTGTCTTGGTTTTTGTCATATAGGCTTACAGTGCCTTAGATGTTTTCAGGGACTCGTTGATCATGGTATGTCGAGGATGTTTGGATAGGTGTCCATTATCTTTGTGGACGATGTTGTGATCTATTACGGATCCGAGGTGAGTCACGTACACTACCTTTGCATAGATCTAGAGATGATTCGACGAGAACATCTATATGTGATTATCAGTAGTGCTGGTTTGTATTATCTTTTGTTATGATGTTTGGGACACACGGTCACCAGTAGGAGTGTACCATGGTTCCACAGGAGATAGAGGTTGTTACCGTTGGGAGCAGCCGAAATCAGTGTAGGAGATCCGCAGACTTTTGTGACTCGCAGGATATTACAGACCTTTCGTCGAGGGTTTCTTTCGCATAGCTATGCTACTTTCACGCGTGACCATGAAAGGCGTGAAGTTTACTTGGACTGAGGATTGCAAGACCAGCTTCTAGGAGCTGAAGCGGAGACTAGTGTCGGCTTTGATTTTTTGGTTTTTACCTTCGGAAGAGGACGAATTTGTCCTCTACACCGACGCGTCTCTACAGGGTATGGGTACTATTCTGGTGCAGCACGGTAGAGTATTCTTATATGCTTCTCGATAGTTGAGGGAGCCTGAGAAGAAAATACTCAGTTCATGATCAGGAGTTGGCCGCTGTTATTTTTGCCCTGAAGATTTAGCGGCAGTACCTGTATGATATTACATTGAGATTCTCACTGACCATCGGAGTCTCAAATATCTGTTCACTCAGAAGGAACTTAATCTTCGACCGAGGGGATAGATGGAGTTCCTGAAGTATTATGATCGTACGATTAGCTATCACCTGGGAAAAGCTAATGTGGTTACCGATGCACTTAGCTAGAGGTCCAGAGGGACTTTAGCTTGCCACCGAGTTGTGGTCACAGATTTGATTCAGGATTTCTCTGAGTTAGACATTGAGGAGCAGGGACATACAGAGCAGGGTATTCTTGTTACCATAGTTGCTCAGTCGTCGATCAGGACGAGAATCCGAGAGACCCAGTTGATGGGACCTCATAGAGCTTAGCATGAGGCTGAGTTGGTCCGTACTATTAGACGGAGAGTGTTAGAGGCACAGGACTGCCAGAAGAGTTATGCTGACCGGAGTCGGAGACTCTTAGAGTTCTCCATTTGCGACCATGGATTTCTGCGAGTTTCACCCACGAAAGGGGTGAAGAGGTTGGCCTCAGAGGTAAGCTAGCTCCGCGGTACATTGGCCCTTTCGAGATCTTAGAGAGGATCGGAGGGGTAGCTTACCGGTTGACACTACCACCGTCCTTGGCAGGAGTGCACAATGTATTCCACGTATATATCTATGCTGAGGAGATACGTACCCGAACCGACACATGTGCTGACAGATATCTCAGTTTCAGTACAGCCTGGCGTCACTTATGAGGAGATTCCGGTACGGATTTTAGAACGGAAGGAGAGTAAGTTGTGGAAACAAGACTATCCGGCTTGTTAAGGTCGGATGGTAGTATCTTTCGGACGAGGAGGTTACTTGGGAGCTCGAGGATACTATCCGAGCTCGATATCCCCATCTTTTCACTTGAGGTATGTGATTTATTTACCGTTCAGCATTTATACTCTATATCTGTTGTTAGTACTTGCTGATGGTAAATAACGAAATTTGGAGACCAAATTTTTATTAGTGGGGGAGAATGTAAAATACCGGAAAATAGGCGAATATTAATAAGGGAATTTTTCCGAAATTTTTGAAATTTTTCGGGAATTTTTCGGAGCTCGTACGGACGAGTTAACGGGGATAAAAACGGGGCCCGGAAAAACCTGTTTAGGCTACCCTATTTTTAAGAGGAAAAGTTTCCTTTTCCTTATTATTTCTTTTCTTCTTTTCTTCTTTTCTTTTTTTCTTTTTTTTATTTCCTCCTTTTTCCTTGCCGAACTCCCCCGCGCGCCCCTTCTTCCCCGTCGCCGACTCCGAGCCCTAACCGCCGGCCCGGCGGTTTCTTCCTCGTCGAAGCTTTAAACCTTTCGGCCACCTCCTTTTCTTCTTTCCCCAGAGCCGACCTGTTCTTCTGTGCTCAGCCCGCGACACTCATCTCACGGCCTTACCCCATCTCTTGTGCCCTAGTGCCGGCGCCACCGTCGACCACCCGGAGCCCGGGCCTTGCCGACGCCGCCGGTTTTTCCCCCCTTCTCTGCGCCCTAGCTCCCTGGTTTGAGGTCCTCCGCCGTGCCCTAGATCCGTCGCCGGCCGCCACTCACAGAGCCGACAACGAGCAGTGCTGGTTTTCCCTCATCTGTTTCCCGATTTTTCCTTCCTTCCTCTGTGCCGAACCCCAGTGCCAACGCCACCTTGCCTGCCGAGTTTGATCTCTGCCCTAGTTCCGAGTCTTGGTTCCTCCTCACTGATTTGTGGTGATCGGCTTCCTGGACCAGAGGCTCTCCTTCCCGCGGCTTAGTTTCCACTGTCGATCTGTCGTTCTTCTTTCTCTGCTCACAGGTGAGTGAGGTGAGCAACGGATTCTTGTTGTTCCTCCTTATAAGTAGTACTCTTTTGATTTGTGTTGGATTACAGATCCAAGCAGTGACACCAGAACCTGTTGAATCTTGTCCAGCAAGTGTTGATTTTGGGGCTCAGATTTCAGAGGTATGGGTGCTGCCCTAATTGGTTGTATAGGGTATTTAATTGTTGCTGTGGGTTTTTATTGTGATCCTGTCAGTGTGGAGGATTTCCAACAGCAATTACTTCGTTTGGTTCTGGCAGCACTCCAGTGAACAATTTCTCTTGTTCCAGTATCAAGAGGGGCTGTGAATTGAGGTATCGTGTAAATTTTGATACATGATGAATTAGGTTATGTATAGAATTGGATTGGTATTGAATTTAATCCATTTCTTGTTTTGTTAAATGGGATCAATTCCATTTCTAAGGAAGGATAAGGTTATTAAATAAGTTTGGAGATTTTTATTAGCTATACAGCTAAATATATTATTTGTTTGATAACACAGGACTTTGACGCAAGATGGTATCAGAGCGACCTTGCGACCGTGAGTGTGCCTGTGGCAGGAGTACCCAGGGCACCACCTAGCGAGGGAGATTCTGGGATTTGTCTGTGGTGTGATTCGTGGTTACACAACGAGGACGTTGTGTCTTTAAGTGGGGGTGATTGTAATACCCCAGTTCTGAGATTCTGGTTAAGTATGACTTAAAAGGTTAGATGGTACTATCCATATCACCAAGGTGCACCTTCCTTTTCGGAATCCAAAACTTAAGAACTCCAAAGTTAAGCGTGCTTGGCTTGGAAAAATCTTAGGATGGGTGACCTCCTGGGAAGTTTCCCAGGGTGCGTGCGAGTGAGGACAAAGCACGCTGAAAGGACCTTCAGTGGTTTGTGGAGCTAGTCATCAACCCGATGGGCAATTCTGGTGGCGTTCCCGGTTCGGTCTGGGTGGGGCCCGCCCGGGCTGGGGCGTTACACTATCACTTGTAATTGATATCTATATAAATAATAAAAAGTGCATTTATATGATTGTTTGTTCCACTTTGTAATCTAGTAGCTTCCCCGCTGGCAAATATCTTGTTGCCGGAGTTGTTGATGGAAGGAACATTCGGGCAAATGATTTTGCATCCTCTCTCAGCACACTTGCGGGTCTCGAGGCCATTGTTGGAAAAGGCCGTATTGGTGTAATGCCTTTTCTTTCTTTCTAATTTTTGTTTTTCTTCAAAATACAGCTGATATTATTTAATGTTTGTATGTAGATAAGCTTGTTGTCTCAACTTCGTGCACACGGCTGTCGACCTTGTCAACGAGACAAATTAAATTGGATAGTGAGATCAAAGGCTTGCTTTTGTGGCTCAAAAGTTATCAAGTAAATGCATTGGCTAAAGTGTTGGCTGGTGAGAAGGATGAGGTAGTTCTCACTACAAAAGTGATTCATGCTTCCAGGTTTCATAATGATAGCAAAAGCTTATGATATTTGGAATCAAATGGCACAACATCATGCCATGCATATATCCCTTTCATGTTTTTGGTTGAATTGATTCATTGCCTCAAACAATGGATCTTTCGAAGAGTGCATGCGACGATCGAGATTACAAGCTTGGCAAACAAGTGTGTGCTTTCTAACAAAAATTTACTCTTGTATTTAACTTTTTCTTTGGACTTTCATTTTTTGTATTAAACACCTGGATAGATATATATATATATCTGCAGGATGATCTCTGAGAAGGAATACGTACGTGAAGGCTATCAAAGAAGAACTCAATATTGATGTTTTGGTCCATGGAGAGCCTGAGGTGAGCATTGGAACGAGCCATATTATCTAGATTCAAATTAGGAATAATGTCTGAGAATACATATATCTTAATTAGCTTGAAGCCCATATCATCCTGATTTTAATTTTGTTTTCTTTTCCTCTTAGAGAAATGACATGGTTGAATATATATTTTGGGGAACAATTGTCTGGCTTTGCATTCACTGTTAATGGCTGGGTGCAATCTTATGGTTCACGCTGTGTTAAACCTCCCATCGTTTATGGTGATTGATCCTATATTGGAGTTGTAGAGAGGACGCGCTGGTGACAATGGCTTGATTGTCGGCGGAGAGAAGACTTTTTGACCTCCAAGGAATGCCTTAGCTTCCTTAAATCCTATGCACATTTAGACGATACAACCATACGTTAGCGACCAAAGATCAGGGAAGGGATCCCTGTCAAGATCCTCCGACGCTCAAGTCTCAGTCCAATCCTCCGCCGGTGAAAATGAAGAACAGCAGAAGATATGTGAGAGCTTAGGTTTCAGATGCAAAAATATTTTTATACCTTGCCAACGGAGAAGATCCCCCTTTATATACCACTTTTCATACCTTCCGTGAGCATGAGGTGGTCTCCATACGTCAGAATTTGTTAAGTAATGGAAAAAGTACAGTCTGGGTAACATGCAATAATGGTCCGAGGAATCTTCTGCTTACCCATTTGTATATCTCTTTTGTCGTGATAACTTAAGTCTTCAATGAAGTGGTTAAAGGAATATGTTATTATAGTTAGTCTGCTGATAAGAGACATGATAACCTACACGATGGATCCCAAAGGAATATTCCCTGGCATATTTTAACAGGCCGTTAAGATGTTGTCGACTGCTTGTCGATTAAATATATCTGCATATAAGGTCGGTCGACTTTAGTATCTTTTGGCCGATTCGTAAGCTCGACCATCTTATTGGGCCTCCTTAGTTTCTGACCCTCTCTTGTTGTTGCTAGCTGAACATATTTCGACTGGCCTATACGACCGGTCGATCTTGTCAAATATATCCTGGCCGGTTTGTAAGGCCAGCATTATATCTGCTCTGGTACTTAAGCTGCTTGACTATGTTTGGTACAGGATCAACATTCTGTTAGGCAAATAATACAAAGCTTTAGATGTGCTGGAAATGCATTCAAGGAACCACATGATATATTCCACGTACTAGCAATTCATTTAGGATTTGACCTGAAGCGGAGCCTCATAGGCCTGACCGCCCTTTACCCGGCCAGGTATGCATAGACGACTTTATAAGGTTGAGTTATCTTAGGCCCGACCACCCCTTATCCGGTCGAACACGCATATATAATTTCCATGAAGTCGAGTTCATAATGAGTTTTTGTGGAACTAAGTGCTTTATATGCCTTAAGTCCGGTCGGGCTCTATTTGACCGCACACTCATAACAAAATCCAAGAAACTCATGAAAATTACCCCTCGTTAACTCATCAAATACTCAAATATTCTGGTCGACCCCATTGGTCGATCGTACTTAGACTTGGTTGGGCACTAACCATTTTATTCTGAGAGTGGAAACTATAAGCACTTCCCTCCCTATGTTCACACGGCTTGAAGGTCGGTCGAGTAGATCAATCTTATATCGGGTGGCCCTTTAAGGGTCGGCCGAGTCAACCAGTTTTATCCTGGGCAGGCTTTAACTTGTTTACCTTGGTGTTACCCACCTTGGCTCTGAGCGACTAAGGCGGCTAAATGGAGGATGTTCTCTCCTATTGTTTTGACCGCCCCGTCATCTTGACGTTAACTACCACATCATATCATGAGTCCTTTTTATACCACCTATAGCCCCCGGGGTGTAGCGCAGACGGTGGACGCATGGTATCTCTGGCGTAATGGCCAGGGGTCGATTCTCATAAACTGACGACCTGGGGTTTACCCCGCTATGCGTTTATGACCTGTGTACCTGCATGAACCTCCCTCCATATCCATGGGGCTGACACTAGGGGAGACCGCTAAGGTAGCGGATCTACCTTTTTTTATACCACCTGTATCACTAGCCTCCCCTTCAAGTCTAGTCGAAAGAGATATAGCCGACTGACTAGACTCAAGTTTAGTTTCATGCTTGCTCATCTCTTATCTACCTGAGAAATGCCCAGCTCATTCTATACACCTTAGTTTATTGTTAACTTTCCAAGAAATCACTTGTCAGAGGCATGTGGTTTAGAGTGTGATACCGAGGATATGTGGAGAGGCGCCTTATTAGTAGAATGATTTGGTTGTCATCTCCATTATAAATTCTCATTTATGAGTTGATGCCACGTGGATCTCCTTTTTGTTTTTCAAAATAGTTTCTCATACACGCCTCTTTGTACGACACATCCTCCTTTGTAAATTAACGACTCTCCACGTGCAAGCCGCTATGATCACATGGTTGCAATTAAATTACCCTTTATAAAACCCTAAGCGACATTCGTTCACATCACTTCACCTGTTGTCTTCTCCAATCTTTTTTCTCTAGTGACTCATCCTTTCTTCATCTGTCTTCCGTAAAAGAGCTCTAGTAGAAATTCTTGAAACTTCACAAGGGCACTTCAGAAGCAAAATTAGCGAGACGGGGCATCCTCTGAAGTCAACTGACGAATCTCCAAATGAACAAAGGAGAGAAGGTAGCTAAACTACATGCTTGTATCAAAGATCTGATCACCCAGCTCAACAACCTCAGAGAAATGGTAACAAATCATGACTCTTTAAGATATGCACTTAACGCCTTTCTGAGAACTCCAGAGTGGTCAACCTTAGTAGATGGTTACTAAGTACCTCGAGATAAGTACACTTGAAAGTTTATTTTCTACATTTGAACTTCATGAGTCTCGTTGAGTAGATACTCAGGACATAGAAAAATCAATCAATATTGCCCTAAAAGCTAAGAAGGATGAATCAGACATTGACACTTCCCTTGACGATGATGAAATGACATTTATGGTAAGAAAATTTAAGAAATTTTTTAGATCTAATAAATTCAATGAAGTGCAAGCCAAGAAAAAAAAGAAAAAGGAAGGTGAAATTTTATCACTGTAATGAAGAAGAGCACATCAATGATGGCTGTCCAAGACTGAAGAAGAAGGACAATAAGAAAGGACCAAACACAACAAAGCTCAAAATCCTAAAGGTGACTTGGGACGAGTCATCATCAGAATCTGATTTAGAGGAGTATGCTGGACTTGCACTAATGGCAAGTCACTAGGATAGGAGAGCATAGACAAAGGGGGAGGCTCCTCAGAAGAAACATGTAGCGAGAAGGAAGAAACAAACTTCAAAGCGGATTTGGTAAGTAAGGTATATCTACTACCTCCTGACAAATTATATTCAGGTATTAAATCTATGACTAGATCATTATATAAGCTTAAGTCTAAAACTACTAATTTGAAAAAGGAAGTTTTAGAATTGAAATCAATCTCAGTGAATCCATGTCCTTTAAAAATGTATGATAAACTAAAGGATGAAAATGAAAAATTGAAGGATCAAATTGGAAAATCAAAAAAATTCTGCATGTGTTAATCCAAATATTTCAAGAAATTAGAAGCCTCTAAATTGGTACTTTAAATTTCATAAGGGTCAAATTTAAAAAGTATCGCAAAAATACGTACCCAAGAAATTTCTTGTTAACATAATAGGTAAAAATTTATTTTTGGTCCCCAAATCTTAGTATAAATAAATGATTATGCACATTTTAAATTTAGGAATGTTAAATTTATCTACAAAATTAAGTTTGAATGCTTAGTATTCACATTTGTTGTTGATTTTGTTTTTCTATGTTGCTAGAATGAATAATATCTTAGTATAATTTGTTTTTAGAAAATTTCATCGATTAAATAATTTTTTATGGATTTTTTATTAAAAATCATAATTTAAAATTTTTCAGAGATGTATTTTAAAAATTCTGATTTTTCATATAATTACCATTATATTTTGAACACGTAGAAAAATTAGCCTAATTTTTAGATTAATAAAACTATTTTTAAAAATATTCATTTAAAAAAAAATCTATCTATTTAAAACATTTTTTGTTATAAATTATTATCTAAATTTTTTATAGTGATAGAACGGTTAAATTTCTATTTGGATTTTTTTAAATTTTAATAAATAATGAATTTTCTATGGATTATTTATCGAAAAACTTATTTTTAAAACTAAAAATCTCAAAAACTTATTTTTTGAAAATTTTAATTTTTCATTAGTTATGCATTTTTCTCTCAATACTTATAAAAATTTGAGAGATTTATTTGGATAAAATTTATTTTTAAAATTTATTTTAAAAAAGTATGTTTCTATATAAAATAATTTATTTCTACTAAAATACTTAAAATATTTTTAGTGAAAATTTTTCTGCATATTCATATACTACTATTGAACTTTAAGAAAAATTTCAAAATTTTTTAAAGTGTTAAACTTTTTTTATAAATTAAATTTGACAAGTATGGTTATTAAATCTTGAAATTTAGATTTATAAAAAATATTTTGTAATTTTTTAACTTTGAATCTTGTTTCCTTAACCCATAGAAAAAGTTTCAAATTTTTATTTAACTCTTATATTTTTTTCCCTGACTTTATTTTGATGTGATCAAATGGGGAGAATTTAGAGCTTAAGTCTAAGGAAAGGGGTACTTTCATAATTTTTTACTTAACAAAATTCTAGTATTCTTTTTGTCTTGTTAAATTCTATGTTTTTCCCTTAACTCTAACTCGGGTTGATGCACATCAAAAAGGGGATATTGTAAGTACCCTGAGATATTTTTGATGTGTTAAACCAAGTTAAGTTAGGTCATGTTTGTATTTGATGCATTGTGTCTAAGTGTGCAGGAACTTAAGAGCACGAGAAGTCGAGAGAAAGATGCAATAGATGAGAAGAATGACACAGGAAAGGAGCCGACGGGGTCGGTGCATCCTATGGATGAGGAGCTGCGGAAGAGTACATCGATGGATGAGAAGGACATGAACGACATTCAAGGGACAAGAAGTCGGGGAGCAAGCCAGCTTGAGGAGAAGGTTGGAGTTGGGTTCAGGTGAGCTCAACTCCAGTCAACCAGAGCATCACCCATACGAAGAAGATCAGCTAAGGAGATGATTTTCCTTTGGGAAGGCGTCTTCAAGGGCTTGGAAGGCGCCTTCCATGAACAGTGTCAAAGACACCTTCCAGCCTGTTGGAGGTACCTTAATTCCATAGTCGTTAGCTAAAGATAAAACTTTATCTTCGGTGGATAAACATTAGCCTATTAAAGGTGCCTTGGACCAACTTGAAGGTGTCTTCAAGCTACGGATAGAATTTTTCAAGGGCTATAAAAAGACCCCTGGAGCTAGAAAATTAAAAACAACTTCTGTATTCATTTTATAATTTATTTCTGAGCTTTTAAAGAGTGTAAGAGGCTTCTCTTCCTTCAACGAAGGAGATTTTCATTGAGCTTTTAATAGCCTTGGATTAACAACTACTTAGGTTGTAATCAAGTAAATCCAGTCTTCTTACTTTCCTTCTTTAGTTGTTCATTTTTATGCATTGTTATTTTCACTACAACCAAATTTCTTAAAGAAAACACCACAATGACAACAGTTTTAGGAAAAACTGTTGTAAATTTAGAAAAAGATAATGATTTTTGATAAAATCGTTATCTTTGATGCAACATTTATCCTAAAAGACAATCTTAACAATAGTTGGGACAACGGTGCAATAAACCACTGTCAATTAGAATATTTTTACAATACTTAAAACAACGGTATATAAACTATTGTTGTTGTTCTAATAAGACAACAGTTATAAGTCATTGTTAATGAAATTCTAACTGTTGTATTTTTTTCTTGCCGCAACTCATGCATGGGGAATGCAAAAAAAAATCTTTAACCTAGATCTATTCTGTGTACAACTCCTTTATTTACACTTCATCCTTAGACCTCGTCGCTTCACTGCTCTGTCATAAAACAAGAAAGAGAGAAATAGAAGAGGAGGATAGAGAAGAAATTCTCATGGCTGTCATCTCTTCTTCCTCTCCCTCTTCGTGTGTCGCTGTTATTACCACAGTCATTGAGTGGTTAAAATCTTGAGCCTAGGAGCGTCACGAGGTCGAGAGAAGTGGGCAAAGGTGACCAAGTAAATAAAGTATTGCAAGATGGGCACGCAAAGTGGTAGCTTAGGCCACTTCCGTCAAACTTCCCCTCTGGCCATCTTCTATTGTCCATCCCTCCCTTCCTCCCTCTCACTTTTATCTGCATCAGTTGGAGACTCTTCTTTCTATTGGATTGGGCCATGTATCTGTTGGTACCTTTATTTTATTTGATTTCACTTTTTTTTCTCCCTTTAATCCTTTCCTCTTTGTGGATATCTGCTTATCGCAATTTTTTGTTGATCTTTTTCTTTTTAAAACCTACTTCTTTTTCTCACTAGTTTCAGCACCAATCTTTATGTTGATCTTCAAATTGACATCTTTTGGGCATTGTGCTTGGTAAAGATGATTCTTTCCCTTCGATCTTGTAGCAGGGGTTTGCTCGAGAGGACTGAGGGAGTGCCCGTTACTTCCTTTTTCGCTAGTTCAACATGATCAGCAATCTCATCACGAGAAGCCTCGCATGAGTAATTAGGTTTGGTGTTTGTAATTTTCCCTTTCTAATTGTTGTGTGCAGATTGGTTCTCGGGTATGCATGCCTGACTTATGAATGCTTCAAACCATGGAGTTAAACAAGTCGGGCATAGAGTAGCTACTTTTTTTTGTGTCAGTACTAGTGCGCTCATGGTTCTTGTCATGGGTATATAATAATAAGCTCGACATTTCTTGGATCTTTTATGAGTTAAATGTGAAATTTGTGATATCTTTTTAGGATTTTGGTTGTTGTTCTTACCGTCTTTAAAAGATTGACGGATAATTTCATTTCATGGTATTTGTTCTTTTTTATCCTTTTGCTACACTTGCTTCTCAGTCTTGTGGTTTTGCATGATGATTCTAGTCTCCTTCAATGGAATATGGTTGTTATTTCTAAGTAATCATTTCCAGACAGTTGTTTATGGTGTTGGTGTTTGTGCTGAATTTGGCAGTTCTTTGGTTCACCCTTTGGTTGGAGGTAGCTTTATATATAAGACATTTTTTGCATACAATTTAATGCCTCAATGCTACTGCTAATAAGACTTTGTTCAATATTTCTTTTTGTACAGAGGTTCTCTTAATTAGTTTGAATAATGTGATTGCACATTCTGATGCATTGCAATCAGATAATGTAATGACATATGACAATATTGTTTCAGTACTTGGAAAAATATGCCAATTTCATCGTGATGGTAGTGATGCAGCTAAGGTATTGTTATTGCTCATATTTCTTTGCAATTTTTTTTTGTGTGTGTTTCATGTGCTTTATATTTGTCAATTTTGATGTTTGAAGACTTGTAAAAATATTTCAATTTTCTTCTCTTTCTTTTTTTTTTTTTTGGTTCTAACATTTGGTAATTGTAATCAACTAAAGCCTCCCAAATTATGAAATTTTTATTGCTAATGGATGATATTATTTAGGTTAGATAAGGAAATATTATGCATTTGTTTTATTTCAATTTTTTGCGTGTTGTATCTCACTTATTTAAATCATTAACATTTCCTAATGCTAAACAAGTGCCATCTTAAATTGATTCACCAGAGAATTCTAAGTATTGGTTTTCAATTTGTCTTTTCTCAAGACTTTGTTACTTTTTCTATAAATATTCTTTTTCCCTTCATTATTCTTGTACTACATAATACTAATGAAGCAGAATATTATTTTTTTTGATTTGATCAAGGGGAGATTTATCAACTATTACTTCAGTAACAATTGAGGGTTGCATGGACATTCATGTCCACACTAGAAATCATGATGGTTATATATACTTTGATATATGTGCATTTTTTGTGAACAAATTCATGTAAATAATATTGTGTGTATTTTTTAGGTAGACTAAAGATTTTTTTTTAATTGGTCTTATTTTTTGGCATGTTCTCCATGCAAGGGTGAGGTCGTTGGAAGTGGACTTGGAGGAGCAGAAGGTGGTGGTGGTTGGAGACAACATCACGTCATTTGAAGTCCTCAATTGTGTATCAAAGGTTATGTTTGTAAAGTTGTGGCTAGACCCTTAGTTAATTGATTGCTTAGCAAGGATGATGCAAACAAAACCAAATGCAAACTTATTCTCTCTAGAATATTTTCTAGTAACTAAAAAAACTTGGCATCAATCTATTTGAAATGCAAGCAAATTTATTTAAGTACTTCTTGATGAGGTTTTGAGGTTTTGAAGTCATTGTATTAGTTTGTATCAAAAGAGGCAAAGCTTCCAACTAGCTATCCTTTGGAGAGCTTTGAAATTGAGAAAGTTCCATTGCTGACTTTAATAGAGGTCGAATCTACTAGATATGAGAATGAGAAACTACAAGTATTGTATATATGTTTTGAATTACTAGCTTCCAACTTTTTTTCATTTGCTAATCAATCAGTGACTGCTACTTTGTGGAAAGGTGAGCAACATCTTTGGACTTACCCACCACACATCACCTTTGATTCCTTAACTAGTTCTTCATCATAATTTTGACCAAGGGAATGAACTCTTCATGTAGTCCAAATTATTTGGGATCAACTTCTTAATTTATTTCTACCTGGATTTCCGTATATCAACAACATTTCTAGGAGGACAATATAAAGTTTGAACTACCTGATATGACTTGCCGAAACTGCTTGTGGGATCTATATGTGATGTAATTTATTGCTTGTTTGAGATATTATTATCCTTCCTTTTATTCATCTTTTTCGTTTGCATATTAACTGTGAACTCTGGATGAGTTACATTTTTTTGTTGTTATTTTGCTCTGGCAGTTGTGTCCATTGTATCCACATAATCCAAAGCTTTGCAATTATTGCTACTTATATTATCCTCTATTCTTAACTTCGGGCAAGTTTTTAAGAGTATTTAGCATAACTTAGAGACAACACAATTACTAGGATTGAAGTTTTGCACAATGTTTATGATTTTCTGTGCATTTAGTCTCCTGTAAGTTTGAATATCTTGAGAAATAACTTCTTATAGATTTTATTCCATTTTTTTTTTCCTAAACTTCATATTGGGATATTATTCTCATTATGCGTATGTGATAATCATCTAAGGACTTGTTGAGAGAATTGTCTAGCATCTCTATAGCATAGTATGACACCAACATATGTGGCATGATAATGGATTTGTATGTAGTTAAAATGAGTGTTCTAAGTGTTGGGTGCTACTCGGAATTCCGTTCTGTTTCCCCTATACAAAAATTTGTACAAGTACAGAACTTTTCCTAGCAACCCATGTGTTCTTCGAAAAGTTAAACTTGGATTGCAAACGAAACTTAACATTATTAATTCAAGTTCTACTCATGTGTTCTTCATAATTTAAACCATATTACAGAAGTTGATTAAATATCTATTTCAAGGATTGACTACCAGGTAGTTGGTGAGGCACTCGGCCTTCTTGGTTATGGGATCATCCACCACTTCCTAGACAAAGTCTTTCAAAGAAATTGAATATTTAAACTCCTTACAGTAAATCCTAGGTTTAACTACAGAGAACTCAATTGAAGCACAAAATCGATAGCCTCTTGTATTGGTATTTCATGATCCATACAAAGAAAAAACTAAACTAGTTTCGCTGCGGAATAAAGAATTAGTTGTACCTTTCTTCGTAGACAAAGACCTCTTGATCTTCTACTGTATTCCTCTCCTCCTTTTGGGCGTCGTGTGGGCGACGATCTACCAAGACAAAGCACCCGAACCTTTTCTTCTTCTCCTCCAAGCACCGCCGGCCACAAAGATTGAAGCAAGGTGCCGCCGGCCTCAAGAGAAAGAAAACAATAGAAGAGGGTTGGCCACACAAGAGAATAAAAGAGAGAGAGCTTAGGTTATGTTTTTGGGCACCACCCTCCTCTTTTATATTCTTTGCTAGTGGCTAAAAAAGGAAAGTTTTAACAAAATTTTCCTTTTATTTGCTATTGTGGATGATTACAAAAAAAGAAAGATTTTAACAAACTTAAAATCTCATTTTTAAACCATTGTAAATAGCTATAAAAGGAAAGATTATAACAAAACTTTATTTTAAACAAAATCTTCCTTTTATTCCTATAATGGTTAGTTACAAAAAAAAAAAAAAAGGAAAGACTTTAACAAAATTAAAATCTCTCTCTTAAACCATTGTAGATAACTACAAAAAAAGGAAAAATTTTAACAAAATTAAAATCTCTCTTTTAATCTTTTGTAGAAAGCTATAAAAGGAAAGATTTTAACAAAATTTTATTTTAAATAAAAACTTACTTTTCTCTTCTATTATGGTCGGCCCCATGCTTGGGCACCAAGCATGGCTTGGTCGGCCCACATCTTGGGCACCAAGCAAGGCTTGGATGGCCCCTTGCTTGAGCACCAAGCAAGGATGTGGCCGGCCTCTCACTTGGATAGGAAGGAAAATCAAAACGGGTAAATGCGAGGCTTTATAGAGGCTACAGCAGGGACCGAGAGGAGGAATTAGTTTTCGCCTCCTGATGAGCTTGAGCTTCCTGTGTTCGACCCGAACACCCAACTCAAATTCATCAATAATAACTCATACCACTAAAGAGTTATTATTGAACTACCGCACCAATCTCATATTATATTATAGGCTCCTTATCATGAGTGCATTAATCTCCCTGTCTTTAAGATATCGAATGTCCATTAATTAAATGAGTTACTAACAACTCAATTAATATCTAGCTCCAAGAGTAGTATCACTCAACTTCATTGTCATGTCGGAACTAAGTCCACCTGCAGGATTTACATGACAATCCTTATGAGCTCCTCAAGGGGACATCATCATCCTAATAAATAGGACATAGTTTTCTTTTATAATCAACAACATACCATATAAATAATATTATTTCCCAACTTATCGGACCTATTGATTTAACGAATAAATCTCACCCATTGATAAATTAAAGAAATAAATACTAAGTATATGTGATTGTTATTATAGCAGGATTAAGAGTACGCACAACTATAATAATAGAGTTTGTGTTCTTTTTTGCAGTCAGTATAAAAAAAACAACCTCAAATGGTCCTGCTCAATATATACATAGTGTACTAGTGTAATTTTATAGTCAAGATAAACTAATACCAAATTACACTACAACTATTCCAATGGTTTATCCCAATCCATCTTGGTTGTGAGCTACTATTTATAATTTATAAGGAACTGATAACATGATCTTCTGTGTGACACCACACACCATGTTATCTACGATATAAATTAAATGGGCAACTGCATTTAACTAAATGCAGACATTTGACCAATATGATTCTTATTTCAAAATAAATGTTTATACAAAAAGCTAGGCTTTTAGTATACATTCTAACACTAAGGACATGACATTCACTACTACTTTGCTTTCATAGACATCTGTAACTTTTCTTCCATAAGTTTAACAAGTAGAGAAACAACCTTTAGCAATGCATAACAACTTGGAATCTATGGTTTTTCTAATATTAATCTATGGTTAGAAATGCATAACAGCCTTTAGCAAGAAGGTTCGTGATAACCTTTCATCTACTCTAATGTCTGTAAATGAATAAAAGTTTTCTTTGAGAGACTAAGACTATGTCTAGCTCTACTTCAAGATGAGGTGTTGAAGTTAGTTGTATCAGTTTGCATTAGAAAACATACTATGTCCAAGTCATTAATTACACTATAATCACCTAACTAATGTGAATTTATACTTGCTACTGCAACTCCTTTATATTCTCCAATTCATTTGTCTATTTATGTATTTTAATTTACTTTATCATTTGCCTATCCTTTACTCGAGTTGCTTTCTCATTAAATTGGATTTTTGTGCATAGCAATTCTTATTACATCATCTATATATTTTCATGCTTGAAGCTATCCTGATGTTGCACGCTAGGGTTATATTATTTTGATCATACATAACATAAATTGACAAATATTTTTGGATTATGATTTACTGTTCTTTCTTAAATGAAGCATAATTTGGAAATGTGGAATTTGAAAATGCACTTAACTCAATCAAATTCCTATTTTCTTTTCCTTTTGCACCTTATTTAAATTTATTTATAGCTTCTGAGTAAATCGTGTGGCAAGTAGAGGGGATCGACAAAGAAAAATATAAAATTTTGAAGCAAAACATTCCATCTAAGCTTCAAAATGTTTTAGTTTTATCTCAATATTATAAAAGCAAGTTACTGCCTATTTTCAATTTACTATGATTCTTAACCTTTCTTTAGCGCTAATATTTCTCATGTTGAGTGTGATTCTGCAATAGTTTATCATCTCATATATGTAGGATGATTTTTGTGAAATATTATTTCTATAATTTCATGTTGTGAACAGAAGCAAATAACATTTTTCCTTATCATTGATGTTTAATTACCATCTTTTTCAATTTGTTTATATGAAGAGTGTTGTTGTTTACTTCTCTCTACTTCCTAACTTGTAGATATGGCTATGTGATAATGGAACCAGTGAAAAAGAAATGAAGAAGGCCAGAGAAGGGACCACATATCTAATGAGTAGAAAAGCTATAATTCTTTTTTATGCTGTTGTATGATGTATATTGCTATAACACTTGCTACAACACTTGTATATATGAGCTTGTACTTCATATTGCTATAACACTTCTGTTGTATGTTGTATATATGTTGTTGTATAATGTATAATATAATCCTTTTTGCTACAAGTGTTGTATATATTTTTGATATTATTGTATTTAGATTTTAAATGGGTTATTATTTTTTAGTGTGGGTTGAGAAATGACAATGGTTAAAAATACAACGGTTAAAATGACAATAGTTTATTTTTCTTCTTAATGCAAACGACAATGGTTAAAACCATTGTCAAAGACCTAAAAAAAATATGGTAAATCGACACGTTGAGAAAGATCGAGTGCACAAAGACAACGATGAAAAATCATTGTTGATTTAAGTTAAAGACAATGATGGAAACCCATTGTGAAAGATCCAAAAAATCTGTGGTAAATTTACATGTTGAGAAAGATAGAGCGGTCTTTGACAATAATTTTTCACCATTGTGTTTCAAGTGAAAAGACAATGGTTTATAACCATTATCTTTGAGTGCATCTATCTTTCTCAATAGGTCGATTTACAATGGATTTGGATCTTTCTTAATGGTTTTCCATGGTTGTCTTTTAGTAGATATGTTTTAGTGTTTGTTTAATTAATAGTCCATCCTTACTAAGCAAAGAAAGAGAATTTTTTTATAACTCTAGTTTCAGGCAATTCACCCCCTTTTGTTGGTTGCACTGGGACTAACAAAATACCTATGGCAGAACATTCTATGTCAGTAAAAGATTCCACATAGGCTAGTTTTAGATAATGGAAGGCAGTTTCAAGGGAGGAAGATTCAGAAATGGTGTTCAAGCTATGGAATTGTGCAAGCTTTTACCTCAGTGGTTTATCCTCAGAGCAACGGTCAAGAGGATGTCACCAATGGTCAAGTGGATGTTTAGTTAGGTCCTGTTCTGGTTTTATCCATATGTCTAAGTGTGCAGGAACTTAGAAGCACAAGTAGTCAAGCAACAGACGCAGCTAGTGAAAAAGATGATGTGCGAGAGAGTCAACATGATCGGTACGTCCGAGGGACGAGGTACTGTAGAAGAGTACGCTGGTGGACGAGAAGGAAAATGTGCGGCGTTTTCAAGGGACGAGAAGCTAGAACGAAAGTTTGCTCGAGTAGAAGGTCGAAAAATAGGTTTGAGTGAGCCTTATTCTAGTTGGCCGAAATCACCCAAGCGAACGGAGTCGGGGCGGGGAGGAACCAAACAATCAACAGGTTGTTGACTGTCAGGGTGATTGGACTGTTCGAGGACTGGGACCTAATCCAAGCGCCTGGAATAGAAAAATCTATCTTTGTCGAGCCGTTGCAAACCGTTGCAACATTGATAAAGTTTTATCCACACCTAGGCGCCCGGACCCCTTCTAAGAGTCTGAAATGCGCCACATCAGCAAACGGTTAGTTTCAACCAGTGGGTTATAAATAGAGTACTGGTCTTCTCCTTTAAGAATAATACACTCTATACTTCAAGTCTCTTTCTATTTTTCATTTTCGAGCATCATTTTTGTGTATGAGGCTTATCCGGCTCTAACGTTTTATTTGAGAAGAAGATCTTCTTACTGAGCTGACTTTCCTTGGAGTAGCAATCCTCTGATTGCAAACCAAGTAAAAATTTGTGTGTCTCTTACTCTTTTTAATTCTATTATATTTTTGTTTAAGTGTGTAATTTATAAAACCCGATTATATGAGAAAGGTGTTTGTAGTTTTAAATTGTGCAAGGCAATTCACCCCCCTCTTGTCGACCGCTAAGAAACCAACAATTGGTATCAGAGGTCCACCGATTTTGAAGGATTAACCACCGACCAAAATACAAAAGATGTTGGTCAGACTAAGCATCTATCCGCCGATGTTCAAGGGGGAGTTCATGACTTGGAAAAGAAAATGGAGGTATTCTTCAAAATGAATAATGAATTATTGTTAATAATGAAGGGGAGCCTTGGAAGAACGGTAAAGTTGTTGCTTTGTGGCCAAAAGATCATGGGTTCAAATATTGGAAATAGTCTCTTGCAAAATGCAGGGTAAGGCTGCGTACAATGGATCCTTCCCCGGGACCCTGCATGGCGGGAGCTTCGTTCATCGGGCTGTCCTTTTTAGTTTTTCAGCACGCATGGATCAGCAAGGGACCGACAAAGAAGAATTTCAATGGACGAAAAAGGAGCAAGCCCACTTCGTGGCAAACGGCAAGCCAGAATTTCATCTGTTGAGAGTTTTATCACTATAAGAAGTCAACTAGATCGGAGTCCACGAGTCAGCTAAAGAGCTCTGAGATAAATTTCTGAAAAATACAGGAAGAGACCTCAGAGGCAAAACTCGTGAAACAGGACCTGCTCCAGAACCAGATTTGCAACCTCTGGTTAGAAGAAGACGAAATTGTCGCACATCTTCACTCGAGGATCAAAGAACTCATTACCAGACTTACGAATCTCGAAGAAAAGGTAACCAACCGAGATTCGCTAAGGTAAGCGCTTAACGCTTTTCCTAGAATACCTGAATGGTCAACTCTAGTAGATGCATATTTCATCTCTAGGGACTTAGATGTAAGTAATCTAGAAGAGCTATTTTCTACATTTGAAATTTATGAATCTAGATATGCATATTTAAAAAGGGAGTCGAAGCAAAACATTGTCTTAAAGGCAAAAGTGGACGAACCAGATTCCGAAACCTCTCTCAACAATGATGAAACAACGTTTATGGTAAGGAAGTTTTTTAAAACAAAAATAAAGCTAAAAAATTCAATCAAGTGCAGGCCAATAAAAGGAAGATAAGAGTGGGATGTTATCACTGCAATGAAGAAGGGAACGTCAAAGATAACTGCCTAAAACTGAAGAACAAGGAAAAAGACAAAAAGTCGACCCAAACAAAGCACAGAAATCTAAAGGCGACATGGGATGAAACGTTGTCAGAGTCAGAGATTGAAGCCCACACCGGACTTACGCTAATGGAAAGTCACGAAGAAGATGATGAAACAAGCTCATCCGAAATGAACATCGAAAGCATCAATGAAGGGGGTGCAACGTCAGAAGGAAGCTGCACTACAGGGGAAGCATTAGATAATGAGATCGATAAGATAAGTCAGGTACTATCTCTACCTCTTGATAAGTTATATAAATTTACAAAAATACTATCCAAAATTCTTGCAAATTAGAAATTGAAAATAGAAAACTTAAAAAGGAAAATGAGGAATTAAAATTAACTTTAGCAATATCTTGTCGACTAGAAGATTTCGACAAGATAAAAAGTGAAAATGCAAAATTAAAAGTAGAAATAAAAAATTTGAAAAATTATGCATGCTCACATGTTCAACAAATTAGAAATGATCATGGATTAAATTGGCATTTAAGATATCATTAGGGTAAAATTAGAAAATTATCATCAAAATATGTTCTAGAAAAATTTCTGATTAATCCATTAGGAAGGAACCTATATTGGGCTACAAAATCATGCTACACCAAATTTTTCATGCATGCCTTACTTTTTGATTTAAATTGTCTAATATTTTCAAATATATTGTTTCATATAATCACTGTTCAAAATTAATTAGATATTATTTTTTCAAGAAAGATGACTTTATTTCTTATTTGTATAAAAAATTTAAATTTTTTCAACCACTGTCTTATGTTTTTATAAATTTGTTAACAAAAATTATATTTTTTTATTTAAAAATATTTTGAAGAGTTATTTTTGTAAATTTTATTTTTTTTTATAAATATTTACCGTGTTCTCTATCCAATTAAATATTTTTAGATTTTTTTTATTGTTATTAAATTTTTAGTGAATTTATAATTAAAATAATAATTTTTAATATTCAAAATTCATGAAGATTTAATTTTTCAAAATTTATTTTTTTCAAACATATTTGCTCTAATACATTCTCAGAAATAATTTTAATATTTTTCAAGTTTAAAAATTATTTTTAAGTATATTTTTAAGAAATTACATCTTTCTATGGAAAATAATTTATTACTGTTTAAATTCTTTTCGATTTTTTAAGAAAATTTTATTACTGTTTTAAATATATATGTTTAACTGATATAAACATTTTCAGAATTTTTCAGAAAATAAAAATAATTTTAAAAAATATTTCTCCAAAACTGCTTTATAAATTTAGATTTTCACTTCAAAATTTTTTTGGTTCGTAGTAAATTTTTCCCTTAGAAATTATTTCCGATTATTCTAGAGTCCTTTTCCATAATTTCCCCTAATTTTTAATGTTATCAAAGGGGGAGAAGAAGAGATTAAGTTTAGGAGAGGTACAAATTTTTTACATAACATGATTATTAAAATTGCAAATTATGTACCTATTATTTTACTATTTTTGTTTTATTTTACCCTAATTTAACCTGAGTTGCTCACATCAAAAAGGAGAGATTGTAAGTGTCCTGTGGTAGTTTTGATGTGATCAACCAAGTTAAGTTAGATCATGTTGTAGTTTCACTATTCCAAAGGCTAGTAACCACCCGTGATTTATCTCCTCTGTGTTGGCCCTGAGACGGGTTGGTGGGGGCGCTGGGGGCGAGCGTATTCACCTTTTGTCACCATGTTGTGGTTTCATCCTTGTGTCTAAGTGTGCAAGAACTTAAGAGCATAAGTAGTCGAGCAACAAACGTAGCTAGCGAAAAGAATGACACGGGAGAGAGCTGACGGTCTCGGTGCGTCTGAGGGTTGAGGTGTTGCGGAAGAGTACGCTGATGGATGAGAAAGAAAATGTGCGGTGGTTCCAAAGGACGAGAAGCCGGAGCGAAAGTTTGTTCGAGTAGAAAGTTGAAAAATGGGTTTTGGTGAGCCCTATTCTAGATGGCTGAAATCACCCAAGTGAATGGAGCCGAGACGGAGAGAAATCAGACAGTTAACAAGTTGTTGACGGTCCGAGCACCCGGACGGTCCGAGCACCACGACCTGGTCCAAGCGCTCGGACCAAGAAAATCTATCTTCGCCGAGCCGTTGCGAACCGTTGTGACGTGGATAAAGTTTTATCCACACCCAGGCGGCCGAAATGTGCCACATCATTAAACGGTTAGTTTCGACCAATGGATTATAAATAGACTCATGGTCTTCTCCTTTCAGAACAATACACTCTATACTTCAAGTTTCATTCTATTTTTCATTTCTGAGTGTCATTTTCCTGTATGAGGCTTCTCCACCTCCGACATTTTGTTCGAGAAGGAGATCTTCTTACTGAGCTGACTTTCGTTGGAGTAGCAATCCTCTGATTGCAAACCAAGTAAAAAATTTGTGTCTCGTACTCTTTTTAATTCCATTATATTTCTATTTAAGTGTGTAATTGATAAAGTCCGATTGTTTGAAAAAGGTGTTTGTAGTTTTAAATCGTGCAAGACAATTCATCCTCTCTTGCCGACCGCCAAGAGACCAACAAAAATCCCTCCCATTCTCTAGTCACTTGGTGATCGACTATATATAAACTGACCTCATAATTTACCTTTCTTCATATTACCTAGGGACGGATTATGAGAAACATCTAGGAAGTATGTTATCTCACTTTATGTTTTTTAAATTGCAAATAAATTTGCTAGATGTTCTTCATTAATTTCTCGTTGACATTACAGGTCTTGGGGCTTCCTTTGCCCTGTCCATACTCGTGATGGGGAGCCTTGTGTCTTGCTAAACCATACAAGTTGTTCCTGTCGTAAGTTCACAATCTATAACTAAAATTGCAAATTATGTTGTCTACATTTCAAGGTTTTACAAACTTGTCTCTTCATGAATACTTTTTTTCTTATTAAAATAGTAGCAATCAAATGTCACTGTGGTTACTTTTGTTTTAGATTTGTCCTAATAGTATCTGTTTTGATATAATTGCATGCTAAACTTAATCAGTTATTGAAAAACTATAATTAATATATATTTTATATTGCACAGTTAAAATATCCACCCAAAGTTGCTACCAGATTAATAGGTTCCTTTAAAATCTAGCATGTTTGTTTTCCTACTTAGGTCATTTCATCTTCCTATGATTCGGAAGGAAAAACTAAAGACTCCCTCAAGATAAGAATGTCGATACTCTCTATCTTAGTTATGATTGGAATGACAACATTGCTTTCAAAGCTTGAGTGTATTGGCCCTCCTGAGGTTCTTCATGTTCTTTTGGATGGATGTGTTGTAGGTTCCATATCTTCTTGTCAAATATATCTGGAACCTGAAGCTTTCTACCTTATCAGGGGTATTTCTTCTTGGATTTCATTCTTTTATCGCCATTCAATTTCTAACAATTGTGTGGGGTCATGATCACTGCAGATTCTTGAAGATTTAGAGGTTGAATATGTACCTTTAAGTTTTCGTTGGGCATATCTTGGATTATACCTATTTAATAATCCTTCTAGCGTCATTGTTGGTTTCAACTTGAATAAAATAGGGTTGCGTTAGATTACCAACCAGCATTATATACTAAGGTAAATATTCAATAAATAAATCCATTAAAATATTATGCTAATATTAGATTGTTCCTCGGAAGAACATGTTGACGTCTGCCGCTACATCTTCAAAACTCAGACGTAATATTAAATATACAAAAGTTCGCATTGTAGGACCCAACTATAACGTATCGGCAAGGACAACTACATCTTTATGAGAACTTGAATGTAATGTTAAATAGGCAAGAGTTCTCACATGATAGGTTGGATAAGAACAAATATTAGGAAAACTAATAGTCTAAAATTTGGAACATGGAACATAAAGCAATGGAGGTAATAGATATAATGATTAGAAAAAGAATTAGTATTTTATGTATTCAAGAGACAAAATGGGTAGACAAGAAGGCAAAGATGATAGAGAACTCGGGTTTTATGTTATGGTACACAAAAAAAAGTAAAACAAGAAATGGAGTAGGTATTGTTGTTGATAGTTCGTTAAACGATGAAGTTGCAGGAATAGTTAGAAAGGGGATAGAATTATAGCTCTCAAGATAATAGTGATGAAAAAATTATGAATGTAATTAGCATATATGCACTTTAAGTAGGATTAGATGAAGTTACCAAATCAAGATTTTGGAACAACCTAGATGAAATATTATAAAATATTCTGTCAAATGAAATGATTTTGATAGGATGCGATCTAAATGGGCATGTCCAAGTAAAACATAAGGAATATAAGAAGATGCATGAGGATTATAGGTTTGGAACAAAAAATGAAGAAAAAAATAACTATATTGAATTCTACGATAGCATACGACTTTATTAATTAAAACTACATAAATAGCATGATTATTAGTCTATAAATTAAAACTACAGAAAACGCCCTATATGATACTTGCATAGCCTTAGAGTAGCAATATTGCAGCCCTACCCATGTAGTCTATTAGAGTAACTTAGATATCTTTCGTAGTGAACCTGTTTCTGCCTATTAATTCTTGGGCGTTGAGCTCTGGTACAGAGATCAGCATATTTCATTTGTTTTAAACTTGGTGAACTTTCGAACTTATTTACTGAAAAAAGGTGTAAAGATATTCAGGGAGATACGCTGGTTTCTAAAACTGAAGCATGAGGATGAGTCTATTGTTGATTTTCTGCTTTTGGTGGATGGTGCTGAAGCTCGTGACAGATTCCCTTCATCTACTCCTGTTGTGAATGTGCTCTTATATATGAAGCTCCATTGAAGTTTCTTAAACCTCGAGGAGAATGATGAGATCACCGGCTGTTGATCTTTGTTAGAAGATGAAGAGCAAAAACTAAAAAACTATAACACTCAAAGTAGGAGGAAACTACTTCTTCATATTTTCTTCATGTCTAAATTGTTAAATCTATAGGATATTTATAGGGTATACCCAAGATGTATCTACATAAATACATGAACCAATATTAAATGATATACATGCCTCATCCAAAGAGTCATTCATGAATCCTCCAAAAGACCTCTAATATTCATGCACACAATATTAAATACTTAATTAATCTAGTTTATATTTTTCAACATCCCCTCTTAAACTAGATTTATTACTCCAAGTAAAAAACGTAGCTTCTTGAAATCATCAAATTTCAACGGTTTTGTGAAGATATCGGCAACTTGATCTTGTGACTTCACGTATTCAAGCTTCACTTCTTCCTTCGATATATAATCTTGAATAAAATGATACCTTGTATCAATATGCTTGCTTCTTTCATGAAACACCGGATTCTTGGCCAATGCAATTGCAGATTTATTATCAACATAAATCTCCGTTGGATCTTCTTGTGACAGATTCAATTCTTTCAACAAACCCCTTAGCCAAATAGCATGGCAAACACAAGAAGTAGCAGCTACATACTCCGCCTCACAAGTAGAAAGAGTCACAATAGGTTGCTTCTTAGAATTCCAAGTAAAAGCTGAATTTCCCATAAAAAAAACAAATCCAGTAGTACTTTTTCGACTATCAATATCTCTGGCCCAATCACTATCACAATAGCCAACAAGCATAAAGTTGTCCGAGAAAGCATACAAGATACCATAATTAATTGTACCTTTGATGTAGCGAAGAATTCTTTTGGCAATTTTCAAATGTGAAGTAGTAGGAGCTTCCATGTAACGACTCACAAGTCCAATGCCAAAAAGAATATCCGGTCTAGTACAGGTTAAATACCTCAAGCTTCCAACAAGACTCTTGAATAAAGTTGGATCAACTTTTTCACCATCTTGATTCTTGTGTGGCTTGATTCCACACTCCACGGGTGTCCCGACCGGCTTACAATTATTCATATCAAATTTCTTGAGAATTTCTTTAGCATATCTTTCTTGAGAAATAAATATGTCATCATCTCGTTGCTTCACTTCAATCCCAAGATAGTAGGACATTATGCCAATATCTGTCATCTCAAACTCCTTTGTCATAGCTCTCTTGAAATCTTCAAACATCTTTGGATTGTTCCCTGTAAAAATTAAGTCATCCACATACAAGCAAACAAGTAACATATCACCATTTTTATCATTCCTTGCATAGAGAGCATGTTCATGTGGACACTTGATAAAACCATTTGCTTGAAAATATTTATCAATTCTGCTATTCCAAGCACGAGGGGCTTGCTTCAAGCCATAGAGAGCCTTCTTCAATTTTAGCACTTTATTTTCTTCGTTAGGCACTACATAACCCAAAGGTTGATCAATATAGACTTCTTTCTCCAAGTCTCCATTCAAAAATGCGGATTTTACATCTATTTGATGAATTCTCCAACAGTTTTGAGCTGCAATAGAAATAATCAACCGAATTATTTCAAGACGAGCAACAGGTGCAAATACCTCATCGTAGTCAATTCCGGCCTTTTGCTTGTACCCCTTGGCAACCAATCTTGCTTTGTATTTTTCAACCTCGCCTTGCGCATTTCTCTTTATTTTGTACACCCACTTCACACTAATTGTGTTCTTTCCATTCGGTAATGATACTAGCTCCCATGTATCATTCTTTGTAATTGCCTTGATTTCTTCATTCATGTCATTTCTCCATTTTTTATCATGAGCGTCATCATCATAACTTATAGGCTCAGTTTCTACTAGTAAGCAAAATTGAGTAAAATCACCAACATTTACCTCTTCAGTGGTATCATAAATGTCACTCAAACTTCTGAATCTTTGAGGCCCTTCACTTGAGCTTGCTTCATTTGTTTGTGAATCTTGTGGCGGTGGTGTTGGTGGTGGAGTATTAGGTGGTGCCATGCCTTCTTCCCCCTCATCATCGTCAAGGAAAGAACTATATCCCCTCTCTTTCTTTGTAGTACTCCACTCCCAAACACCTGCTTCATCGAACTCCACATCTCTGCTTATGACAATCTTCCCATTGATTAGATTATACAACTTGTACGCTTTAGAGCTTTGATCATAGCCGATGAAGAGATACTTTGCACTTTTATCATCAAGCTTTGTTCTTTTCTCATCATGAACATGTGTGTAGGCAATGCTTCCAAAAACCCTCAAGTGTGAAACACTTGGCTTGTATCCACTCCAAGCTTCTTGAGGTGTCATACCATGAACACTTTTGGTGTGACACCGATTCATTAAGTATACTGTACAAGAGACAGCTTCGGCCCAATATTTATTTGGCATATTCTTACTCTTTAACATACTTCTTACCATATTGAGAATAGTTCGGTTCTTCCTCTCTGCTACTCCATTTTGTTGTGGTGAGTATGGAGTCGTCATGGTTCGATGAATGCCATTTTCTTCACAGAAAACCTTGAATTCATTAGATGTGAATTCTCCACCTCTATCAGACCGAAGAACTTTGATTTGATAGCCACTATGTTTTTCCACCATTAATTTGAACCTTTTGAAGGTTCCAAACACCTCCGATTTTGCCTTCAAAAAATACACCCAAGTTTTCCGAGAATAGTCATCAATGAAAAGCACAAAGTAATTATTCTCACCAAGTGATGATGGCTTGATTGGTCCACACACATCCGAGTGTATCAACTCCAATGGATGTTGAGCCCTTGTTAAAGACTCCTTGGGAAAACCTTTTCTCGCTTGCTTGCCAAGAAGACATCCTTCACAAAGTTGATTAGGATGGTTTATGGAAGGCAATCCTTTCACCATTCTTCCTTTGCTCATCATTTTCAGCCCATCGAAGTTCAAATGCCCAAATCTCATGTGCCATAGCCAAGATGAATCTTTGAAACAAGATTTCAAACACATAGGAACATCACTTTGAATATTAAGCAAAACATTCGGTTCTTTGTCATGGGCACCTTAGCAAGCAATCTTCCACTTCCATCTTTCAATGTCAAGTATTTATCTTTTAGGTGAATATCATAATTCTTTTCCAATAATTGGCCCAAACTCAAAATGTTACTTTTCATGGCCGGCACATAAAACACATTGGAAATTAATTGATGACTTCCATCTTTTGAACGAATCAAAATCATACCTTTTCCTTTCACTTGAACTTTCGAAGAGTCGTCAAAAGTTATACCTCCATCGGTTGATTCATCAAGTTCCACGAACAAATTTCTCCTTCCGCAAATGTGGTTATTTGCACCGGAATCAAGATACCATGTGCTCTCATTCTCATCTTGATCATTTTTGCAAGCTAGAAGCAAAGTAGGACCCAAATCTTCTTTTGCATCATTGCACTCCGCAAAATTATTTGTCTCCTCCATATTATTTCTACATTCCCAAGAATAGTGGCCAAGACGATGACAAGTAAAACACTCAACTTCAGATTTGTCATACCTCATTTGATGACCTCCACGACTTCTACCTCTTCCACGACTTCTTTGATTGAAGTTTTGACTCCTCTCATTATTATATGAGGTGTTTTTGTCACCTCGTCCACCTCTTCCATGACCACGACCTCGACCTTGGCCTTGCCCTCGAGATCCTCCACGTCCCCGGCCTCTTTGGGATGTGCCTTGGAATGTGTCCTTCAATGATAGCTTTGCTTTCAAAGCTTGTTCAACTGATTCTTGAACCGGTTTTATCAATCTTTGTTCATGTGCTTGTAAAGATCCGGCAAGTTCATCAACGGTCATGGTGTCTAGATCTTTAGACTCTTCGATGGCAACCACAATATAATTAAATTTTGGATCCAAAGATCTCAAAATTTTTCCAACAATTCGATCATCTTTCATATCATCTCCATATCTTTTCAACTGATTAGTGACAGCCAATACTCTTGAAAAATAATCTGAAATGGATTCGGAATCGTTCATGCGTAGAGATTCAAACTCTCCTCTCAATGTTTGGAGACGTACCCTTCTTCACTTTATCAACACCTTTAAATGAAGCTTGAAGAGTTTCCCATGCTTGCTTGGAAGTAGTTGCCGCAGCAACTTTCTCGAACATCTTTTCATCCAAACTTTGATGGATGAGGGTGAGCGCCTTTTGGTCCTTCTTCTTGGCGGATGCCACATTTTCATCAACGCCATTCTCCACAGGATCCCAAGCTTCATATGATCCAAGCAAAGCCTTCATTCTTATGCACCAATTATCATAATTTTTCTTGGTGAGAGATGGAACAACAAATGGGGTTCCATTCGACATCTTCTTCAAGCTTTGTCTCCAAACACAAATGGTGGCTCTGATACCACTTTGTTAGGAGATGAAGAGCAAAAACTAAAAAACTATAACACTCAAAGTAGGAGGAAACTACTTCTTCATATTTTTTTCATGTCTAAATTGTTAAATCTATAGGATATTTATAGGGTATACCCAAGATGTATCTACATAAATACATGAACCAATATTAAATGATATACATGCATCATCCAAAAAGTTATTGATGAATCCTCCAAAAGACCTCTAATATTCATACACACAATATTAAATACTTAATTAATCTAGTTTATATTTTTCAACAATCTTGACAGGATTCAGATACTAAGTTTCACATCTTCCAATTATCTACTCGTACCATGTGAATAGTTGGCTTACTATGATTGACAAACATAACATAGCACTCTGACATGAGGCTTTGAGGGTCTTAAAGTTATTTATGCCAAAAAGAAACCGAACAAGGGGAATTTTTAATTTTGCTTGTACAATTAGCTAAATTTGATTTTAACACCACCAATCGAAATGACTTGGCATGACATATAAAAGAATTCTTCTTGAGATACTCGTCATCTAGTTGTAATGGATTTAGCATGAATTTCATGTATGATATATAGTTCCTGGTTAGGGTTTAGCGTGTGCATTGTTTAATTGCTGACCTCTTGCATTGAATTCTAATAACGTCTGAAATAATTTCTATATCCCTGCCACTTAAACGTTGTTAAGCTGCAACTTATTCAGCCACATAAAATCTCATATATATATATATATATATATATCGAGTGATTGTTCTTTCATTAATATTTAATGTCATAATTTCCAGCCTGACTTGAGCATTTTCTTTTTTTAATATCCATTGACGTTCCGAGCATGGCTTGTGACTTTAGTTTAACTGCCTTAGGCTTGATCATACTGGCTCGGATAGAGTTCCTTTTTTTAAAAAAAAAAAGACAAAATCAGAAAATAAAAAAAATTAAGGATATTTTATTTTTATATGTTTTTATTTTGTACTCTCAAATTTTCTTATTTTAAGTATCTTGCCTTGGTACGGCACAGCTGTTCTTGTGCTGGGCTGGACTGAGTCATTGTCGGTCTGGCAGTTTTACACTTCTAAGGCCAATTAATTAGGCAAACTGTCCAGCCTAGCACCTATGCTTCCTTTTAAGAATTGTAAATTACAAGACTATTTTTTATATACATTTTTGTTTTTAAAGTTATCCCAAGTGAGCTGCAATCTATGGTTTGGAGAACACAAATCTTACAATTTGTTTAGAAGGAGATGAGGGAAGAGTAAATAAAGGGAAGGAGAATTTTGAATCTTGTTTGAAATTAATAAATGAGTTAAAGGAAAAAAAAAAAAAAAGATAGGGATGGATAAGTTTTAACCTTACTTATTTAATTTGGGAGGTAAGAAAAAAGATAAAACTTAAATATTTTTTTTTCCCAATATAATTTATGTTCTAAAAATCAAATCAATGCCTTACGGAGAACTTCCCAATCGAAAAGCCAATTTATAATTGACGAATTAGCCACTGATTGGTGGAACCAAAGCCGGACCGATGTTGATGGCTAAAGAGAACCCTCCATTTAAAATCCTTTAAATGTCATTAAGCATCTCCAAAGCAACTAAATTATTAGGTTTCAAAAATAAATCTTCATTTTTAAACCTATTACCATTGGGGATGGTTTAAATAAAAGATTTGGTTTCAAAAGCAAGAATTAATTTTTTACCAATTTTTTATATGAAAAATGATATACTCAAGGAAAGAATCTCAATGAAATACTCAATGATAGACACATAAAATGATGAGACCGATAAAAAGTGAAATGGTGGACCATGAATTTATGTATTTATCCTTGAACATTTCATTGAGATTTTTACTTGAGCGTATCATAGCTCTTTTTATAGTTCCCAATAATATCTAACTACATAACTAACTATATATACATAACTAACTATATATAATATGATATACTGTGTAACGCTACAATGCACTACTATACATTTTTTCTTTGTTTTTTTGTAATATAATTATTTTTAACTCTCAATATATATTTCTATCCCTATGATGAAGCTTCCCAATTAAGTTATAATGTTCTAGTTGAAAATTTTTAAGATTTTACTTCTAGGGTTCAGATTTACCAATTGAGTTATAGTGTTTAGTTAAAAGAAAATTTGTGCGTTTGATTTGTGCATTTTCTATTTTTATTTTTTAAAAAAATGTACATTTTTAAGAAATAATATTTAGTTTATATTTTTCATATCTGTTTTCTGAAAAAATAGATAGGATTTTCTAAAAAATTAATCATTTTCTATTTTCTAAAAAACACGTATTTTTTCAGAAAATAAAAATAAAAAACAAGCAAACCAAACGTACTCTTAAGCATTTACGGGATATAGTAATATATTTAGAATTTATATTCGAGGAAATATTAATTTTTAAAAATAAAAAGATAAAAAAAACACACACGATAAGATCTTAACTTTTTTTATTTTTTTTAATATAATTTTTTAACTCGGTACCTAGGGTTTAGACTTTCTAATTAGATTTATAATGTTCAAATTAAAAAAATTTAAAATATTACCTGGTGCGCATTTTTCAGAAAATAAAAATAAAAAACAAACAAACCAAACGTACTCTTAAGCGGGGTATAGTAATATATTTAGAATTTATATTCGAGGAAATGTTAATTTTTAAAAATAAAAAGATAAAAAAAACACACACTATAAGATCTTAACTTTTTTTCTATTTTTTTAATATAATTTTTTAAGTCGGTACCTAGGGTTTAGACTTTCTAATTAGATTTATAATGTTCAAATTAAAAATTTTTAAAATATTACCTAGTTTAAGCTTCCCAATTAAATGTAAAGCCGCTACATTAATGGTCTCTCTAATATCAACTCATGGAAAATGTGCATTTTTTTATTTTTAATTTTTTTTAAATGTACATTTTTAAGAAATAATATTTAGTTTATATTTTTCATGTATGTTTTCTGAAAAAATAGATAGGATTTTCTAAAAAATTAATCATTTTCTATTTTCTAAAAAACACGTATTTTTTCAGAAAATAAAAATAAAAAACAAGCAAACCAAACGTACTCTTAAGCATTTACGGGATATAGTAATATATTTAGAATTTATATTCGAGGAAATGTTAATTTTTAAAAATAAAAAGATTAAAAAAACACACACGATAAGATCTTAACTTTTTTTAGTTTTTTTAATATAATTTTTTAACTCGGTACCTAGGGTTTAGACTTTCTAATTAGATTTATAATGTTCAAATTAAAAAATTTTAAAATATTACCTAGTTTAAGCTTCCCAATTAAATGTAAAGCCGCTACATTAATGGTCTCTCTAATATCAACTCATGGAAATGGAGGAAGGTACATGTATGTATTCAGATACATGCCCTGAGATACATAATAAAATAAATCTTAAGTCGTCAACTTCTAAGAATCTATATCCTGAGATTATTAACTTCCCAATTAAGTTATAGTATTTAATTAAAAGGGGGAAAAAAAATTAAAAACAAATAAAATTTAAACATTTATAAAGTATAATAATGTGTTTACGAAAATATAGTAATATATTTATAACTTATATTTCAAAAATTATTAATTTTTAAAAAGAAAAAATTAAAAAAGAAAAGAAAACATATTGATATCTTGCAAGTCACATGCTGTATATATATTTTGTTGTAACGGTTAAAATAGTGACGAATAAATGGGTTTACCATTGGAGACGTCATGTGGCAAATAAATCTATAAAAATTAGGATTTAGTGCTTATACAAATATTGAATTCATTGTAATTAGAAGATTTTTTTTCTTCTATGTTTTATTCCCACAGAAACAAATTTGCGATGTTACCCCCCTTCAGTAAGCAAGTCAACTTACTAATCGCGCACTAGGAACCAGTAAATCTTAAGGTCCATTTTTTGCGTGGCGGAAAAAAAGCAAATTTTTTAATTAAAAATTTAATATCAAATTGGCAAAGTTACTCGAATTCTACCAGATAATGATGAATGGACCAAAGTTTAGAATAACAAGCCAACATTTATTAATAGTATCTTGCAGGAGCAGGATGCTATTTGTTGTAAACCATCTGCATGGGCAGTCAGATAATTCAGAAAATTGATAGATCAGGCATTGAACGAAGCACCAGAACCCTGGCGGCATTCATTCAGCATATCCAGATAGAACTGGCACTTGCCGATGTCGCTGCCAAAATTGTTAATGCACTGCATCCACAAAATATCAAAAAGAACACGTTAACTCCATTTTCAAAGATTCAATGTTGAAAAACGGTAGTAGTAACTTACATCCTGGAAAGCTTTGGAGTGGACACCACAAGCGTCAGTTGCAACGGCATTACCCATTGGGGCGGCAGAAGCAGCAGCTTCAGATACCACAGTTTCGTGCTGGATGGTGCGAGGCCCCACAACAGCATCTACAGCCCTGTGAGCAATAGCACTGCCCGTGCCAAATGCCATGCCTGATAAGATAACCAATAAGATATTAGATATCTACTTTCAGATAGGCAACGATTAGCATATACAGATGATAAGGGCCAATTAGATGATAACCTTGAGCGATGGTGGATCCAATTCCTCCGAGGATGGACCCACCACTCTGAACAGGAGCTGGCGGAGGTGCCTGATGAACTGCAGCAAAGAAATTGTGAATTAGAAGTTCAAGTATTATTACAATTTGGTGGATTAACATTCAAGCCCAAGTGAATATAAGGGTGAAACAATTGACGGGTTTAAACCACATAGCAAATGTCACAATCCAACAACAATATTTAATTTCTTTCTTTATATTAAGGACTTGAGTATCCAACCAGTTCGTCCAAGCTCATCATGTCACACCATAGGACATCAAAAGCATACGTCCCAGCAAAGCTGGGAGGTTTGTACCAAACAGATACATGAAAAGAAACATCATTGGATAATAGTACAGTACTTGGCATACCATGACAAAATTTGAGAGGCTGTACCAAAGAAACATGGACGAACACAAACACCATTCAAAGATAGTATAGTGTTTGACATACCATGACAAAATAGCTTAGGAAGAGATTTGATTCTGATGACAGATGACATGTGAAACAATGTAACAGGAGATGGAGGAATCTTTATCTAGACTCTAGATGCTATCAATAAATTCAAGAACATGCTTCTTTTTTTCTTGAACATGAAATAACTCAATAACTATTAACTATACCATTAATTAGGTTTATGTAGCTCTATTTATTTGTTTGTTGGATCAATAAGAATTCATTTTGAACATGGAATAACTCAAAAGTCAAAACTATTTAAACCCAAAGCCTAGTTATTATGCGGATTAACATGGATTTTTTACAAATTCAACCTCTACAGCAGATATATACAACTATTTCTGATTAGGATGTTTGATGAGTCTGTTCAATTTTCAAAAATTTGGACTTCATTTATATACTAACAAAACCGGACTAGAGGGAGAAAAGTAGACAACAATGAGTTTACACATGCAAACTGATTCATCAACGTTTCAAAACAAAAAGAATACCAGGTTGTGGAGGATTCCTCATTGGAGCTGGGCGTGGAGCAGGACGAGAGCGACCTACAAGATTAGTAGGATATAAAGAAGCATGTGAGATAAAGGAAAAAATTACACAAAACCTGAAAGGCAAGAACCACAGCAAACTGGAATATGCATAGACAAGAAAAAGGTGACAGGAGAAGCGTATGCAACAAAAATAGACATTTTTCTGAAACTAAGCAGCATAATGCAGACAAGTATACATACTAAAGGATTAGAATTCTACAAATGTAGTATATGGTCTTTTGGTTGGGATGAAAATATCACATTTTCACTTTTCAGATTAGAGATAATAATGATGGGTATACAACAATCAGGTATACACAGGTACCCAATCTATTTTAATTCATTTGAATGCTCAAATATGTTTAATAATCTGAGTTCTAGTAAATCTGAGTACAACTTAAAATTGAGGGTATCCATGAGTAACCCCACATATTTTATTTGAGTACCCGTCGTCATCAAAAGTTGTATTTAAACTGATTCAAGTAGCAGATACAGTATTACCCATAAATGTGGATTGACTTGTAATCTGAATCTTGATTAGGTCAGGTTGGTTCTTTTCAAGTTTGAATAATTTTAGTATGTTCCTGACAATGTTTTCAATTGTGTATTGTGTTCCAACCATTAGATGCATTTCAGACGCACATTAAGGATGCCTATAATAGGCAGTTAACCTAGGTGACCAGATGCCTGTAATACGGTAAAAATAAATAAATCTATATATAAAAATATTATATGAGAATATAATAAATGAATGGTTATTATGTCAGTATATATCCATTCTGTAATAATGTAATATATATTAACATAAAAATTTATAAATATTGAAAATACATTATAATCAGTTGCAAAATATTTTCAATATAAATTTCTAATAATACAAAATTGTTTGTATATATTGCTATGTTATAAGATTTAGTTAAGACACTAAGTAATTCTTAATTGAAGGGCAGGATCCTTGTTGAGTGAGAGTAATGTGTTCTCTATTGATCCAATATCCTCCCTCATCCATGATTTAAAATTAGGAAAGATGAATGAGGCATCAAATCGAGTAATGGCAAAGTAGACAATCATACTTTATCTTGTGGTGATTATCCAACTACAACAAGGTTAAGCAATTTTAGGAGGCGAAGATTGATTCCCCTTCTCATGCAAGTTCACCATTAATCAAGATAGGATATAATCATTGTAGATACTGATCCAACCCAATCCATCTATACCAGTATCAGCCAATTATACCAAATATGGTGCCTAACATAGTATTTTGTTCTTTCCCATTGATCAGGCTTCAACATCTTTGGAAGACCAAATAGTAAGCTACCTTAGGTTTGTTGTTGTGTGTTCCTCCCCTTCACTATAAACCTTGATTTCCTTAACAACAAAAGCAAGAACCATGGTGATCAAACTAGCGATCTAGATCTTAGGATTACAATCTTATTATCCAAAATGCTGAGAATTAGCAAGATCTCAACTAGGATTTAAAGGCTTACCGTCTAATTCTATGCTTATCATTTCAGCACAAGGGGCATATTTATTTTATGGTTCATCCAGCTGAAATGATAGTTTAAAATGGAACACTATATCTAAAACTAGATAAATTATAATTGTTAAATATAGTTCTAAAATATTTTGATTAAATTATAGGATTTCCGTACAATCCAAATCTATCAATGTCGTTTGGTTATGAGGTATGATCTGAATCCTGATCCTGATCCTTACTACCTTAGCAAGAACCCATTAAAGCAATACAAATATTGATGCTGATAATTGCTTCAATAATAAAAAAAATATCAATGCAATACAAGAACAAAGGGAAACTGAAGGGAAATTTAGGTGCACGTACATATCAAAAACAAAAGCCCTTGGAGTTGTTTTTGGATATGTATGTGCAATTTAGATGAAGCAAACACATAACTTTTAGCTGATGTAGCTATCTATGTTAGGATCTTGGCTAACAGAAGGGATGATAGCAGGACAAGCATGCCCCATTTTGGGAACTACCTAAATCCATACCCAATAAATTATTGACCATTTATCTGCAATTTTAAGCAAAAGCAAACCTGATTAAGCCTACCCGTACCAAGTTAACCAGGTTAGATACCAAAGGTTACCAATTATCAGATACCAACTTGTCATCTCTACAGTTACCAAACCTGATGCCAAACCTACAGTTATCCCTTCATCAGGTTTACCAATTATCAGATACAAAACATGATGAAAGGATAATGGCATTCTGACTTTTCATCCTAGTAAATCTTACAGTTTAATTTGCTCAAGACACATCAAGAAAATTAAGTACAGGGACCTATACTAGCACATACATCAAACATATGTGAAAATTCAACACGTATACAGACACATGTATGCATAATTATGAAATGATGAATGTATAATTTTCCAACTTTAGGTATACAAGTAACAGTTGAATTAACACCATTTTCATCCTATATTCGACAGGCCAATACACGTAAACCTCATAAAGCATCAATAGAAAGCATTAATTTAGAACTTTGAAATTCCTACATTTTAGTTATGTGACATTGCTTCTTATCCAACAAGAATGTTCACTTTTGTTTTTACCCAATTCTTCACTTGGTTAGGACTAAAAACATATTAAGATAGTTTCTTAAGTTTCAATAAATATATATTCTTAGTAGTTAAATGAACGTAATAAACCAAAAAAAATATCAACTTCATAAATAGATAACTAAGAAATTATAAAGATACACAGCTTTTCCCATGTTGAGTAAATTAAGGAGAAATTGTTGTTGTCAACTTTGAAATTCATTGTAAAATAAATTGGGTGCACATTAGCTGGAGAATGGTTTGAATATTTAATTTATATGATTAAGTTGTCACTGTCCAACTTTTCCTTTAACCCCTCTTCTAAATTAATCAACACTCAAATTGTTCAAAGCCAAAACACAACAAGGACTACAAGACTTGTGGAAGAAATTAGACCGGAGAGTTTCTGTTCTTTCCAACAAATTCTCTGATTCATGTCAATAGCCTCATCACACATCTATTTAACAATTCTACAAGCAATATATGCCAGTAAATCACATTTTGAAGAGTAAGTTACCACGTCTATCACCATGATCTCAATTTATATATCAGACAATTATATATGTTGTATGCCAGGATTTAATTCAAAGAATAGATATAGATCTATTTGTCAAAGTAGCTAAACAAGTTTTTTTTTTTAAAAAAAAAGATCCTAGTACTCCACTATTGTCTTTCAAGATCAGTGTACACAAGAGGAAACATAGTCAGATACATAACTTTCATCAAACAAAAACATCTGTGGAGGCATCCACTTCATAATTATAGTAAGAACCAGAAAACCAATATCAAGCAACCCATATTCACGTTTAAGATATATTTGTAACGAGTTGAAATAATTTAATCAGAAACAAACTTGAGCAGATAATTTGCTTATTTCGATAGAGCCCAGGACCTGACCTTAATACAATAACCCATGCAAATAATCGATTAGGAAACCTTTTGGTAAGCTTCCCTTACCCAGATTTGTTTCCGTTCGTGGTTAAATCATTCAAACCAACAGTTGTCAACGAAAAACAGATCTATCAGAAGTAAGCATCAAAGGAACAAAAAATTGAAAAAATCTGAACCGAAACCAACAACCAAATCAACAGAAAGAAAAACAACACAGAAGCACGATGCACTAGCGGATCCAATCACTGACGAGGCAATAGAGACTGAAGTCTAGATCGAAAGCATACCAGCGGAGCTACGGCGAGGCATGACGGCGAATCGAGACGAGAACAGGAGAACCAGGAAAGAAACCCTAGAAAACTTTGACGCGCAGATATGGGAAGAGGG